>NC_140974.1:28305826-28350826 GCF_056783735.1 Eptatretus burgeri | reverse complement strand
AACGGGCTCTCCTTTCTGCCAAGCCACGGTAAGGTAGCAGATGACAATCTCCTACAAGGAGGAAGAAACACTTAGGAGGTTTGTTTCTATTTTAACTTTTCATACTGCAATCTGAGGTTATCTGTTTACAAGTGTGTGTGTGTATGTGTATATATATATATATATATATATATATATATATATATATATATATATATATATATATATATATATATATATATATATATATATATATATATATATATACATATATATATATATACATATATATATATATATATACATATATATATATATACATATATATATATATATATATATATATATATATATTGTTGCGGGCCAGCGGGGTCGGGTGAGAAGACCACAAGGTGGGGGAAGCTACGTCGATTCCCACCAGACTTCCCAGAATTGTCGGCCATCGCTCACGGATAATTCCATGACGCGGCAGGTCGCTTAACCGACTGTGGACGCCAATAACTCAACCGCATGACCTAGGGTCCTCCCGCCTATGGAATCGGGTTAACTAATCAACCACGCGGTTTAATTACCGGGGAATCACACCCTCGGTACGCCTTGTCCGAACCGGATCACTCTACCGGATCAGATCACCTTTCCTGGACCGGATGCAGCCGCGTGACACTGCCAAGAATGTACCGGCTAGAAGGAACGGACCATTGGGAATAAATACCTGGCTAAACCTGGATTCGAACCATGCTGGACCAATGAGGGAAAAGACAAAGGTGAGCTGGGAACATTTCTACAACAATTATTTATTTACATCAAGCGAGGAAAAGCATGTGGCACAACAAAGGTTTGTTGGGTATGTAACGCAGGGAAAGAGAAGAAGGGTGTGGGGGGTGCGACAATTATGCAAGCAACTTACTAAAGCAGACACAGTGCAGACTTGACGTGGAATTATTCACAGTAACAACAATAAAAGATTTTCTACATGCTTACTTAAGAGACAGGAACCAGCACACTCAGACACACACAGAAAAAGAAACCCCAATGAAAGAAAAACACTTTTGCAGCCAGGGAGGGAGGGGGTTGAGGTTATAGTTCTCGGTACCTGGGTGTTTCGGGGGACGGATGCTCTGTGGTGCAGAACCCGACAATAGCCACATCGCTCTGGCCACAGCCGCACGTGTGGAGATCGTGTTCTGAACAGGAGGAGCTTGAATGGAGAAAGGAGGAGTCCAGAGGGCGAGGGTGCAGCAGTAGGCGAGACCAGGCAGGAGGCTTGGTCGAAAAGCAGGAAGCGAGGTCATGTGGGCGGTAACGAGATGTAGGAACACTGACTTCTTCTACAATTCTCAACACACTTCACTCCTTCAATTCCTCAATTCCCTTATTCCTTAATTCCTCTTACATGGAGGATTTCTCCGTGCTTTATAGAGCCCCAGGTTTGGGGAGGGGCCATTCCGAATCCGACGTCATTGTCTGAGTCGGGCATTCCGACTGGCTCTGACCCCTCACCTGGTCTGCCTTCCTGGGCCGGGCTTCGGCCAGACACCGGTACACTCCGCCCACCTGGGTGCTAAGCATACGTGACTCACCACCCACGTCTAGTTTGGAGTAGACGGTGGAAGATAGAAAAGCGCTTGTCCAGCCCAAAGTGCATGTCAGGATTTTGGCTCAGGAGTGATCGTTGAGGAGGGTACCATGGGTCGTCACGCTATGGTATGCGAGACGAGGGGAGAAAGCGAGGCAGAAGGCACCGTGGGAAAGAAAAGGTAGGAATAAAATGAAAGGGAAAAATGATTTAATAACCTAACTATAGCCCATCACAACGCACTTCCTTGTCTTCCCACGACACAAAAGGAAGGCGTCTATCTGCACGTATATTAATGGCATAACTAACTCGGGACAACGATCTGTTGTATGCATGTGGTTCCAAGAATAGCAACAATATATATATATATATATATATATATATATATATATATATATACATACAAATGAAACATACACACAGTACCTATAGAAAGTCTGCACCCACTTTCAAAATTCTCACCTTTTGTTGCCCTGCAGCCTGGAATTAAATTACATTAAATCAGACCTTTTCCACCTTTACTTGCACATCGTAACCCACAACTTCCAAGTGAAAAACAAATTATACAAATTTCAGAAAATTAATTAAAAATACAAAACCGGAATATCTTGGTTGGATAAGTGTCCACCCCCCCCCCCCCTTTTATAATAGCAATTATATATTAGCTCAGGTGTAACCAATCACTTTCAAAATCACACACCGAGTTAATATGCCTCCACCTGTGTTAAATTCGAGTGATTCTGATTATTTCAGAAGAAAATCAGCTGTTCCTGAAGGTTTCCTCTGCTGGGTAGTGCATTTCATGGCAAAGATGCAACCATGAGAACCAAGAAACTTTCGAAAGTTGTGAAAAGGTACAGATCAGGGGATGGGTAAAAAAAAAAAAATTTTAAAAGGCCTTGAATATCCCTTGGAGCATAGTCAAGACAATCATTAAGAAGTGGAAGGTGTATAATACCACCAAGACCCTGCCGAGATCAGGCCATCCCTCCAAACTGGATGACCAAGCAAGGAGGAGACTGATCAGAGAGGCCACCAAGAGGCCAATGGCAACTTTGAAAGAGCTACATTCCTTTCTGGCAAAGACTGGTCACTGTGTGCATGTGACAACAATATCCCAAGCACTCCACAAGTCTGGCCTGTACGGTTGGGTGGCAAGAAGGAAGCCATTACTCAAAAAAGCCCACCTTGATTCCCATTTGAAGTACGCAAAATAACACTGGATATTCTGAAGCCATGTAGCAAAAAATATGTGGTCTGATGAAACCAAGATGGAACTTTGGGCTGAAATGCAAAATGTTACATTTGGTGCAATTCCAACACAGCACATCGCCCAAAGAACATCATCCCTACTGTGAAGCATGGAGGTGGCAGCATCATGATCTGGGGATGTTTCTCATCAGCAGAGACTGGAACTCTTGTCAGGATAGAAGGGAAAACGGATGGAGCAAAACACAGAAAAATCCTTGAGGAAAACCTGCTACCCTGTGCAAAAAAGCAAAAAAGCTGAAATTGAGACGGAAGTTCACCTTTCAGCATGACAACGACCCGAAGCACAAAGACAAAACTACACTGGAGTAGCTAAGGAACAAAATGATAAATGTCCTTGAGTGACCCAGTCAGAGCCCCAACCTAAATCCAATCGAAAATCTGTGGCACGGCTTGAAGATTGCTGTCCATCAACGCTCCGCACACAACTTGACTGAGCTTGAACAGTTTTATGAAGAAGAATGGGTAAATATAACCCAATCAAGGCGTGCAAAGTTGGTGGAGACCTATCCAAACAGACTCGCATTGCTGTCAAATGTGCTTCCACCAAGTGTTCACTCCAAGGGGGGGGGGGGGGGTGGTGGATACATATTCTACCATGATATTCCAGTTTTGTATTTTTAATTAATTTTCTGAAATTTGAAGAATTTGTTTTTCACTTGGAGTTTGTGGGTTACGATGTGTAAATAAAGGTGGAAAAGTTTGATTTAATGCTATTTAATTCCAGGCTACAAGGCAACAAAAGGTTTAAATTTTGAAAGGGGAGTAGACTTTCTGTAGGCACTGTAATATATGTATATATATATATATATATATATATATATATATATATATATATATATATATATATATATATATATATATATATATATATATATATATATATATATATATATGTATATATATATATATATATATGTATATATATATATATATATATATATATATATATATATATATATATATATATATATATATATATATATATATATATATATATATATATATATATATATATATATATATATATATATATATATATATATATATATATATATATATATATATATATATATGTATATATATATATATATATATATATATATATATATATATATATATATATATATATATATATATATATGTATATATATATATATATATATATATATATATATATATATATATATATATATATATATATATATATATATATATATATATATATATATATATATATATATATATATATATATATATATATATATATATATATATATATATATATATATATACACATATATATTGTTGTGGATTTCCGCCCGCCGGCGTGCGGACGACCGCTTCGAGTTAATGGCGGCCACTCTCGCCCACCGAACGGACAATCTCGTCGCAGCCTTCCGGATCAAACGCCAAAATCCCGCGACGGGTGTGTTTTAAGCACACCACAGCCGAGTCAACACTTTACCCGCGCTACAGGGTCAATCGCCGAATTGTCGATATACCTAATTAATCGCGCGGGCAGACTACCGAGAGACTGTACCGCAACGGGGCCCGCTTGGAAACGAGCTGCTTAAACAGCTCGCTTCGTTTTGGGATAACCGAGCGGGGTATTATCGCGAGGCCCCGTTGGACCCGACTCTATGATCGGTTATTTCAAAACCAACTATTATTCCGAACTCAATACGGCAGTTCAATGCAGGAAAAGGACGCGACGAACGGGTTAACATTTCACACAAGCACATTTATTTGCACACACAACACATATGCAGTCATGTGTGCAATCAGGCGAGGCAAACAAAAGCAATGCAATGTACAAGCACTTAATGAATGGGGGTGGGGACAAGATGTGAGCAAGAAAAAGAACTACCACCATTCTATTAATTACGTACACTTATACAGTTCTACCTAAAGACATGGCGCCACAACCTTCATTCAAAAGAAACAAAGAAAAACCCCAGGAAAGACGAGGGGTAGACTGGACCTCTTGGGTCTTTATTTCACGGAGCTGTGATGACCGCAGAAGCTCTGTGAGGCTGGGCTGGTTACCTTCGCCTTCGAGGTGCCTCGCTGGGGCGACCCGTGACGTCCCGTCCCCACAGCAGCTGTCGTGACCGTGGTCCGGCCCAGGCCCCGTCTGACGGCCTGGTGATTTGGGCCCAGCTGGCAACGCCTCAGAGGAACGAATGGGTCTTTTGCTATTTCAGAGTTGATGCTCTCTTTAAGAGCCCGTCTGTCCCTCAACGCCGCTCGGACTGTCCCGAAGCCCGATCACCTCGGACCGTTCGGTGCTGGTTGGCGACCTCTCTCCGGTTCTCTCCACGTCCCACACACGAATGCGCAGTTCTGTGCAGCATGGCTGGCCTGTCTGGGCTCCCAGCTCCGTCTCCTCGGCGAACCCAGACCTCCACTGCCCTCCACTGGACTCGAACTTTGCTCTTCACACCACTCCAAACCCCGACTAACTCACTGACTCGGCGCTCTGCGCACTTCTCTATAGGGTTTGTGAGGCGAGGTTTGATCTCCACTCTTTCACCTCTGACCCCCACTGGCTCCGGCCCTCTCGATCTCCTGATCCAAATTCCGAGGCAAAGCTCGGGGAGAGCGGACGTGGTAGAGATCATCGACGCTGAAAGGAGAGCAGACGTGGTTGAAATCACCGTCGCTGGCAACGAGGAAACCCCCGCGTTTGTTTGCAGCGATCTCGCCGTGGCCGGAACAACGATGGTGGCGCCCACAGAGCCGAAGGTGAAGCGATGTTGTTTGTTGTTGGTTATTGAGGGAGATGCGGTTTAGGAGATGGTGGCTGTGGTTGGCATCGTGGAGAAGGTGGTTGTGTGAGGGCAGTTGTGGAGGAGGCGATTGTTGTGGTTGAAATGCGGTTGGCGCTGTGGAGAAGGTGGTTGTTGTGGTTGAAATGCGGTTGGTCCAAAATAATAATAGCAAAAGAAAAACGGCTAACTCAAAGATCACAGCCTGGCACACGAATAATTGCCTGTTAGACATCGGTGGGGAAATCTATCTGAACACAGACTTATCGACATAACTGATCTAAGGACCTATTTGGTGCTCTGTGAATTTCCACAACCGTAGCAATATATATATATATATATATATATATATATATATATATATATATATATATATATATATATATATATATATATATATATATATATATAATGTCATTTATTTCTAATTACCTCCAACACCGAAGGTGAAGGAGATTATGTTTTCACCTGTTTGTGTCTGTCTGTTTGTGTACAGGCTATCTCAAAAAGTTGTGGACGGATCCGGATGAAATTTTGCAGACAGGTTGCGTGTGTGACAAGGACTAACCGATTCGATATTGGTAAAGAGCTGGATGCAGATCTGACTGCTAGAATTTTTTAAAGTGATTCTTCACCAATGAGAGGTATGACCAAAAACAATATATGGCATGATGTCTCAAAAAGTTGTGGACGGATTCAGATGAAACTTGGTGGACACGTCGGGTCTGTGACAAGGAAGAATTAATTCGATTTTGGTGAAGATCTGGATCCGGATCAGGATACGAGAATTATTTAATTTTTAAAGTGATTCTTCACCATTGAGAGAAAGGGCCAAAAACGATATTGTAGTGTATACCATGATATTTAAAAAATTGATGACGCCCAATATGTTCTCGTGGATCAGGCATTACGTGGCGGAGGTATGCGCTCCACCAAATGCCCTTGTAGTTTCATTTATGGAAGCTTTCCGCAGTTCTGTGATTTTTCTGGTATATCGGCTTTGATGTCCTTCGACAGACAAAATTACCAAGCTTTCTCATTGTCTCAGGTTACTCACCTGCATTACAAAAAAAAAAAAAAAAAACATTTCATTTGTTTTCTTTCATTTATTTACATTTTCGTTTATGGATGTTATCCGACTGTTCTGTGATTTCCTTTCAGGTGTACTGGCTTCGATGTCTATCGGCACACAAAATTTCAGCTTGCAATGTCACCCATAAGGCATTGATCTTTAATATCAGTCAATCAGTGGTTAGAAAGATATAGATATATATATATATATATATATATATATATATATATATATATATATATATATATAATAATGCTGCCAATGACACCCCACTGATAGTGAGTTGTGAACCTGTCTGCCACAACAACACCTTTCCTTCACCCATCAGCTGCCATCAGGGAGTGTTGCAGTCAGATATTTCTGATGGTGAGGCTATTTAATGCCATGACATGAATCATAATGCCATGGCATCTCTCTTGTTGCAAACTAGCAATTCATTTAACCATAACTGTGGGCTTGCAGTTCATATTAGGATGGTCACCAGTGGCTGAAAAAGTGAAGATGCCGACCAGTTTCAGCCTTGTCGGGCCATCATCAGGGCAGCACATCACATTCCCAACCACGGAAGGGGACAGTTTGTGGTTATATGCTTGTCAATGACACCCCACTGATTGTGAGTTAGGTCAGGTGTGGGAGCATGATTGGAGCAGCGTGTTGCCACATCCATTTTCCACCATACTCTAATGACCTCCGTCTGGCCATCCTCCAGGCAGATGCCTGGCCCATCCCCATCTCTTTGAAATATCGCTCAACCTGCTGCAATGATGCATGTGCTCAGCTTGGTGGCTTTCTCCTCCAACAAGGCTTCTTCACCAAGAGAATATGATGAGCAGCATCAGCATCAGGAAAATGAGCCACATGTCCATATAGCCACAGCTGATGGTCACAAATTCTACAGGTAGCATTCTCATCTCAGTCTCTCTCAGAAAGCGCTTATTAGACACAAAGTCTGACCAGCGATAACCAATAATTCTCCAAAGAGACCTGGTACCAAAGGAGTTAAGTCTGTCTCAGATCTTTGGTCAGAGTCCAGGTTTCACATCTGTTGAACAACACTGGATGGAAGCATCAAGGACTTTAAAACGCAGACTTTCGTCCTCCTGCATAGGTACCAACAGCTCCACGCCCATGGTCCAGTGAATCCACGACTCCCCAGGCCCAACCCAGACATCTATCAACTTCGAGCTTACAACATGCGAAGACATGAATATCACTGCCAAGTTCAGTGAATCCTCTGTAACCTCAACATCCTCACCACGAACAGATACAGACAAGATGTCATTGAAAGCCTGGATCTTAGTTTTGATCCAGTGCCTACATATATATATATATATATATATATATATATATATATATATATATATATATATATATATATATATATATATATATATATATATATATATATATACATATACATACATACATATACATACACACAAATAAATAAACACATACATCGACATACATACATACATACATACTGTTATGTGGCGCCTTCAAAACCTCGAAACGAGTGTTTGAGTGTTCCAAAGAGTAGCACGGCAGACAATAAAAATGAACACTTTAAACTTTTCAATCAACTGAGAACCAACCAGATGAACCAGCGACATACAACAGAAGGAATTTTTACAATGCAATTTATTTAAAACCCACTGTTAACATGTACTCATATCTATCAGTAAGAATGCAATTACAATTCAATCCCAATTAATCAGTAACTATAAACTTCGTCACAGGAAAGTACAAGTCACGGTCAATGCTTAATCACATCAAAGTTACACACATATATTTCAATTCAGTTTCAAATGCTTCAGCAACTCTTTACAAAGGCAATTACTCTCTTGATAAAGGCAACTTCACATTCCCGTGTTAATACACCGCCTTTTTATCAGGATTCGTGCCATGAACCAACGGTAAGATCTTGCAGTGTCCGAACGTGCAATGTCAAACCTCTTGCCATGTCAAACAAGCATGCAGATCTGTGAACCTTTTGCCATGTGTAGTTTTACTGCGTAGATGAAGCAAATATGAACATGAATGGTCATGCAGAAACGAACCTTGTAGATTAGCAGTCAGGTATTAGTGTGGAGCGTGCGAGCCCCTCAGCAATGCTCATGCAGTATGGATCTCACCACGTCTCCAGCCGAACCGCGAGAAGGCACGAGGTGGAGGGAGGAAAGACTTTGGCGCATGCTGTGTTGCGCTTCGTGAGCACAACCGATCGGCCAGCAGTGGTGAAGCCGTACACCAGGTCAGTGGTCACCGTGTGCTCAGTGCAAAACCTCACGAGACCGCCACTGTCTGTCACCCACTGCGCCCAGCACTCCACCGTTCCAAAGCTCGGTACGCTGCTCGAGCTGGATCTCTGGATCACCTCCAAAATCACCATCGAATTGCATCTGTTTCTCCTTCCTTCGTTCGATCTTTCTCATTTCTTTCCTTCTTTTTGCCTTCTCCTGATCGCTCCTCGCCTCACCTTTTTCTGTCAAACTTGCAAGGTCAATCTCACAGCAAGGTGACACTATCTGAATCCAAAGATTGACCACAGTTTAACCATTGGTTGAGAGCATCATTTCCATAACAAAACGTTCACCCAATTCGTTCACACCATGTAATGCCCCTGTTGCCCAAAGCATTCAACCTTAACACCAATCATCTTCAAAGCTCTGTTGACCATCCGTCTCGATGTCACTGCTCATGATGCATACTAATGTCTGTGCACACATTCTTTGTCCCACTTTACATCTCACTTAATTACTTCACTGAAACTAGAGTTGCCTTTTGTCCCCAAATTATCAGAATCATGTCTTAAACACAAAACTTAACATTTCCAATTATATAGGATTTATATAGGATTTACTCATCCAAAACAATACATATATTAACTCATTCAGCACCTTTGGGGCCCTCGTGAGGATATCCTGCGTCTTCGCAAAGTTGACTGCACCATCTGCGAAATCAAGATCAGAGATCTTGATATTCCCAGATGATGCACTGCAGTTTGATCTCTCCAACATCTTCCCTATAATCCAGCCCATACAAGTGTTGAAAAGTATGGGGGTCAGGTCACACCCCTGATGAACTCCAGTAGCAACTGGAAATAAGTCAGAGATTGAACCACCACACCTTACATTACTCTCAGTAACAGAGTAAAGTTCAGACATCAGATCGATCAGTTTTGGTGGGACTCCCTGCACAAGTTCCTCTCTCCTCCTCAAGGTCCATACTCCACATGCCTACATGCCCCGGTGCTGCATTCATTCTTCACTCACCACATTCACACACTGAAACTTTTTCACTCATTCATGTCTCAAGTACACACGTGTGCAGGCTCACCCTCCCCCACAGCCACACCAGATGGTACGAGTCTGGTAGCTTCGATGTTGCGGCATGGCATTGAACCACACACCATGGCTCATGGCTCGCATACTGGCAATGTAACCTCCACTACACCGGACCACACCGTGGCCTGGGGCAAGGATTTGGACAGTTCGCTAATGGTACCCACACCCCACGCACACACCTCTCATACACTATCACATGTGAACTCACCTGCGAGTTTGCCTTCTCCCCTACCTGGACCAGCATGCACGAGCCATGTGGCTTCACTAACTTGGTGCGTTGAGGCACACTGCTCGCACAGCGGCCCTGCCGTTTCCACCACACCTACCCTTACCGTGACCTCAGACGCAGGTTCTGATGGCTTGCGCGGCACAGGACCCACCTTCTCGCCCTCTCCTGAGCTGGCACACATGGGTGGAGTGACCTCAACCTCCCATACCAGAGGGTCTGTGGACACCAAGGTGCGCATTTTGCACATCGGCGGTTCAGTGTCGGGAGCGCACACCCATGTCACGGCAACAGATTCAGGCACAAGTGATTCACTTGCCGGCTCCTTCCCACACCCCACTCACTCAACCAAACATGCAGACCCACATACCACCCCGTGGAGACCTCCTGATCAGATATCTGTTCACTATTTGTGTGTATGCCATTAGTGATGCATTACAATTGGCCCATTGCAGCATTTCTTAGAAGCATTTGTTATTTCACCATTACCCAGTTGTCGAAGGCATTTGGCATATTTCTCGCCATGCTACTCAATGCCGCCGAACTGTACTCACATATTTTCAGGTAGCTCTTAAATGTATGCCTGGTGTTGGCTTAATGGTTCGGGTGGCGGGCTTTGGATCCTTGGGCCCCGAGTTCAAATCCCGCTCAGCTGTTGAATTAATACCAGGTGGGGTTAACTCGGCCTGTCATCCTTCCGAGGTCAGCAAAATGAGTGTCAGCTTGCTGGTATACTGTGTCGGAGTGGCGACCCATCCAGGAATGTGCCCGATAGCCAAGGAGACTGCTTAAGCAGCACCAACGCTCTGCACAGAGTAAGGTCCCAATCTCCTCCTCCTCCTCCTCCTCCTCCTCCTCCTCCTCCTCCTCCTCCTCCTCTTAAATGTGGAATTGCTGCCACATTGCAGAGCATTTAATGGATGTATTTCTCCCTGTTAACTCCTGTGGTGACGTGCGTGCCCTGTTCATGTTCTCCCCTGCATGTACCTCAATCTCCTCCTTTTCTACCCATAGTGGGGCAGATAACAGCAATTTTTGAGAGGAATCGTGCAAATGATGATACAAGCATCAAATTTGGCACATTTGTTCTCCAGGGGATTCCAATCAAATCTGCCTGATTGGCCATTTGAAAATCCAAATTTTGAAAAGAAAAAAAAAAAAACTTCAAAAAAGTCAACATCACCAATCAATGTTGGATGCTGGCTGAGATTGGTGAATGTTTCAGAAACATCAACAAAGACGTTCCAAGTCTGCCATGCAGTTTTCTTCCCTTTACCGTGGAAGGCAGACATGACGTCACATCCAGTGAATGCATGGAAGTATGGGATCCCTCCAGCTTTCTCAGGCCCTATTGCAGAAACTACCTCATGGACTGGAATCCATCGCGCCTTGGCTCCTTGGCCAAAGGCAATCCACATGTTCTCAAGACCTAGTCTCTGTAAAGATGGCAGTCGAGATATTGCTATGACTAGTACGTCCGTGTCATTAGCCTTAATGATAATGGACTTGCTACCATCCGTCGTTGCATCCCTGGCGTGTACAAATATTCGAGTGTCAGCTTCTTCATGACAACATGGAGACACAGCATCCAGTGACTTCCTTGTGTTGCTAATGGCATCTTCTCTTTTTTTGACAATGACTGTGCTTGTCGTCTGTGTTTCACACATCTTTTCCGCAAGGAAGTGAAACAGCTCAGTCTTGTTGCTGTCATCTCGAAGAAAGCTTCTCCAGTTACTTGGGGTCTTACTGGTTCCTGTGACTCTTCCTCTGATTCCTTGCCCCCTTTTCGACCTTGCCTCGGACTTCAGACTTGACTTCTTGTACACATCAAACACTACGTCCACCCTCTCGTACCTGGCACCATAGGATTCCACCTTTGGGATGATGTCTTCTTTAGCATAGTCATCAAATATCTTTTTAGTGCATGGAGGTAGGGCATTGATAAGTGCTGAGCCATCAATGATGACTGCATCTCCCCTTGGTTCTCTGTCTGGGATGTTTACTTGCACTTCAAGAATTTCAGCCAGCTGTGACTTCAAATTTTTTTTGAAGATTTTTTTTCTTTAAATTTTTCAAAATTTGGATTTTCAAATGGCCAATTGGGCAGATTTGATCGGAAAGCCCTGCAGAACAGAAATGCCAAATTTGATGCTTGTATCATAATTTGCACGATTTTTCTACTATCTACTACACTAACAGATAATTTAACCCTCTGGTGCTACATAGAACCTACTCGCCATTTCTCTCTCCCATTCGAACACCATTTTATTTCCATTCGCCTCTGTGCTAGTTTCAATTCCCTGGTTTGGTTTTAAATTCATTACCACATCACCAGAGCTGGTCAAAGGGTACGTCGTTTTCAGCCCTGTCTGTTTGCCTGTCTGTCTGTGAGCAAGATATCTCAAAAGGTTATGGAGTGATTCAGACAAAATTTTGTGCACAGGTTGGGTGGGTGACAAGGACGAATTGATTCGATTTCGGTGAAGATCCAGATCCAGGCTGAAAACCATGTGTGGACAGATATTTTAAAATGTGGATGAATTATGATTTTAAAAATTGGTGGAAGAGGTGGGAAGGTGACAAGACAAAGCTAGTTTGATTTTGGTGTGTGACAATGACCAATGGTCTGGATGCATACACAGCCTATCTGTGAGATCCAAAACGTAAACTGTCCTGTTTAGCAGTGGTGCTGTTCTACCAAGTGCTGTTCTAGTTTACCACTGTCTTTGTTCGTCTCACAATCTCCTGCACTGGCTCTCTTGCTTTTAACTTTTTACCCTTTTCAATCCTACTCCTGACACCAATGTAACAGTTTAGCAGCCCCAACCCACTGCTCAGGTTTGAATCCGGTGAGTCGCTAAGCGACGACATCAGTCCCCCGACCCAGAGACTTCCCACCAGATCCTCACATCCAAAGGCTCCATTATCATGCAGATTGACGTCCCTGTGCTGGGCAAATGCCGTGCCGGGGCAATCGCGGGAAAGGTTTTATCTTTGGCCAAACTGACCAATATCCACGTGATGCTGGGGACTCCAACGGTACCAGACTGTGATCATTCTCTGCCATTAACAGGATTATATTAGAGCCACCAAATGAAACTGTCAGAGCAAGCAGGATGAGATTCAAATATGTATAGGTTCAAATTCAAACATGACCATATCAGGTTCCAATATGTATTCAATAAATGCACATAAACAAGGAGCAAACAACCTATAACTCAACAATCCACTTACCCTTGCATGACACTCACACCCATGCCTTGATCAGAAATGTACAATCACTGAACAAAATAACTATGCGCTCACATTGCTCAACGGAGATACAATAAAAGGAAGGTGAGACACCTGACCTGACCTGGTGGAAAGGCTTTTGAGGAGCCCACTGCATCCCTCGAGAGGGTTCAAAGAGCTGAAGGCCAATGGCTCCTGAAGAGTGTGGAGGTTGCCCCACGACTGTGGTGGTTGGTACCCTAAAACGCTCTGCTCTTCATTGTGTTGAGTTGTCTGGTACCAACCCGTCAATGGCCACAAGATTTGTGCCAACAACCCCCCAATATGTTGAGATATTCAGGTCTATTCGGAATGACGACACACCAGAACGTCCACACCAGATCCATCTGGGATCAGCACATCGTCGAGGCACACAGGTCAGAGCGGTGAGCAGGTCGACGAGGCATCATTGATCTCGATGCAGTCACAAGCAGTCCAAGGCAGTGCCATGGAATTTCCGGCAGTCCCACATAATCGCACAGAACAAGTGATACATCACCTTTTATTCTTGTGCTTGGCCATTAAAGCTCCCTTTTTCCCTTCCAGGATCCAGGATCCACTTCGATCACCCCAATTGGTGGAAATATTCAGGGGCATCCAATTTTTTCAACCCGATAGATCCATTCCCCTGATTTATGGCATTTTCAAGGGGGCAGGGCATCTCTACGGATGCTCTTGCCAGCAAGAGCTCTTGGCATATTGGAGAGGGGGGGGGGGGACAAAGTAAGGGAGGGAAAGAATGCAAGGAACAAGATGGAAAAATGGCTCTGTGAACAAACACCTGGGAGGTGAAATATATTTATATATATATATATATATATATATATATATATATATATATATATATATATATACACATACATACTATGTACACAACGCATGTCTCTTCACATGCAGTATGATATGCTTAACTAGACAGATACAATACTTAAGAAAAACTGGCACAATACTATAGATTATTTAGCCCCGAAGGATATTTTCCACAACAATAATGTAAATGGAGCCATTTTGAATGTGAAATGCTTTTTCACACCCAAGAACAAAGAAAATTTCGAACTTGGCTTTGTCTATGATTGAACCGCATATTCTAGCTCACGAGTCATTGACTTCAAACACTCGGCCATGGTGACCTTTAGACGATAAACATCGGGTTTTTATTATTATAAAGAGACCATCCTCATGAATGGGATGAGGAGGAAGCAGGACTTGTAGCACTACTGAACACACAAACAAACAAACAAACAAACTAGAACGGGCACTCATGGAGCGCATACCTTCGCCGCCACTACTTTTTTTGTTCTTGGTATGAGTGTGGGGAACTGGTTTCATATGAATGGTCTTATGACACAAACCACATATCTATAATATCATGACCCCCCCCCCGACTTTCGGGGGCTACAGACTAAACAACAATCAACTCACGTCGTTTTGGCGCGTCTTCACTCGCAAGCTCGGTGAATACAACGTTTCAACAAGAGAAGGTAATCTTGTTTGATGCTGGTTTCATGCAAATCGAATAAGAATTGACTGAGTTATTCCGGAAACCGCATATTTTTCAAGGGTGTGATCCCCCCCCCCCAACATTTTACCCCAACCGGTGACATGTGTTATGATGTCATTGTGTCACAAGATTGGGCATTAAATTCTGAACATTTTGGTGCTGGGTTCATGTAAAGCGGACAAGAATTGACCACGTTATGACAAAAACCGCATATTTTTCAAGGTCGTGACCCCCCTGACCTTTGACCCCTAACCGGTAACAAGAGTATGGGCGTCATTGTGTCATATTGCATATCACAAGATGAGGCGTTGAATTCCGAACATTTTGGCGTTAGTTGCATGCAAACTGAATAAAAATTGACCGTGTTATCGTAAAAAGACGATTTTGACCTTTTCGTGACCTTGACCTTGACCTTTGACCCGAACGATCCCAAAATCTAATCGAATGCTTCCTGGCTAATAACCAATCATCCCACCAAATTTCATGCAATTCGGTTTAATACTTTTTGAGTTATACGAATCACAAGATTACAAATAAATAAATAAACAAATAAATAAATACATGCCGACCAAAACATAACCTTTCACAAAATGCGAAGGTAATAAACACTGTGAATTATATCGAGAATGATAAACAAAGAAATATCGAAATATATAAAAGTATAATGTGCTGAACAGTCAGAATTTCATCAAAGTGTTTGAGACGCCACTCGGAGATGTTGAACACGAAATCATAAACTAACTGACTAACTGAAACTAATCATCCCCAATATTTTCTACGAATCTGCTTATTTTACCTATCCCAAAACCCTATCTATCCCTCATCTTGCCTTATCTTTTACATGCCCCTCTTAGCCCCTAACCAATTACCCCACACTATCCATGAACGTTGAGACGTTTGTTTGTGTGTTTTACAGCAGCGTCATTGTAAACACGTACTCTGTCTTGCTTCCTCTTCCTCCAGTCCTTAAGGATGGGCTCTTTGTGAGTGTACATTAACATGGACATATGCATATACAAGAGCTGACAGGAGAGCCAAGAGGTATGAATACTCCCCTCTTAGCTGTCCATCCTTGGTTTCAATCCCGACCCAGCTATAAACTCTCATCCTGATGTTTTGCAGGCAGGGCTAGGCATCAATGTGGACGCCGTCCATCAGATGGATGGTTAAATCGAGTATCCCATCTGCGAGCATGAGTTGGTTGGTGGATGTTAAAGACCCACGGTGTCCATAATGAGTGGGTAAGATCTCTTCGGCACCATGAACAAATTTCAAATTCCTGCCCCGATTGACTTTCTACTGGCAAGGCAACTGAAAAGTACCCCGCGTAACCCTTTCCAACAAACTGCTTCGGCAGCAGAGACGCAATGTCAAGAGTATGCTACATATCATATCATATCATATCATATCATATCATATCATATCATACATTCATACGTATGCTTACACATGTATATGTGCCTTGAAATTAGGAAAAGGATCATACTTTATTCAAAAATTAAAAGAAAACAAATTTTATTTTATGTTTTCCTCTTTGAATATACATAATCATGTAAACTTTCAGTACATGTCATATAAATATGTCATTGTCCAAATAAAAAAAAACAATACTGAATGAGTAGTGCAATTGGTATATCTGTGTTTAAGCTTTTCAAGATACCTGAGTGGGCATCTCGACAGCGATCACCTCGTAATCGAATATCCGCAAAGAATCTCGACTCAGCAGCTGCAAAGGAAATCGATGCATCACGTCTCCCGCTTGTCTGCATCGGGTGAATCATGCAACACAGCTTATTGGTCAGGGAATTTATTATCATGGAAATCGCGACATGTAATGAACCCAGGAACCTGTCTCGGGAGAATAAAACTATAGGTTTTGGTTGTTTACGCTTTGCAAGAACACCTTCACAGAGTGACAGGTAAACACATACGAGACCTTTTTGACGTCCATCACCAAAGTAGCTTTGGCCGTTGATCACACCCTGAATGCTTCAAGTGATCACAACCTTGAAGGCTTTCACCTCCACGGTGAAGAGCGGGTCGTTACCATTCTTTATCACTGTTCGAGTCTTCATTCCCGCTGCGAAGCTCATACGTTTCGCCCTGAAGATGTCAGCATGGTTTGTCCTTCCCTCAAAGTGAGGGCCTGCTGTATTTTCAAAGGGCAAACCAGCTGTGCATATACCATCTGGCACAACAGATGCTGAACTTCACAGGGAGAGGTCCACAAACATTTTTATTTCAACTGAAGTATGCCCACAAATGTTTCCTAAGTTTGCAAACAATGAACTTTGGTCCATTTTCAAATCGAGAAAAGCCTTTTGTCTTGTTGCATTATTGCTACACACAGTCGTTTTGTTTTTGCTTCCAGGATTAATGTTGATTCGTAAACTACTCATCTTTTAAAATAATATTTTAACGAAAATAATTTATGACACATATCTCCCAAAACAGGGAGATGAAAGACAAGAGGGAAGGAGTAAGTGGACAGAAGGACATGGAAGTCACAGGATTTGATGCGCGTTCATGACGAGTTCACTCCTCAAATGACGAGAGAGGGGGGAACATGATGGAAGGTGTAAGTCTTAATGAAAGCTGGAAAAAAAAATCTACAGCAGATCAGGCCTGATTCTTCACGTAGTGAGTATGCTGTATACAGTATACAGGGAGTTCCAAAAATACCTGGTCAACTTTGGTTGTTACTTTTATTTATTTATACATTTATTTGGACATTTATTAACTCGGTACACATACACACAATCACCCATCAATGCTGAGGCTGCCTAAAAGTCCTGCCAACATCCCGAGACCCCTCTATCTCCATAACTTCCAGGTACCGATCTAATTCCAATTTAAACTTATCTCCTGTTTCTGCCGCCACTACCTTTCCAGGGAGACCATTCCATGCATTAACTACTATGAGTAAAAGACCCCTACCTTACTACTGACTTAACTCTCCTCTTCTTTACTCTCAGGCCTATCTGTCTGGCCCTATCACTGTCTACTCTCCTGTATAATTCACCTGCACGTATTTTATCGATACCTTTCATTATCTTAAACATCTCTATCATCTCTCCTCGTAACCATCTCATTTCCAGTGTATAAAGCCCTGTCCCCTTCAGCCGCTCCTCATAGCCAAGTCTCGCTAGGCCCGGAATCAATCTCGTAGCCCTACGCTGAACCCTCTCCAAGGCATCTATGTCCTTCCTGAGTTGTGGTGACCAAAACTGCACACAATATTCTAGATGTGGCCCTCACTAAATTCCTGTACAATGTTAACACCTCCTCTTGATTTAAAATGATCCCCCTCCAAAAACAACCTAAACCCCGATTTGCTTTACCTATAGCTGCCCGGCATTGTGCTGCCTGTTTACCTCCCATATCTATTACCACCTGCAGATCCTTCTCCTGTGTGACACACTCCAAAATTACCCCTTGCATCCTGTAATCTCTATTTTCATTGTTCTTTCCCATCCCCAACACCTTATACTTGCTCAGGTCAAATTTCATCTGCCAATCTTCTCTCCTGAATCTGATCACCACCCCCTCTGTGGCTGTGAGTGGGAGAATAAATATACATACATACATATACCTTACATCAGGCTTTGTGTCACCTGCAAATATGGAAGCTTACTCTTCACCCCATTATCCAAATCATAAATGTAAATAATGAATAGTAATGGCCCGAGTACAAATTTCTGAGGTACCCCACCACTTACATCCTCCCAGCAAGACATCCTTCCACTCACAACCACTCTTTGCTTCCTACCACGAAGCCTGTTTGCAATCCAATTAGCCACCTGACCAGTCACTCCACGAGCCCTCACTTTGGCTAACAACCTCCGATGTGGTTCCTTATCAAATGCCTTCTTAAATTCTAGATTATACTATGTCTGACATTATATCATGCCTGGTGTCAGCTTTATGGTTAGGGTGGTGGGTTTAGAATCGTATGATCCTGAATTCAAATCTCACTCAGCTGTTGAATTAATACCAGCTGGGGTTGACTCTGTCTGTCTTTCTTCCGAGGTCGGCAAAATGAGTGCCAGCTTGCTGGTATCCTGTGTCGGAGTGGTGACCCGTCCAGGATTACGTCCGATATAGCCAAGGAGACTGCTTAAGCAGCACCAACACTTTGCACAGAGTATGGTCCCAATGGATGGATGGCTTATATTGTCTCGATATACTTACTATATCATGATATGATGCCACTTGGTGTGCACAAAACTTTATGAGTTTCTGTATCACATGAACCATCAATACACTTCAATGTGAGCTCCGTTTGGTGTGAGTAGGACATCAAGGTGGGACTCGAGTTCTTGCCATGTTCGGCTCAGCATGTTTGCGTCCACCAGCGTTTCCTTTTTGTGGAGGATACAGTGACCTCAACAATTTGCATGAACATGTAGTAGGGAGGATTCACCTTCGCACAGATTGAAGACCTGCAACCTGATATCAGTTTTCAACAGGACGGCACTCCCCCTTATTGGGCCTTCGTAGTTCGAGCCATCCTGAATGAAAAAAAAATCCAGGTCACTGTGTTGGCCGAGATGGACCAACCGCCTGGCCCCCACGATCACCAGACATAACCCCCCTTGATATTTTTCTGAGGGGGTTTGTCAAAGATGTTGTCTACAACACCAAGGTGTCAAACCGGCAGGACCTTCGTTCTTGGATCACAGCTGCATGTACACTGGTTTTCCTCTTTGAATATTATTCTTATTATCCACTATCAACCCCATTCTGATGGACGTGGTCCACTCTCAACGCCGTTCTGGTGAAACAAATTATTGGGACATCAATCGAGAACCTCACAAGCGAGCCAAGCATCATGATACGGAGTGTGTATGTCCTTTACAGACAGCAGGAGCCTTTTTACCTGTATCCAAAAAGGCTTCCTCGATATTAGACAATTTGGTGGTGGTGAGTTTACGATTTGAAAGAAAGGGAGGTCTGGGTTACCCAGCATCTTGGAGTACTCTCTCAATACAGCTGCATCCCTCCTGAGGTTTGATGGAGGTATGCTGCACAGTGCAGACAGCCAAGGGAGAAGTGTCGATTTAATCGTCCCACTGATTAATCTCATTACCATGTTGAGCTGCATGGCTTCAAGCTTAGTGTGTGGGCTGTTGTACGAGACATGACAGCAACACTCAATCCTGACCTATCCCTATCTATCTATCTATCTCTCCTTTTGAAGAAGTTCAGTGAATCAGACTCTTGGGTCTCACCATCAACCATGATCTTTATTGGGCAAACCACACTTTTCAGCTCACCTCCAAGGCCACTGGGAATCCTCCATCATGCAAAGTCCTTCCTTGACACACCTCAACTTTTATCCACTGACAAGGATTTCATCCGCAGTTTGATGGAGAGGTGCTCTCCCCTCTGGGCTGGTGCCCCTACCTCACACCTTGCTTAGCATGACACAGTGGAAACCAAGGCCTTCAAGATCATTGCAATCTCCCATGCCGAAACTGAGTCCATGGGCCTATCGCTTTCAAATCACAGACAGGTCGGTGGACTCTGTTTTCCACTTTCTGGTCTTGCACCCTTTGGTCTTCCTGTGCTTTGTACCCCCCACTCCCCAGGTTTCTGTATGGTGCACATGGTCCACCATCAACCCCATTCTGGTGAAATGACTCAAAATCCAGAATCAATGCTCACCTCCATTCATTCATTCCTCTTTTATCTGTCTGTGGAACCACCTCCCAAAATTCTATTCAATCTCGCTCCTCTCTCCAAGTTTTCAAGACACCTGTTCACCACAATCTCAGATCACCCTCCTCCCATCCAAAAACCATGATCTTTTCTACCCCCATTAACCAGTTTTTCCTTCTGTATCATCTTGTCCATCCCATGCATCCTACCCTACCCCTTATTTTACCCTCGTCTCTTATTTGTCAGTCTCCCTGTATTTTGTCCCTCAATCCTGTTGTTGGTGTTTCCCCAATCTTTCAACTGTTCATTTTGTTATGTCGAGTCCTGTTCCGTTCTGTGTTCGAGCTCTTCCACAAAACTTGAATTTGTGTACAATTAAGAAACTGATAAATTTATCAACATAACCTTGAAGAGTTATCAATAGGAAACAAAAAACCCATCATGAATGACATTCCAAAAGGGTCTACCTTCATGGTCATGATGAAGCTTTTCAAGTTTATGGTCACAATGTTTGGGTAATACGCAAACTCAACAGCAGACTGAAAAGAAGCTTCCAGGACTCTCAAGCTCACTCGGATTGATCGATGGGCAAAACCAAACAAAACAGATAAAAAGTAATTGACACATCTCTTGGAGCCATGCTGGGGTAATGCGTCTCGTACCGACAAGGCAACAGAGTTGATGCGTTGCAAGTCGTACGTCTTGTGCTCTCCGCCGTTTTCAACGTTGATAATGCTGCCGGCTACCTGAGCCAACCTGAGCAGAGCCGTCTTGTTGTGTGGGACGTGTCCAAAATTGTCTGCCAACAAATGTGAGCATTACCACAAAATTAATGCACCATAATTTATTTCTTGGCAATTTGTAATTGTTTCAAAACAAAAATTACTCAGAGAGAGGCATGTTCCAACACGAAGCAAGTGTCCGCGTCTCATCAGCGAATAAATATCAATCAGCTTCACCATTCCATTTAGTTTTTCAGTTCACTTCGATTATTAAAGTTTTGTCTTTCACGTCACACAGTACTGAACAAGACGACAAAAGGAACATTACATGATGGTGAACATCTTCTTTCATATGCAGCAAATAGCTGCAGATATCATCATTCTCTGGGGCTGCGCTCTGCCACTGATGCAGTGGCCCTTATAAGTTACAGCAAGAATTAATAATTTGTCCTTACTGTCAGCGATAACTCGCCTACTCTTAGTGAAGGACACCAGGGATCTTTTTAACATCCAACAACTAATACTGGCAGATGTCCTGTTCCTCACCCAACCTCACATCCATCTGAAGGACAGCACACACATTGATTAATTTTACTGCCTGTGAAATACTGGGATGACAGTTTTCAGCTGGGTCAGGATTCAACCCCAGATTAGATAGCTCAGCCAAGCAAGTGTGCATACCTCAAGGCTATCCTTCCAGCCTAAGGTGACTATGATTCAGTGATACATCATCAGGTATGAGAAACATAAGTTGTTCTTTGCTTCCAATGCTTTTCACTCCGAGCTGCCATTATTATTATTTGCATACTTGCTGCTCTCACATGATGGAGTTGAGCAATAATCAAAGGGAAGGTGCAGTTTAAATGTTGGAATAGGTGATAGTTCATATCTGTAATATTCAACTTTTAAATATTTAGACTTGGATGAATGATGAGTAAACAAAAACAGTTCTAACTTGCTATCTGCAAGCGATCACGCAAGGTTGACACCTTTTATTCTCAAGCATGTGACTTGATTCACAAAACCATCTAAATTGTACCATAAAGCACAAGGACCACTCAACTGAAAACACTCAGGATATCATCATAATTGCATCAGTACACAATAATTTACATCAAGCAAATTACTTTTCTGGAATTAGCTGTTAATTGATGAAGTAACTGACTGTTTTATGAAGGGATTGGGTGATGCATTGCATTGAGGTTTTTTTTTTAATATAAATATTGTCACCTTTGATTGATTAGTTAAACATGCAGTTGAGTTTTGCACATATATTATCAATGTGAGAAGCAATAATACAAATAAATCAGAATTGCTTCAGCAGGTAACGCACCAAATTCATAATTTTTTATTAGAGGTGTAAATACACCATTTCTATTACAAGTACAAATACACAATTTTATTACATGTACAAATGTAAAATTTATATCAGAGACGTTCCAACATCCCAAGCAGTTTAAATATTTATTCCTCCTCACCTGAGGATCATAAATCTTTCCTTAAACATTTACATCCAGAAAATGGATCATCTCTGTGCCAACATACCTGGTATATTCTCCCCGAGCGACTGTCCCGGATATTCCCTGAGATTTTCCTCCCACGCCTCATCATAGGCTTCTTCATGGGGAGACAATTCGGAGGTAATGTTCACTCTGGGAGTCTCACGGCCAGGGGGGAACAGCACAGTGGCCGTCACTTTGAGTTTCCTCTATGTAAGGTGAGAGTTGGAGCAGAGATGAGACATAATCGGTTCTGAAGGATTATGGAAAGAATCAGGTAGCAAGCTTCTTGGCTGTTCGTCACTCATTTTCATTGAAATGATCTGAATGGTTCTTGTACTCAACAACAATCATACCTTGCTGGGCTGTTCTTCAACCTCACACTCCAACTGGTAATCTGCACCTTTGTTATCCTCCTATGTACAAAAAACAGGCACGCAGACCCCAGGAGAGCTCCAGCTGCTGCTCTGCACACATTCTGGGAGGACTTTATCTTACACTTAAACACTGTACTGGTGATTTTGCACTTGTTGGTGGAGCATCACATATGAATAACAAAAGAAGAGATGAACAAAATGACGCTGGTCAGTGCATAAGAAGAAGAAAATAAAAATCTCTCCTTACGTTATCCTGTAACTGCCCAAAATATTACAGAATGCACTGTTTTGGACAAATTCCGGCTTGAACTTGTTTTTCTAATGTTGTGATCTTGTCTACCGTTGTCCATTTCCTCGATTCTTGCAATCATTGCATGCTTGTGATTTCCCACAATGCATTGAATTTGTTTAATATATTTCAGTCAGATTGTCTTGTGTGTCCATGTCATTGTGGATGTTATTTCCAAATGTTTGTTATTAATCCACGTTGGAATTAGTCTGAAACGGTGGCTTATGGTTTGGGGCTCGTCCGTCCCTGCGTCCGTATATCGGACATGTATGGACTGATTTTGTTCAAACTTGGAGAAAAAAAAAACATACATGATGTTTTACATACATCATTTTGTTTCACCATTCGATCAAAGATGGCGGACTGGTGGCCATTTTATTTGCAAAACCCGATGTTGAACACGTCCTCAACCATTTCTCAGACATGCATTTACCGATCTTGTTCAAACTTGGCACACAAATAAGGAAAGGTGGCTTACGTGAGCACATCATTTGTTTTCCAGATCAGATCCAAGATGGCCGACTGGCAGTCATTTCGTTAGTTAAACGTGTCCCCAACCATTTATCGGACATCCATGGTCCAATTTTGTTCAAACTTGGATGATGGCAAACATGTGACCTCACTTTATTTTGCGATCTTATCAAAGATGGCCGACTGGTATACTGGCGGCCATTTTAGTTGTTAAAAAAACACAATGTTGAACATGTCCTCAACCATTTCTTGGACATGCATTTACGGATGTTCTATGTTTTTTCATACCTACACCATGAAGCATCTTTCATGAAGATTAAAAAAAAAAATTTGATTATTCTTTCAATTTCAACCCAACCTGAAAGTACCGTTTACAAAGACGAATGAGACAGCATTTTAATTTTCTATTGTCAACAGGTATAGAATTTATTTTGTACATATTATTTTAAAGAATGCCTTGCAATTATGTTTAATATTCTTCGCCGTGTCCTTCTCACACTCTCTTTTGGGTTGCCGAGATATTCTTAACTAGCCTCTCACTCCAATATTGATATAAATCCAACACCAATCCTGTTATTTATCTATAACAGTGTGTGTGTGTGTGTGTGTGTGTGTGTGTGTGTGTGTGTGTGTGTGTGTGTGTGTGTGTGTGTGTGTGTGTGTGTGTGTGTGTGTCCTCCATAACTCTAAAACCATAAAACCTAGCATCCCCAAACTTTGTCGGCATACTAAAGGAACTCCAAGGGAGTGCTTGAATGACAAATGGGTGTTTGGATCCATTTAAACATCCCTTTTGAAGATAATTAATGGCGCTATTTAATTATCCTTTATCAAGGCTTTATCATTGGTCAACCCCTGAGTCAGCCGTCCGTCAGCTCGCTCGGGTCTTAATTCGCCATTTTTTTGACCTGCTCAACAATGTCTTGACTTGGAATTGGCCGCAACGGTTTTTTAACGATAAAGTGCTCAAAAATAATATTTTCACTTTCCTCGTTCATCTCATTGAATCTCATCATCATTCCTACGCATCGCAAGATACATCACAATGCTGATAAATTTCTGGAGACGTCAGTTTTCATGGCTTTATTTCATTTCTGCACATGTGATATGTTCAAGAATCTCTTAACCTGAGACAAATTCAAAATTTAAATGACATAATTGACCTTAGCGACAATTCCAACTGCTACAAAGAGTGTTCATTTGTCCAATTTGGACATTGTTTGACACTCCGGGCATTTCCGAGTGTTGGTATTTTTTATTTTGTTTCTGCACTTGCAATAAGCTCGAGAATCTCTTAACCCGAGCCAAATTTTACAATTTGAACTGCGGAATTGACCTTAACAGCACTTCTGACTGCTGAAGAAAAAAAAACCTGTTCATTTGTCCAATTCGCACATTGTTTAACACTCCGCATGGTGTTTAATATGACCAATCAGTGATCGCTAATCGCTTGTCAAGCCTGCTGTTCCTTATCAATTGTTTTGTGGGAGTGCTTGCTGAAGTGATTAAGCCACTTGGCGAGCGCTCCACAAGCTGCTTGGATGTCAATCTGACAGCCATGGTGATACATGGAAAAAGTACCTGCACTGTCCTTCTGCACTGTGCCTCTGCAAAAATACATTGATCAACATACAAAGTTCAGGCCCCACCTGCCTGTTTTGCGCCCCACGGTGTTGTGCGGTGCCAAGCCTGCCGTTCCTTACCAATGGATAGAAGGAAGGAATGGTTGGGATGGAGGGAATGGAATGATGGAATGGATGGATCTATGGATGAATGGACCAAAAACAATGCTTGCAAACCATGGCGAGACAGTGGATGGTGGTGTAAATGACTTTTTTTTATCACAGCTGTTGTCGTTTTTGAAATTTATTTTTACAAATTCACATTCAAGACAATGTCAGGTGATAATATAAACATGTGTTACGTTGTCTAAGTTAAATCTGACCAAAGTTTAAAATGGAACCTTCACTTCAGAGCGGTCATGCTGAACACCGCCTGGAGATGCACACCCTGGTGGAGTACTTTTGAGGTTATTAGGTGAGAGTTGTTTCCAAAACCTAAGCTCATTGTTGAAGCTGCAGGGAATGCAATGGCAGACGAAGAAACAGCAGGTGTGAACTCATTCATTCAGTTGTGCATTTACATAAATCTTGCAAACATGAGCCAGCCCTTTAAATCTGAACAGCAAAATTACTAAAACCATGGGGGCTATGACATTTCATGTCTTTTTCAACGTGTTTATTTATAGAGAGGATGTTGTGTTATCGTTGCTGCGCAACTCGAGTTGGCATAATGATCTGGGTGACTTCAGAAATGACACGGGATGTCAAAGGGCGGAGGAGCTCCTTGTGAGCCAACGGCCATCCATATTTAGTGCCCAACTGTGTCTGTGGACGTCCTCCTGCAGTTGGGTTACTTCTTATGAGAAGGTTGGTGGCAGGATTTGCACTCCGGCCACAGTAAAACCCTTCATTCCGAAAAACACAAAAACGCAAAGACATCTGAAAACCCACTCAGTGGGAGTACCTCCTGTGCAGCTTCCCTTCGCAGGGCAGCTCACCGGATGATGGGATTGAGGAAAAGCCATTGGGACCCCCAATCTTTGATGATAGGAGGGAAACCACGGGGTAATATTCCCGGGTCAGATTGAGTGAGAGTGTGTCGAAGTGGTGCTGAGGTGTCGTCCACCAGACGGCGGTCTCCTTGGGTCAACCTGAGACGGTACCTTTGGGTGGGTGCCTGGAATGTCCTATCCCGAAAAGAGGATGATCACCTGTCTCTGTTATCATCTGATCTCAAGCGTTTGGAAATCGGTATTGCAGCTCTCTCTGAGGTTCGGAGATCGGATTGCGGCGAGATCATGGTGGGTGGTTACACCGACTATTGGTCTGGTCGCTCTGATGGTTACCATTCCCAAGGAGGTGCTGTAGCTGTGTACAATAAGCTGACTCCAATGATAATTGAGATAACACCGGTTAACGAGCGTGTTATGAGACTAAGGATTCGTCACTCCTTAGGTGTCATTTCACTGGTCTCTGTTTATGCTCCGACTGAGGCGAGTGATCTCACCGTGAAGGACACATTCTCCTCCATGCTCGAGTCTATGGTTGATCAGTGCCCCAGAAGAGATACACTTCTAGTCTTGGGGAATTTCAAGGCATTGACTGGAACTGATAGGGATGGTTATGAGATGTGTGTTGGTCCCCTTGGGTCAGGAACTATGAACCTGAATATCACTAAGTTCCTTGACTTTGCAAGAAGTCATTGCCTTAGGGTGGCGGGTTCATGGTTTCAGCGCCCACAAGCTCATCGCTGGACTTGATATTCCAATTCTGGCGGTGTGGCAAAGGAGATTGACCATGTCCTCGTTGATGGTCGCTGGAGGATGATACAGAACTGCAGGGTCTACCGGAGTGCCCAGTTCCTCAATAATGACCACCGGCTTGTTGTAGCAACTCTGAAGTTGTACCTTAAGTCCAGGAGAATGGTACCATCCCAGCCTAGGCTGGATGTTGGCTAGCTCAAGGATGAGAGGGGAGCTGATGAGTTTGCGAACAGGCTGAGTGGAGATTTGGGGGGGGGGGGTCTGGGTGCTTTGGGAGGTCCTGAAGAGTTGTGGAGTGCCTTCAAGATCACCGTCCTTGATGTTGCCGGTGGATGTCTTGGAACTTATCGTAGGGCAAAGAAGAATTTTGTCTCTCAAGGGACACTGGATACCATTGACCAGGGCCGCAGGGCCAGGCTGAATGGCAGAGCTGAGCTGTTCAGGGAGCTGAGGCGTAAAACTGTACATGCGCTAAGGGTGGACAAGGAGGCCGAGGTGCGAGGAATCTGTGAGGGGGTAGAGCATCACCTGTGGTCAAGTGATTCTCATCCTGCTAACAGGGGAATTCGCGCATTGCGTTCATCCAAACCCATCCCTCGGTGGACTGCAGTTAGAGCAGAGGGTGGTAGGCTCTTCACAGAGGAGTGCCAAGTGAAGGCCCGCTGGGCCGGTTACTTTGAGCGGTTGTACAAGGCTGATCCACCAGCTGTCGAGTTGGACGTCAGGGGTGTTACAATCCCTATTGCTGACCCTCCAATCAACTGTGGTCCACCTTCGCTTGTGGAAACACAGGCTGCGGTGAACCGGTTGAAATGGGGGAAAGCTCCAGAGATCTGTGGCATCCATGTTGAACTACTCAAGGCTGGTGGAAATGCTGAGCTCATGTCGTTGCATGCAGTTCTGTGCTCTGCCTGGAACACAGGCATCATCCCAACTGATTGGAAGAGGGGCCTTGTTGTCCCTCTCTGGAAAGGGAAGGGTGATCGCCAAGACTGCAACAACTACAGAGGGGTGATGCTGCTCTCAGTGCCAGACAAGGTCTTTGCTCGAATAATTCTTGATAGGGTTCGCCACCATCTGCTTGAGCACCAACGTCCAGAGCAGTCAGGCTTTACACCAAAGAGGTCAACGATTGACCATATCCTTGCTCTTCGGGTCCTCACCGAACGCAGATGAGAGTTTCGGCAGGGGCTGCTTGCAGCCTATCTTGATCTCTGTAAAGCATTTGATTCAGTGAATCGGGATGTCCTCTCGAGGATTCTTGGTCTTCGTGGGGTGCCACCAAAACTGATCGTTCTGATGTCTGAACTCTACTCTGGTACTGAGAGTGCTGTGAGATGTGGTAGTGCCATCGCTGACTTATTTCCAGTTGTTACTGGAGTTCATAAGGGGTGTGTACTGCCCCCCACACTTTTCAGCACTTGTATCGACTGGATTCTCGGGAGGATGTTGGACTGTCGGAGAGATCAAGCTGTGGTGTATTGTTTGGGAATGTCAAGATCTCTGACCTTGATTTAGCAGATGATGCAGTCATCTTTGCGGAGACTTTAGATATCCTTTTGGGGGCCCTCGAGGTGCTGAATGCGGAGTGGGAGCCGCTGGGATTACGGGTTTCCTGGGTCAAAACAAAGATTCAGGCTTTCAATGACATCTTGGATGCTGCTGTCCTGTCTGTGCCTGTTTGTGGTGAGCATGTTGAGGTCGTGGAGAGATTCACTTACCTTGACAGTGATATCCATGTCTTAGCTGGCTGTGAGTCAGAGGTCAATAGACGTCTGCGTCGGGCCTGGGGTGTCATGGATTCACTGGATAATGGGGTGTGGCGCTGCCGGTACCTGTGCGGGAGGACGAAAGTCCGAGTCTTCAGGTCCTTGGTGCTTCCAGTCTTGCTCTATTGATGCGAGACTTGGACTCTGACCAAGGATCTGAGACGGAGACTTAATTCCTTTGGTACCAGGTCACTTCGGCTATCGCTGGTCAGACTTTGTGTCCAATGAGCGGTTGCTGAGAGAGACTCAAATGAGATTTGTTGCCTGCATCGTCTGTGAGCGTCAGCTGCGGCTGTATGGACATGTGGCTCGTTTTCCTGACGCTGATCCTGCTCACCAGATTCTCTCAGTGAGGGAGTCTCCTGGGTGGAGGAGGCCAATGGGCCAACCACGTTCCTCATGGTTGCAGCAGGTTGATCAGCATCTCAAGGAGATGGGGATGGGCCAGGCATCTGCCTGGGGGATGGCCAGACGGAGGCCCTGGAGTACTGGCGAAAACTTGACACAGTGACGTGCTGCTCTGGCGCATGCTCCCATTCCTGACCCGATGTCAAACCGCTGTGCTAATTCACAACGAAACAAACTGAACAAGGAGAAAAAGACATAAAATGTCATGTCCTCCATTGTTTTAGTAATTTTGCTGTTCAGAGTTAAAGGGCTATCTCATATTTACAAGATTTATGTGTATGTTCAACTGAATTGAGTGGTCATGTGACTTGGAAGATTGCGTACAATTGGGTTATTAGGTCATGAATATTAATGGTCTGGGTCACGTAGTTATCTTGTGCAAGATAGTTGGCCACGTGGCATGTGTGATGTTTTTGATTTGGAATGCAAATTTCACACAGAAGGGATTCAATATTCATATATTTTGGGGAAGACACACTGAATTACACAAACAGTATAACATTTCCGTATGCTCATGGGCCTGTTGGTCCGATGGACCAAATTTTCATTGGTCTTCACAGCCTTGTTGCTGGACCCGCCTGCTGAACTGCTTGAGCATTAGCTTGCCTTTTAACAAGCCCAGATGTGCTTGGGCCAGCATAGGGATTATATGTTCATTATTATGATTGTCATATGATACTACTGTGGGGGAAAAAATTATATAAATGTATTCTTAATTGTAACAAATGGGCTTTTAGAAATTTAAATTTTATGCTACAAGTCGAATTGGCTGTCCTTTTTAGCCAAGAGTCTTTTTCCCTAAATGTTGATAAAATGTCTTGTTCTGGAGCGGTGTGACCTGGGCTGATAACAGCAAACCTTTGCCTTGAAATGTACGTCGTGTCCTTCTCACCGAGAAAACACGTATGCAGTTTGAATTGGCAGCCCCCACAATTCTCCCATGAAAGTATAAAATGCTTTGAAATGTAAAATTGTTTTAGTGCAAGCACGTGTGATGTATGGCATCTGTGGCTTGTACTCCTTGGGACTGACCAAGTACCAAGTAATAATAAAACTCGCTGATGTAATGTACTTAAGCTGTGGAAAGTGAATTAATCGGGTTGGTTTAATGGTTAACTAAAAAGTAAGATAAATAAAAATAGAACCAAATAATATTGCAACAAATGGGGGTTCTGTTTGTTCATTGTGTGAAGGGATTTAAAACCAAGTCAGCTGGACGTTAAACCCTGGAAGTTAAATAAGATTCCACAACAACGATCACTACGAGGCTGGGTGAAAAAAATCCACATCACGACTATGATTATAATTATTGTAAATATTATTATTGTTAATTGATATATGCTTTGTTACAATGTTATCATTGTTTATGTTATTTATTTTGTAATTCGAATGCCATTCCATGCCCTCAGGGTCTTCGGGGTGTTTTGGGCCCTCAGAGACTTTTGGGTCCTCGGTGTCTTAAACGGTCTTCAAAGGTCGAAGGGGTCTCAGCAGTCTCAAGGGTCAAAGGTACATTCTAATAGTGCGTAATTAATCGACACAAAAAGTATGACTGACACACACACACACACACACACACACACACACACACACACACACACACACACACACACACACACACACACACATACACATACACATACACACACACACACACATTTATAGTTGATAAGGGGTAAAGATGATGTTAAGACCAGTGTGGGCCGATTGAGGAATAGCACCGGGAGAGTGGTTAGTGATGCAAGTGACATGGCAGGCTTATTAAACAGGTATTTTGCTTCAACCTTTACACAAGAACAATCAGGAGAATTGATAATAGCTGAGAGTATTTATCAAAGAGGCGGGAAGGGGCTTTTGCAGAAGGTCCAGGTTGGAATGGAGGGAGTAAAGGAAATCGAAGAGTAGATAAGGCTCTGGGCACAGATAATATGCACCCTGGAGCAGGGACGTCGAGAGCCACCACGGGCCACAAGGCAAACAACCTCGGGCTGCCACCCCCACCACTTCTCTCTTACATTTGCATTAAAAATTACAGTTACAGGAGAAGCTCGGGTCCCTCAATGGTTCTGGGCCTGGGGCAGCGACCCCCCCCCACCCCCCGTCCCCCTCCTCAATGCCCCTGTCCAAGAGTATTGAGGGAGGTGGCTGAGCAGGTAAGCGAGATGTTCATGGATATTTCCAATAACTCACTGGAGTCAGGACAGGTACTCAAGGATTTGAAAGTAGCAAATGTAACACACCATTATGTAAGAAAGGATCCAGAGAAGAATTGGGGAACTGTAGAAGTGTTAGTTTGATTTCAGTTATGGAGAAGGTGTTGAGACACTAATGAGGGACCAGATGAGGAACCATTATGCCTGGTGTTGGCTTTATGGTTAGGGTGGTGGGCTTGAGATCCTAGAATCCTGAGTTCAAATCCCCCATGACTGTTGAATTAAAACCAGGTGGGGTTGACTATGCCTGTCATCCTTCTGAGGTCGGCAAAATGAGTGCCAGCTTGCTGGTATACTGTGTCGGAGTGGCGACCCGTCCAGGATTGTGGCTATTGCCAAAGAGAGTGCTTTGGCAGCACCAATGCTCTGCACAGAGTATAGTCCCAGTGGATGGATGGATGGATGGATGGATGGATAGATGGATGGATATATGAACCATTTAAATAAATACAAACTAATTAAGGTAGTCAGCATGGGTTCACCAAAGGTAGTTCCTGTCTAACAAATCTTTTAGAGTTCTGTGAATCAGTTTATGATTGGGTGGATGAGGGAAAGGTAGTGGACATAGTATATCTAGACTTTAAGAAGGCATTGGACAAGGTACCACATCGGAGGTTGTTAGCCAAAGTGAGGGCTTTTAGAGTGGCTGGTCAGATAGTTAATTGGATTGCAACCTGGCTTAGTGATTGGAAGCAAAGAGTGGCTGTGAGTGGGAGGATGTAAGTAGCGGTGTACCTCAGGGATCAGTACTCGGACCATTACTATTCATTATTTACATCAATGATTTGGATAGTGGGGTGAAGAGTAGGCTTTCCAAATTTGCAGGTGACACAAAGCCTGATGTAAGGTATATGTATGTATATTTATTCTCCCACTCACAGCCACAGAGCGAGTGGTGATCAGATTCAGGAAAGAAGATTGGCAGATGGAATTTAACCTGAGCAAGTGGAAGATGGTGGGGATGGGAAAGAACAATGAAAATAGAGATTACAGGATGCAAGGGGTAATTTTGGAGCGTGGCACAGAGGAGAAGGATCTGGGGGTGGTAATAGATGTGGGAGGTAAACAGGCAGCACAGTGCCCGGTAGTTATAGGTGAAGAAAATAGGGTTTTATGTTGTATTCGGAGGGGGGTCATTTATAAATCAAAAGGTGGTGTTAACATTGTATAGGAATTTAGTGAGGGCGTTATCTAGAATATTGTGTGCAGTTTTGGTCACCGCAACTTAGGAAGGATTGAGATGCAATCGAGAGGGGTCAGTGCAGGGCTACTAGATTGATTCCATGCCTAGCAGCAAGACTTAGCGATGAGGAGCGGTTGAAGGAGACAGGGCTTTATACACTATAAAGGAGGCAGTAACGAGGAGACATGACAGAGATGTTTAAGATAATGAAAGGTGGAGATAAATTATTTGGAAGATGAATTATTAAACAGAGTAGACAGTGAAAAGACCAGGGCCCATAGCCTGAGAGTAAAGAAGAGGGGAGTTTAGACGGTAGTAAGGCAGGGGACTTTTACTCAGAGTAGTTAATGCATGGAATGGTCTCCTTGGAAAGGTTGTGGCAGCAGAAACAGTCGATAAGTTTAAATTGGAATTAGATAGGTACCTGGAAGTATTGGATTGTGGTTGATATGCATTTCTCAGCAAGGAACCACATTAGCCCACTACAACCGCCCCCCACCCCCCTTCCCGGAAAATAAATGTAAAAATACCAAAAAAAAATAAAAATAAAACTTACAAAAAATCTGCCAAAAAACAAAAATTCAATAATTTTTTTCCCCCATTTTTCTTTGATATATAAATTGGTCGAGTGTTGTTGTGGTGCAGGCACAATGGGCCGAACGGCCTCCTCGTGCATCCAGATTCCCTGTGTATCCTTGTGATTTGAATTACAGATCTTGTGCTGGCAATGGCAGGTTTAAATGCTCATCGAGCATAACCGAGTCAGGGTTGAACACACACAGCGCATGTGCAAAAGACCTCATTTAACATTCATGCATCATTTTGATAGTCATGTATTGGTTCACTTTGTCTATCTACAGACATCAGTCTGAGGAACTACTTAATTTTTGTGAAAGAAGAGAAAAGTGTTTGTTATAAATCCCAAAGTTACGCTTATGTCAATGAGGGAATCAATGCCAAGCCAATGCGCTTGGTGTTGTGGGTTTCTCAGTACAGAATCCATACTATACAATCCTTTCGGATGGATGAGCTTTGAGTAATATATTTAATAAGTATAGCAGTGTCACTCCCAAATCGATTCATCTGAAATATCATGAGTTCCCAAACCCAGGGTCACATTCCGAACATGGGTCACGAGGGCCCCTGATGGGTTTTGGATGACTACGCACTGCTTGATCTGACAGCGATATCCTGTATTCAAACACTGCCAGCTTGTCAACTTCTCAAATACAGTTTTGTAAAGGTGGGTTTTCACGTTGGAAGCGTTTTCTCTGACAATTCTTATGGTAGGTACCGGTACCAAGTAGGTAGCAGTACCATTTGGGTTGCATGATGAATGAGATTTCAAATTTTGGGTCATGAACAAAAATGCTTGGGACCCTATGATCTAAACGGACTCTCAGCCTGCATACTGGTGTTTGAAGATAAAAGACCTTACGTTTCGTTTCCAGGAGCATAGTGGGCCATGGTCATAAGAGTGTAGTGGAGATCCATGGTGTGCGTTCATAAAGTCCACAGCATAACGTGCCGCTCTCTCCGCACGGACCCGCTCCAAGGCTCGCTCATTGCAGGGCCAGCCCGTTGTGAAGACACGGCGAGGGTCGCTGCCTTGAGGTGCCAAAACCTTGGCAGCGAAGACAAGCATAAATGTTAGCACGGCCAATAATCCCACCACCATGATAACGCTCAAGAGATTTTTGTCCTGTTAAAATAAAAATGAATTCCGACAGACGGCCATGACCCTCCCTGTGCCGGAAGACCTTGGTTACTCATTGATTCGTGTTCACCATCCCTAGTGCATATTTGCTGAATTTGCGAGATGGGCACTTACGATGCCAATTTAGATATATGGCTCGTGCCGCACCTGAAATGGCTCAAATGACGGTGCCTGGGACAGTGACATTGAAAATGCTTCATCTGATCCTTCTTGGAAGGTGTTCCGCAAAATACACACACCTTGGATCACCAGGATACATTTACATCAGGTCGGTGTGCAGTTAATATGGTCTCCACATTCTGTACACTATTTCCTTTTGCTCCCAAAATCATAATAAATGCAGAGTGCACTTGATCAGATATGTGCAGTGCATTATTATTTGCAGGTAATAGAGGTATGTGTAGAGGGACTAATGTCCCTTACTCAGGATGTGAGAAAGGGTCACCTATTTATTTAATACTAGAAAATACAATCCGTCACTTCGCTGATGGGGATATTAAGGGAGGGAGAGAAAGGATGGATGAGAGACGGAGGGAAAAAGAGAGAAGAGAGGGAAGGGAGAGAGAGAGGAGGGGTGAGCAAGGATGGAGGGAGGGAAGAGCAAGGAATGAGGGAAGGGAGAGGAGAGGACGGAGGGAGGAGAGAGGAGAGAGGAGAGGACGGAGGGAGAGAGAGGAGAGACAGAGGGAGGGGAAGGGAGAGACAGAGGGGGGGGAAGCTAGGAAGAGAAGAGTGAGAAATTGGGGGGAAGAGGGTGAGCAATGCCTCACCAAACGTTGCTATACACTGTGGGAGGGAGGAGTCCGAGGGGAGGGAGTGTGAGAGAGAGAAAGACAAGAGAGAGAAAGAGAGTGAGGGGGGAGGAAAAAAAAAGAGAGAGAGAAAGGTGAGGGGTGGAGGTGGTGTTAGCAAAGAGAATGATATGTTATGCTTAATGACCAAACACGAAAAAAAACGAGAAAGTCATTCGGTGGAGCGCAGACCTCTGCCAGGCTGATTAGTTTGTTTTTTATCCCACTGATTGGCTGGATCTGGATTTAGACCTCAACTAAAATTTAATCGGCTTGAACTCATCACCAAACCAACTCACGCACCAAGTTTCATCTGAATCCGTCCACAACTTTTTCAGATGTTTTGTTGACAAACTAATAGACAGACAGACAGGGGTGAAAACATAACCTCCGTCCACCTTCGGTGGCAGTGGTAAAAACGAACAAACAAAAAAAAAACTCATGTCAGAACAGCTGTACACTCAACGACACAACAGAGTTTATAATGTAATCCGCTGGCACATCCACAAAAAATTTGATGTCCCAGTTCCAGAGAACTTGTGGAAACATGAACCAAAAGCAATCACTGAAAACATAGAAGTACCTTCCTCTCACGTACGAACTAATGATCCCATCGAGCGTGAACATCAAAAACAAAGCAATTCAACCAGATATCATACATTGATACAAAAACAAACAAACAGAGAAGGCGGCTTTGCAAATTGAGATGTTAATACCAGTTATTTTGGACGAAACGATGTGGAAAATGACAAAAAACCAAGACCTCAAGAATGAAGTGAAAAGATCGTGGAAACTGAAGAATGCCAAAGTTGTACCAGTGATAGTTGGTGCGACAGGAATGATGATAAAGAACCTTACAGAGATAATAAAAACCATCCCTGGGAATATTATTAGCAACGAACTGCATATGGAAGCTATCCGGGGCTCAGAGACTATGCAGAAGAGAGGCATCGGCACAAAGCTTTGAGAACAGAAAACTTCACATCTTGGTCCATGAATCGTGACCCCTTTCCGAAATGAAGGTACATACTTTGAGCCCACCCTGGAAGGACTCCATTCCACATTCTGAAACTCACATTTGCAGATACCAATCAATGACACACACACACACACACACACACACACACACACACACACACACACACACACACACACACACACACACACACACACACGTAGGTGGATACTTTGAGATCTGGTAGGTCTCTGTTTCACCTCCTGATGAAACCCACACACAGGTGGGGATAGCAGGCAACAGCAGCAACTTGCACAGATGTACGCATGTACACAGGCGTACACGAATGCACGTGCACACACACAAAGGTGGATACTTCAGAGACCGAGGGTGGGAGCATTTAAAAACCTATGCTATCTACCTGGCAAAGGTCTGCATGCATGTTTGTACATACAGTGACCTTTTGACCCCTCCAGTCAACTCACACTGAATCGGATTGGTAAATGCTACACTCCCCTCAACAGAGGGGGTGGGGTGGGGAGGGCTGAGAGAGAGAAAGAGAAAGAGAGAGAAAGAGGGAGAGAGAGAGAGAGAGAGAGAGAGAGAGAGAGAGAGAGAGAGAGAGAGAGAGAGAGAGAGAGAGGCAGAGGGGTGAGAGGCAGGGGGTGAGAGAGGCAGGGGGGTGAGAAAGGCACGGGGTGAGCGAGGCAAAGGGGTGAGAGAGGCAGAGGGGTGAGAGAGGCAGAGGGGTGAGAGAGGCACGGGGTGAGAGAGGCAGAGGGGTGAGAGAGGCAGAGGGTTGAGAAAGGCACGGGGGTGAGAAAGGCACGGGGGTGAGAGAGGAACAGGGGTGAGAGAGGCAGAGGGGTGAGAAAGGCACGGGGGTGAGAGAGGAACAGTGGTGAGAGAGGCACAGGGGTGAGAGAGGCACAGGGGTGAGAGAGGCACAGGGGTGAGAGAGGCACAGGGGTGAGAGAGGCACAGGGGTGAGAGAGGAACATGGGTGAGAGAGGCACATGGGTGAGAGGCAGAGGGGTGACAGAGGCAGAGGGGTGAGAGAGGAAGAGCGGTGAGAGAGGCAGAGGGGTGAGAGAGGCAGAGGGGTGAGAGAGGAAGAGGGGTGAGAGAGGAAGAGGGGTGAGAGAGGCACAGGAGTGAGAGAGGAACAGGGTGAGAGAGGCACAGGGGTGAGAGAAGCACAGGGGTGAGAGAGGCACAGGGGTGAGAGAGGCACATGGGTGAGAGAGGGACATGGGTGAGAGAGGGACAGGGGTGAGAGAGGCACAGGGGTGAGAGAGGCACATGGGTGAGAGAGGCACAGGGGTGAGAGAGGAACAGGGGTGAGAGAGGCACAAGGGTGAGAGAGGCACAGGGGTGAGAGAGGGACAGGGGTGAGAGAGGCAGAAGGGTGAGAAAGGCACGGGGGTGAGAGAGGAACAGGGGTGAGAGAGGCAGAGGGGTGAGAGAGGCACGGGGTGAGAGAGGAACGGGGTGAGAGAGGCACAGGGGTGAGAGAGGCACAAGGGTGAGAGAGGCACAGGGGTGAGAGAGGAACAGGGGTGAGAGAGGCCGAGGGGTGAGAGGCACGAGGGTGAGAGAGGGAGAGAAGTGAGAGCAGGGAGTTGGGAGGAGGATTCTGGCAGATGAGACACCCAGTTTAACATCCATCCAAGAGACAGCATGCACATTAATGAATCACTCTGCCTGTGAAACATTGAGATGACAGTTCATAGCTTGATCGGGATTTGAACCGAAGCAAGACAGCTTCGAGTGAGCATGCACCTCTCGGCTTTCCTGCCCTGATGTGGCGATTCATTTCTTCATAACAACTGAAAACATTTTTACTCATTGTAATCATATAATTTGACATATTTTGCCTTCCTACATCCAGTATGAAACCGTGGCATCGCCATTGTTCGAAGCTTGAAGAACACGCACCAATTGGCTTCACCAAGCACTCCATGAAATGGTTGAAGAAACTTTTAAAAACGAAATGTATTTTTTTGTTGTATTTATCTTTGCCAAAGTAACAGGTTAGGGTAAAATAAAATTTCATATTTTCAGTGAGTTAGCCACTGCCTGTTGCACTGCAGAACAACATGTGGCCAACACATGTGAGTGGCCCCTGAACTTTGTTCATGTCGATCAACATACAGTATTCAGTAACAATACAAATTTTGTAGGGCACTGGCCAAGTGCTTCAAGCACTCCAACAAAATGGTTGAAAAGAAATGGCTCGCTTCGCACGTGATTAGCAATCACTGAATCATCATATTAAACAGACACCTCCTGGAGACGTCCGAAATGCCAAATATGTCCGAAATGGACAAATGAACACGTTTTTAGGAGTAGGAACTCCTGCAAAGTTTGATTCTGGAGCTTAGATTTTGGAATTCAGCTTAGTTTGAGATTATTGACGTTATCGCATGTGCAGAAATGAAATAAAGCCACGAACACTGGCACCTTCGGGCGTTTATAAGCGTTGTAATGTACTCAGCAATTTGTAGCTATGATGAACAGGCATTTGATAATATGAGTGAGGAAAGGAAAAAAACAAAAAAATATTCATTAAGAAATCGCTACGGCCTGTTCCAAGTCAAGGCATGATTGAGCAGGCCAAAAAAGATGGCGGTTTCAGACCCAGTTAGGCAACCCAGTATATGACTTAAGACCCCAGAGTGAAAGGTGGCCAAGGACTGCCTGATAAAGGACATAATTAAAAAAGGCCGCTAAATATCTTCAAAAGGGGTGTTTTAATTAACCCAAACACCCAATTTTCACTCATGCACTTTCTTTGGGTTCCCTTCGCCTGCATGCAAAGTTTCAGGCTGATAGGTTTCATGGTTTTGGAGTTATGGAGGGACACACACGCACGCACGAACGCACGCACGCACGCACGCACGCACGAACGAACGCATGCACGCACGCACGCACACACACACACACACACACACACACACACACACACACACACACACACACTGGCATTTATTAGTATAGACTAACAGCGGAACCTGGTGGTGCCCAGTGCTCTTCTAATCCTGTTAGCATTTTGAAGAAATCAAACTTTACATTTTTACCCTCACCAAAGGAGAGGGTATTGCATTTGGGTCCGTTTGTTACTTACGAAATCTTTACATTTTTTAAGTATATTGATGACTTCCGTCATCTGTTTGTGTGTGTTTGTTTGTTTGTTTGTGGGCATGATAACTCGAGAACGGAAGAAGCTACCAATGTCAAATTACACCAGGTGATTCAGGAGGGTGATGGCTAGTGCTGATTAGATTTTGGTCATAATCGGTCAAAGGTCAAGGTCACAGTGAGGGCAAACATAATTCTGCAAATTCATGTGGAGAAATGGAGTATATTTTTTCCTTCGGTCGACGTTACGAGTTCGTTTTAACTTCGATTTTAATTTTGTCTTCGGTTTTTGCGATCGCTTGGGACGCGATTTTGTAAGATTTTTTACGTATATTGATGTAAGTAACACTCGGTTCTCGAAATTCTGTTAAAAATCGGATGTTTTGGAGACGTTTTAAGATTGTATAAAAAATATTTCACTCACCGCGTCACGGGTCGTCACGGGTCGTCACGTGGTGTAGCGCGCTCGAGCAGACGCATCGTTGAGTCACGTAAAGGTTTTGCGTGTGCGCGCTGACGGTGTTTTCGATAAAGATGGTGTTTAAAAGTCATTTTTTATCGCAATAAAGGTTATCGTCGCATGCCTGACTCACTAAGCCGTCGGATTATGTAAAGATTGTTGGTGGATGGCCGAATATTACGGTTTTGTGACTTTGATAAAATAATATTAAATAATTGAGTGGAGAAATGGAGATTTTTGCTTCGGTCGACGTTACGATTTTTGATGGTTTGGAACAGAATCATCGTAGAAACTTCTGGTTTGCGTTGCTACCTTCTCGAGAGAGAGCTTTTATTAGACAAGGTCAGAGGTCAAGTTGACGTTTTCGTAAATACCAGTCTATGACTGCTTGTTTGTTACTTAAGAAATCTAAAGATTTCGTAATTATATTGATGCCTTCCGTTTCTGTTTGTTTGTTTGTTACTGACGAAATCTAAAGATTTCGTAAGTATATTGATGACTTCCGTTTCTGTTTATTTGTTTGTTTGTTTGTTTGTTTGTAGGCACGATAACTCGAGAACGGAAGAAGCTACCAATGTCAAATTACACCACGTGATTCAGGAGGGTGATGGCGAGTGCTGATTAGATTTTGGTCAAAATCGGTCAAAGGTCAAGGTCAGAGTGAGGTCAAATATTCGATTGTTGATGGTTTGGTACAGTTAACTCGAGAACGGAAGAAGCTACCAATGTCAAATTACACCACGTGATTCAGGAGGGTGATGGCTTGTGCTGGTTATATTTTGGTCAAAATCGGTCAACGGTCAAGGTCACAGTGAGGTCAAACATTCGATTTTTGATGGTTTGGAACAGAATCATCATAGAAACTTCTGGTTTGTGTCACTACCTTCTCCAGAGACAGCTTTTATTCGACAAGGTCAGAGGTCAAGTTGACGATTTTGTAAGTACCAGTCTTTGACTGCTTGTTTGTTTGTTTGTTTGTTTGTAGGCACAATAACTCGAGAACGGAAGAAGCTACCAATGTCAAATTACAGCGCCTGATTCAACAGGGTGGTGGCTAGCGCTGATTAGATTTTGGTCAAAATCGGTCAAAGGTCAAGGTCACAGTGAGGTCAAACATCCAAAACATTCGATTTTTGATGGTTTGGTACAGAATCATTGTAGAAACTTCTGGTTTGCGTCGCTACCTTCTCGAGAGACAGCTTTTGTTAGACAAGGTCAGAGGTCAAGTTGACGATTTCGTAAGTACCAGTCTATGACCGCTTGTTTGTTTGTTGGTTTGTTTGAAGGCACGATAACTTGAGAACGGAAGAAGCTAACAATGTCAAATTACACCACGTGATTCAGGAGGGTGATGGCTAGTGCTGATGAGATTTTGGTCAAAATCGGTCAAAGGTCAAGGTCAAGGTGAGGTCAAATATTCGATTTTTGATGGTTTGGTACAGAATACTCGAGAACGGAAGAAGCTACCAATGTCAAATTACACCACGTGATTCAGGAGGATGATGGCTAGTGCTGATTACATTTTGGTCAAAATCAGTCAAAGGTCAAGGTCACAGTGAGGTCAAATATCCAAAAAATGAAAACTTGAGACCGGAAGAAGCTACCAATGTCAAATTACACCACGTGATTCAAGAGGGTGGTTGCTAGCGCTCATTAGATTTTGGTCAAAATCGGTCAAAGGTCAAGGTCACAGTGAGGTCAAACATTCAAAACATTCGATTTTTGATGGTTTGGTACAGAATCATCATAGAAACATCTGGTTTGCGTTGCTACCTTCTCGAGAGACAGCTTTTATTAGACAAGGTCAGAGGTCAAGTTGACGATTTCGTAAGTACCAGTCTATGACTGCTTGGTTGTTTGTCCGTTTGTTACTTACGAAATCCAAAGATTTCCTAAGTATATTGATGACTCCCGTTTCTGTTTGTTTGTTTGTTTGTTTGTAGGCACGATAACTCGAGAACGGAAGAAGCTACCAATGTCAAATTACACCACGTGATTCAGGAGGGTGATGGCTTATGCTGATTAGATTTTGGTCAAAATCGGTCAAAGGTCAAGGTCACCGTGATATCAAATATTCGATTTTGATGGTTTGGTACAGATAACTCGAGAACGGAAGAAGCTACCAATGTCAAATTACACCACGTGATTCAGGAGGATGATCGCTAGTGCTGGTTAGATTTTGGTCAAAATCGGTCAACGGTCAAGGTCACAGTGAGGTCAAACATTCGATTTTTGATGGTTTGGAACAGAATCATCGTAGAAACTTCTGGTTTGCGTCGCTACCTTCTCGAGAGACAGCTTTTATTAGACAAGGTCAGAGGTCAAGTTGACAATTTCGTAAGTACCAGTCTATGACTGCTTGTTTGTTTGTTTGTCCACACAGAACTTTCGTCTTTTACTCTGCAACCACTTATCGGATTGAGACAAAATTTTCACCATTGCTGCGACTCCTCATGTAGAATGTTGTAATGATAATTATGACGTCATAGGTCATGTGGTGTAGCAGCCATATTGGAAAAACGGAAAAACTTTGGACCTCTATCTCTAAATCCGTACCAAGGAAAAAATTGAAACTTGGCACATGGCAAGTACTCCTCATGGGGAATGATGGTGATTTTTTCTTGACATCATAGGTGGCTTTGTTATGACATCATAATTGCAAATGTAGAATGCCACATCCAATCAGTATGAACATTTTTGAGGCTCATTTGGGGATAAAATGGTCCACAGAAAAAAATTTTGATGACATCATCGGTCACATGATTCGACAGCCATGTTGTAAAAAAAAAAACCCTTCAAAAATCTTCTTCTCTGAAATGGCTAAACAGATTGAGATGAAACTTCACACGTATGACCATGAGGAACAAAAGGTTCACACATATGATGTCATAGGTCACATGGTTTGGCAGCCTTATTGGATTGACCTGAAAACCTATAAAAATACACCACTCAAGAGAAGTCCTGGTGAGGGTGTGTAATCTCCGATTGCTCTTTTTCTTGTTTTCTGTCGTTTTTTTGTGAGGCTTAAAACAACTTCCCTACACCCACTAAGAAATAGGTTTGGCGGTCATATATTATCTTTCACAAATCTATAAAAGCTTAGGCATGATAGAGTGATTTAAAAAAATAATCCAACTTTGTTTTTTCAAAATTTCCGAAAAATGTTTTTTCCCAAGACACTCAATGATGAACTTCGAAATGTTTGACGAACATCCGTTCAGCCATCTCTGAGAAAAATGGTGACAGACAGACATCTTTCATGTAGTATAGACTGTCAAATTCTGTCCCCCGTGGTTTTGTTGATGAGAATATGAGGAGAGGGGGTGGGGAGAGAGGGAGAGGGGGTGGGGAGAGAGGGAGAGGGGGTGGGGAGAGAGGGAGAGGGGTGGGGAGAGAGGGAGAGGGGGTGGGGAGAGAGGGAGAGGGGGTGGGGAGAGAGGGAGAGGGGGGTGGGGAGAGGGGGGTGGGGAGAGAGGGAGAGGGGGTGGGGAGAGAGGGAGAGGGGGTGGGGGAGAGAGAGAGAGAAGGTGTGGGGAAGGAAGCCGAGGAGGGAGGAGTGAGGAGCGAGGATGTGGGAGGGGAGAGAGAGTAGGGAGGGAGGGGAAAGGGAGAGAGAGGATGGATGGGAGGGGAGAGAGGATGGATGGGAGGGGGAGAGAGGATGGAGGGGAATGGGGGAGAGGAGGGGAAGGGAGAGAAGGGAGAGTGAGGAAGGGGGGGAGAGTGATAAAGGGGGAGGAGCGTGACCCATCACCACCTGTCGCTATCCACTCTGGGAGGTAGGGGGTATGAGGAGGAGGATGGGGGAGCAAGGAGAGGGTGGAAGCAAGGAAGGGGAAGGGGAAGGCAGTGTTCTGGACCCATGTTTGGTAATTGGACTTCAGAGGAAGATGGGTTGGGTGTGGGGATGGTCCCATCTGCCGGCATGAGTACAGGATTGAACAAAATGGGGTACGTCAAAACAGAATGTTCAAACAGGATAACAAAACCACCCACCACTTTCAAACAGCACGTTCCATTTTTAAAGAGATTATAACATGGGCTTCCCTTGAGGTGAGCGACTCAAACTATGGCTGCCACTCTATTTACCCGCTTTGGAACTACATCTCTCCGAGGGGGTCACACATCGCCCGGAGATGCCCGGAGTGGAAAAGAATGTGTGAACTGGACAAATAAACACCCCTCCAGCAGATGGACCTGCTGCCAAGCCCAACCCTACAGTCCAAACCTCAAAACCGAGCTCAGGCCAAGAGACCATAGAGCCCATCACACTCCAGCAGCTGCAATGCTGATAAACACCTGGACAGGCTAGTGTTTTGTGCCTTTATTTAATTTCAGCACACATTTTACAACCAAAATGTGATAAGCCTCAGAATCTCTCAAACCCGAGCCAAATCCACAAATTCAAACCGCGGAATCGAACCTAGCAGTGGCCCCGACTGCCAAGAAAGTGCCCATCCACCAAACCCTCACACTCTCAGACACTCCGGGCTGAAACGCAACACAAGCACCACAGCATAACATAACCACCACCAAACTACAACAAAACTGCCTGTGGGAACTTATCACAGCCACCGAGCCTTTGTTGCAGTTTAAACTCATAGCTCACATGATCAATTCATTATTTTTATCACTTCAAGAAAGTTGGAAGATGGGTGAGAGAGAAGGCGGAGAGAGAGAAAGAGAGGGCGGAGAGAGGGTGGAGAGAGAGAGGGTGGAGAGAGAGGGCGGAGAGAGAGAGGGCGGAGAGAGAGAGGGCGGAGAGAGAGAGGGCGGAGAGAGAGAGGGCGGAGAGAGAGAGAGAGGGCGGAGAGAGAGAGAGGGCGGAGAGAGAGAGAGGGCGGAGAGAGAGAGGGCGGAGAGAGAGAGAGGGTGGAGAGAGACAGGGCGGAGTGAGAGAGGGCGGAGATAGAGAGGGTGGAGAGCGAGAGAGAGAGGGCGGAGAGAGAGAGAGGGCGGAGAGAGAGGGCGGAGAGAGAGGGCTGAGAGAGAGAGGGCGGAGAGAGAG
>NC_140974.1:28248326-28295826 GCF_056783735.1 Eptatretus burgeri | reverse complement strand
TCCAACTGAATTTCAAACTTACGTCATACTCGGCTCTGTTTTTAGAAGCAACGCTATCCTCGGCATAAGGTTGTGATTGTAGAGGCAGATGATACGCTGGCAGTGTGTTATTAAATAGCGGAGATAGGCTTCAAAGCGTACACTTTGTAGCAGGTGGTTTTGTGGGGAGGGGCTGTTTCTGTCTATGTAGAAAGGGGAATTCAAAATTTCCTCCATATGCACGTACGGAATCAGCAGATGCCTTTTTTTGCCCTACTCTGGAGATTATATGAAGAGGTGTGTGTGTGTGTGTGTGTGTGTGTGTGTGTGTGTGTGTGTGTGTGTGTGTGTGTGTGTGTGTGTGTGTGTGTGTGTGTGTGTGTGTGTGTGTGTGTGTGTGTGTGTGTGTGTGTGTGTGTTGTGGGGGGGTCCCTTAGTGTACTAACGGTGCCTCTGTGGCCATCACCGGATGAAGGCTGCCATAAGCACTGGCAGAGTTTGTTTTGGCAGCAAATTTAATTTGGTCCAAGGGTACTGACAGACGATGGTCGACTCTTCTTCGAATACACCCTGAGATAAGATCTTTACAGTCCACGAGCAGATGCTGGTAAAGGGGTCTGTGGCTAAATTACAGCCCATCCAAGGTATGGTGCACTCATTAATGTGATGCAGAGTTTCACAAAATCCAGGGTAACATGTTCATCATCCATTTTAGAATCAAACCCAGCCAAGGTGGAGGTCGAAGGTGCATTATTTGACCACTGCTCTAACCAGTCGGACGAATGATGAAGGTTTTCCTTTTGGATTCAGAATGTCTGCCTGTGAAGGTGATCTGTGGTTACGGTACAGACAAAGCTGCATTGTGGGAGGGTAACAAAGTACAGCATCCTTCATGGAGGTAATCGGGGTGTTCGGTCTACTTTTCCTTGTGGATCATGTGAGCTACGAGTTTAAAGTGCGACAAAGGGCTCGGTCAACCCTGATGATTCAGCAAGACGATTGGAGATCATCCAAAATGCATCCAATGGGACCATACTCTGTGCAGAGTCGTTGGTGCTGCCCAAGCAGTCTCCTTGGCTATTGGACACAATCCTGGACGGGTCACCACTCTGATACAGTACAACAGTACACTGGTACTCATTTTGTCGACTTCGGAAAGATCACAGGCAGAGTCAACCCCACCTGGTATTAATTCAACAGCTGAGTGGGATTTGAACTCAGGATCCCAGGATCCCAAGCCCACCACCAGGACCATTTAGCCAACACCAGGCACTCTCCTTAATGCAGAGATTAAATGAGTTTGATGATTATAAACAGGTCACAGCGAGTCGTTCAAATCGATACGAACGAGACAAGAAGAAAGGCACAAGATCACCTTCGGTACTTTGATAAGTTTTGAAACGAGGAGAAAAGGGAAAACCCAGAGGAACCAGCTTGGTGTCCTTACCGACATGGACAAGCTCGACATGGACAAGCTCAACATGGACAAGCAACGAGTTTCCGCGTGTCTCCGCCCAGGTACAGAACGCGGAAGCATCTGCACAACACGAGCTTAGTGTGACGCTCCCGATGGATAGCCACGAAGAACCAATGAACACACCCTCCTGTTACACACTCACAGGTAATGTAATGAACACACCGCCCCGTTACACACTCACAGGAAATGTAAACACACCGTCCTGTTACACACTCACAGGTAATAAACACACCGTCCTGTTACACACTCTCAGCCAATGAACACACCGTCCTGTTACACACTCACAGGTAATAAACACACCGTCCTGTTACCCACTCACAGGTAATAAACACACCGTCCTGTTACACACTCTCAACCAATGAACACACCGTCCTGTTAAACACTCACAGGCAATGAACACACCGTCCTGTTACACACACACACAGCCAATGAAATGAACACACCGTCCTGTTCATGATTCACAGGCAATGGGGGAGGGGGTGGAGGAGGTGAGGGTGTATTGTGCTCGCTGCCCTTTGACAGGAGGGGTGGGTGGGGGTCCGAATGTGCGTTATCATGTTGACGCACGAAAGATTCTGATGACATCCACAACCAGTAAGAAACGTCTGAGTAAAAATGATACTTCGCTGGGTAGAACTCCGATTCAGCAGTAACTACAGTAGATTTGATGTACACATAAGGCCGTGAGTCCTTCCGTCCTCTTTGCTGTCCTTTCCATTCCCATTGACCTCATTCTTCCTCAATGAAGATTAGCCGAGAAATAAAAGAAATCACTTTTACTTCTTCCAAATCCATGCCAAAGAATGGTAAAAGCACCGAGAAAGGAAAACTATTGTTGGTGGGTAGAAAAAGGTAAAACCACACTTCACGGTCATCCAATCACAAGGTCATTGGTCAACCAATCACAAGGTGGCATGTGGCACGAGACACTATACGAGCCTTTCTGAAATAGCCAGAAAGACGTGCCACAACATGGTCAAGGATGGTTGTGGACGCCTATTACTACTGTATTAACAAGAGCATGTCCCCGACCGGTCGCAATGAATGTTCAGGAGATTAAAAAAAAAATTGTAGACTGGAAACAAATAAAGACAATTAGGAGAACAAACAGGAGATAAAAAAATATTTTGCTTTAACGCATGTATGAGCCGATTCCAGAACAGAAATGAAGAAGAAGAAACTCTCCATTCCACAATGTTTTGTTCGTTTCTCACTTTGCCTATTTCGTATTAAAAATAACCAGATGTACATGCATGAAGCAAAAAACATGTGTACGGCTTATGTGCATATACAATACATCGTGCTTATACGCCTGGGATGATTGGATTGCTCTGGGCCATCAACTCACACCCAAGCCTGAGGCCTGCCGATCTGTGCTGCTTCATTCAATGGCAGTACATTGTTTTATTGGGATGGAGTCAGGGCAGCTGTCCAACCAATGGGTGTAAAGCAGTAGGTTGGAGTTGGGGCAGCTGTACACTGACACGCTTCATATATGATGTTTTCTAAGTCCAAAAAGGGTATAACTGTGAAAAATTGACGAAACGCCCTGAAACTCGAACTTATTCTGTAACTTATCATAATAAAGCCATGTACCAAGTATCAGTTGAATATGTTAAAGGGTATGGGGGAAAAAAAAGGTCTGAAAAACCACAGGTGAAGTTGCCAAAGCATTAAACTTAACTTTTTTCTCCTGTTCAGACAATTATATAGAGTGAAGAAAAGATTAAGGAATGTCCCCAAAGTTTCAGTTCATTGAGTGAAAATAAAAAAATTAAGCAGAGAGACAAGTTCGGCATCACGTGAGCAGTGGCGTGGTCACCGCAGCTGGGTTCTCCATTGAGAAATCCCAGAGTAAGGAAGGCAAAATCGAAATAAAGAACCATTAACATAACGATTCAAAGAAGCACACTGCCACATTTATTTCTTTATTTCTTTATCCCTTAGCACACACTTTTAGTCCACACCCAGTTCTGCTTTTGTGTGATTATATATACACAACTGTTTTGCAGTAAGAATCACAATGTGATCCGAGGCACCTGACTGAAGGGCCGTTGCGCCACATTCCGCATGCGTAGTGCCATCTTCTGAAATAAATCGTATCATTCGAGAACCCTCATTCGACTCTGTCATCACTCGGCCGGGTCAAAGAGTCATCACATTTGGTGACGAGGATGGGATCCGACTGATTCTGGCAGTGTAGGCCGGTGGGACTCCACTTGGTGTACAGCGATCATGAGGGATCAGCTAAAGGTACGTGGAAATTGCACGTATAGGGCACCTAAGACAGGGAGACCTAGTTAGGTGAAAACTGTACACTTGGTGGGCAGTGTCCCGCTGGACGCAGCTCCAGGATCTGCTCGGATCAAGAACTGTAACAGTAAAACATATAAGGTGATTTGAATGCGGTTTGTTTGAAGGGCACAAAGAGAGGGCTGTCAGGCCGTATGTTGGGACCGGGAAAGGTGGAGGATAAGGATATCCAAGTGAAATATGGAGAAGCAGGTTCGAGTCCTGTATTCTGTGGTATTGTGTGGGGCCACGTTTAATAAGGTTGTTGTATGAAGAGGATAATAAATATCCACGTGAAATAAGGAGAAAATAGGTTCGAGTCCTGTTTTCTGAGTTGGTGTGTGAAAAACAGATAGGTTAAAGTCCTGGAAGAAGGCTTGAAGGCTGTCGATCAGAACGAGACCCCTGGTTCCATGTACTTGAAGGGAAAATGTTTCAAAGCTTAAGGCTAGTGACAAGTTAAGAACATAAAATGGGGAATAACTCTGCAAGGAACATAGAGTTACCCAAAGGAACAACACTTAAACTTATCGGTGAAAGCGGAAAACACTGGAGAGCATTTGCAGCGTGGCTAACGATGTCACAAGCTGAGACAGGACGTAAGCGATTCGATTCAGAGGGAATCTTGAACCAACGTAAAAACACAAGGTTAACGAGCCAGGAGAAGGGCTGTTTGTAGAGTTTCCTGTTTGGATGTATTTGTGAATACAATGTGGTGGGAGAGGTTGAGTTTGTGTTAGACGTAAGTTGAGTGTTCCAACCTGGAACTTGTATGTGTGGAACAACTTGTATGTTTGCATGGAGATGATTGGTCGTCATCGTAAACGTGAAGACTTTGGAGGAGGTGAATTGCGCACACCAAATCTGGAGGAAGGACAATGATGACCGATTCTGCGTGTGTTGTTAATTCATAGTGATGGGCGAATGTCATTGAGTGTTTTTACCGAGGCGTATGTGTGTGTACGTGTGTGTGTACGTGTGTGTGTACGTGTGTGTGTACGTGTGCGTGTACGTGTACGTGTGCGTGTACGTGTGCGTGTACGTGTGTGTACGTGGGTCTGTGTGTGTACGTGTGTGTGCACATGTGTGTGTACGTGTGTGTACGTGTGTGTACGTGTGTGTACGTGTGTGTACGTGTGTGTACGTGTGTGTGTACGTGTGTGTACGTGTGTGTGTACGTGTGTACACCTGTGTGTACGTGTGTACACCTGTGTGTACGTGTGTCTGTGCGTGTACGTGTGTCTCTGCGTGTACGTGTGTCTCTGCGTGTACGTGTGTCTCTGCGTGTACGTGTGTCTCTGCGTGTACGTGTGTCTCTGCGTGTACGTGTGTCTCTGCGTGTACGTGTGTCTCTGCGTGTACGTGTGTCTCTGCGTGTACGTGTGTCTCTGCGTGTACGTGTGTCTCTGCGTGTACGTGTGTGTACGTGGGTCTGTGTGTGTACGTGTGTGTGCACATGTGTGTGTACGTGTGTGTACGTGTGTGTACATGTGTGTACGTGTGTGTGTACGTGTGTGTACGTGTGTGTGTACGTGTGTGTACGTGTGTGTACGTGTGTACACCTGTGTGTACGTGTGTCTGTGCGTGTACGTGTGTCTCTGCGTGTACGTGTGTCTCTGCGTGTACGTGTGTCTCTGCGTGTACGTGTGTCTCTGCGTGTACGTGTGTCTCTGCGTGTACGTGTGTCTCTGCGTGTACGTGTGTCTCTGCGTGTACGTGTGTCTCTGCGTGTACGTGTGTCTCTGCGTGTACGTGTGTCTCTGCGTGTACGTGTGTCTCTGCGTGTACGTGTGTGTGTACGTGTGTCTGTGTGTATGTATGTGAACTCGATAGGGAAGGTAAAAATTGTTCGTGAATGGCTGAATATCATGGTGTTATTTATGACTGATAAAATAATATTAATTAAAATGGGAATTTGAGATCTTCGCTTCAATTGACATTACGGGTTCGTTTTAAAATTAATTTTAAATTATGTTTTCATTTTTGGTAGTCATTAAGTATGTTTAATACTTGATTGTCGGAAATCAGAAGAAAAACTGATATTTTATGGGTTTCTACGAGTCACGTGATGCCGGGGAATAGTGACCGGCAGAATGACGGGCATCACCAAAAACCCGAGAAGTGGCCCGTCGAGGGACTACTTATCGTGAAGGTCGACAAAATAAATGGAAACATTTTACAAGGTTTGGGAATGCCCTTTACAGAGTTCTGAAAAAAATTCCGATGAAAAACGAACGTTTTAACATTTTGTAAAATATTTGTTACGTGATTTCAATCATTAAAACCGACGCGCTGATGAGATGCAATGCTCATGTGAGTGCATGGCGACGTAATCACACATGGCCCCAGCATGCTTTGTCAAGCTTGAAAATGCAATTAACACCCTGCTCTGAACATGCCTGCTTGTCGAGCAATGTACGAGAATTTCTCGAGGCGGCTGATCTTGAAAATGGTGGACAAACTAGATTTTAAAGAGATAGCTTTGTTGTAAAATTAATCAATAAGGACATTAACGTTGATATTTCAAAGGATCGCTCGATTTTTGTGTTTCGGAGCGAGTGCACGCGCTATCGGTACATAGAAACGACAATACTTTGAAACAAGGCTGCAATATATGTTGGTTCCGGTTGTTGTTGTTGTTGTTGTTGATTGGGCTTGGTGACCGGAAGAGGGGGAAAAAACATCACTTCCGCCCTGGCCCAGCGTGGTAATTGTGGCTCTTGCAGAGCTGTTTTGGTGTTGATACGAGGAGGGTGGCATGCCAGCGATGGCTCGCTAGCCTGTGTTTGGTGGGTACTTCGTGTGCTGGTTGGCACCGGAGTACAAAAATCTATTGGATGAAGATAGGGTGAATTCGCTGCAGGTAGATGCCTGCAGGTGAGAACACCGTGCTTGTCATACACTGTGAGTTAAAAATGGTCAACAAGAGGGATGGATTTGTACAACAGTTTTGGATGGGGAGAGACACGGGACCGAGGCGCGAAGGATTGAGGGATTTAGGATGGATGGAAAGGGGGATTTAAATGCTTTGTTTGTTTTGAACAAGGAACAGATTTTATTTAAAGTGGGTTTATCCTTTCAGCCGTGTCTCGCGTCGCGAACGCCGGCTCTAAGAGAGCTCCGCATTGTTCTTCTTCTTATTATTATTATTCTTCTTCTGGTGAAGACAAAACCTTTAGGACGTGGCTCTTGGACACATTGGTCCTTGTTTACATGTCAGACATCCAATAACAAGGATGTTTGGTAGGCTACGCACTTATCAGGATAGAGGTGTTTTGGGGAAAAATTACGGGCGGAGCTCGTGCTATTTGAACATGCAGCCATCGCGGGCCTTGACGAGGGAGCGTTTCGATTCTCTGCTTGTCGGGGTCGACCTTTTTGTATGAAAGCGGACATAAGAGCATCTCTGTTGTCTTTATATGAGCCTCTATCTGTCAGGATAAATTCATTGGATTTGGGAAGCATAAGCGGAGTTAAAGGTAAGAGGAATGGTTGCTTTAGCAACGACATCGATTTGAAAGGAGTGGAATTGCCTTTGCACTGTACTGTCTATTATGATGACAACTAACCTATGGATCGGCAAGGAGGGAGCGGCGGTAGAGGTGGAACTAATCGCCGAAGAATGCGAGCTAATGAAGCACAGAGAAGGACTAACACTGCACGTCTCAATGGCAGTTAGTAAAGGACATAGTGCAGGGGAGTTTGGAAGAATGGTGACCAAATTGAGATGCGCCCCAGAACCACAAGATGGGGGCAACGAAAACCGGAACACTTTACAGGCCGTCAGACAAGGAGATGGATGGAAGGTATGCTTGCCTGATCAAAATCTACAGTAGTGTACAGTAAGGTCTTCAGCCTTCACATCCACTCACCAAGCACCCAGAGCAACTTCCAGTCCTGCAAGCTCTAGTCACACAAATACTTGTCATTATGTTGCGGTTGACTGCAGTGTTCAGTGCAGTGGCATGCTGTACAGGTCTGTGGCATTGGAGCGGTTGGCTGTCCCATCTGGGTTTGTGTGGGTATACTCTGTGATGTTCGTGCAATGACGACGTTGCTTGACGACGCATTCCTCAGGCCCCCTTGACGACGGAGGAAGCACATGTGTGTGAAGACGGCTCTTGCAGGAAGTAATTCCGCGGTTTGGGATTCCAACACGATTGTCATCGGACCAAGGAGGGTCTTTCACGGCAAAAGCAATGATGAAAAGAGCCAAGGCTTTGGTATTACAACACGCAATGCCACAAGGGGGCTCTCGCCCCACAAAATAATAACAGGACGCCCCATGCAGTTACCGGCCTCGGCTCCCCCAGATATGGAAGATGGGGATTTGTCATGTATGACCGACGGAAGGATGACATATTGCAAAGCGCTCACTGCTACCATCAGGACTTTTCACTCACAGGTACAAGAAGCATTACCGATACCTGCTGGAGACTCGTTGCATGATTTTCAACCCACTGAACGGGTTTGGGTGAAATAATTCATGCAGAAGAAAGCCCTGCAACCCAAGTGGACCGGACCTTACAGGGTCATTCCATGTCAAATCATCAAAGAATCTGCCGTCAACTCTCAGATTTTTGTAAAACTTTGGGAACCAATTGGGACCCATGAAAAACGGCAAGAACTCAAATATTTTTGCTAACAGCGTCTTAATTAGTGAGATACAGACTAACGAACTTTGGACTAATTAGCACGACGTCGCAAATTCAAATGGCCATATCTCTAAAAGTATAACACCTGGAGAGCTGGTTTTGGTGTCGTTTTAAAGGTATTTTCATGCCCAATGAATTTGTCTGGGCAATATTTTCCTACCTCCAACCACAAAAAAGTTATCACAAAATATAAACTTCAATCATGAATCCCCAAAAATTGTATCCTTCAAATTTCCTCAAATTCATCCCAGAGGTACCTTATGATGTCAAGAAGCTTCCACAAAAGTTTTGTGATGGGCACTCCAATAGTTTCTGAGATATGAGCAATAATGTACATGTACGTATGGCATATAGGTTCGAAAATCAGCATTTGTAATGTATTGTTGTGGTTGACAAAATTCGCAAACCACCATTCAGGTCCCGTAGGTGAGATATCTCTGTAAGTATATGTGTAGTTAGGCCCAAACCCGTTGTTTAGAGGGAATAAATGTCATTCATTCGGGCTGCGACCCTTCTAGATAGCCGTTTTTCTTTTACTATCTTTATTTTGGACCAGCCGCCATTACTACCATTACTACCACCACCAACCACGTCTCAACAGCCATCACACAACAACCACCAACCACAACGCCGCTTCACAACCACAGCCACGACCCTTACCGTCACATCTCGCTCTCGCAACCATCGCATCACCGCCATTCCCGCGCCGCTTGTGGGCGCCGATCCTGGACTCGTGCAGGGCGCGCACCGAGAAGCGGGTGCTAAAACACCAGCCTTTCCGAAGAAATCGGATCAAAAACGATTCACGCCCACTTCTGTTCCGTCCTATCGGCGAGTGTGGGGCGATTTGGCCCCGCCTCCAGGTGCGTCGGAGTATAATCGCTATATGCAGATTCGCTGATCAAAAAGCATTCACGCCCACTTTTCCTCTGTCCAATGGGGAGCCAGCCAGAGGTAAAGGGTCGAAGGTGAAGGAGCGAAGCCACGGGGGCTATAAAGGGCCGCGTTCGCTCGCCAAAAAGAGTTGAGTTGGGAAGAGTCGGAGTCAAGTTGAGTCAGTCAAGGAGAGTTGAGTTGGGAAGAGTCGGAGTAGTTGAGTCAGTCAAGGAGAGTTGAGTTGGGAGGAGTTGGCAGTTGAGTTGGGAAGAGTCGGAGTAAGCAGTCAGTCAAGGAGAGTGGAGAAGAGAAGAGTCAGAGAAAGCAGTTGGACAGAGCTGAGGAGAGTGGGAGAGTTGGAGAGGTGGCGGCGGCGAAGGCATCGAGAGGGCGCTCGTGTCAGAGTCGGGGAGCTGCGGAGAGGGGAGGCCGATAACGCGACCGAGGTCGCGGTGGAGATGCTCGTCGCGGGACCCGAGCCAGCGAGATATCCTCATTCCCCCGAGCATCAACAACCCCCTCCTGTTTCCCCCCACGCTGAGATAGTGTAAAAAGGGGGCCCCGTTCCCACCCCATTTCCAGGCAGTGCCAGCGAGGCCCGCAGAGTCGGGGCGCCACCGCCATTTTGCGGCTCATCACCAGACGGGTAGGCTCGACGCGGTCTCGGCAGCAGGCCCGTCTGCCCCCCTCATAGTGGAGGGTGGTCCCTTTTTCTTTTGCTTTGAGTATATGTGTTGTCGGCGCCGTCTGTGAAGTAAAACTGTATAAGTGTTGCCGTGTGCTCGGTAGTCGGTGGTAGATCTGCATTGTGTTTTGCTTTTACATTTGCTTTTTGTGCATTATTGTGTTTCTTCTTCTTTTACATTTGCTTTTGGTGTATAATTGTATATGTGTGCTTTCCGTTCATCGCAAAATAAATGTGCTTTATGTTGAACTGTTTTTCCCGTTTCGCTTCGTCTTTTTCTTTCATTGAATCTCCATCTTACTTCACGTAAAGGGTGGGTAGTGGGCTAAATATGCCCGAGAATTAATCGAACCGTCGAGGCTGACGATAACACCGCTCGGTTATCCCGATAGTACGGAACGGGTCGCTTAAAGTGGCCCGTGTCCGAAGTCGACCTGCGGCGAGGTGCGATCGCCCGGTCTACCCTCCGTGTGGGTACTTAGGTAGGTCGAATTTGGCGAGCAACCCTATCCCACGCGGGGGGCCGATTGGCACGATCGTGGTGAGGCCGAAAGGCCCACCCATGACTAGTTCCCGGCGTTAGTCCGAGAGGGTCACGACGGGATTGTCCGTCCGGTGGGCGACGTGCCGCGATTCGAGTTACGTGGCCGCTCGCACGCCGGCGGGCGCGAATCCACAACACTGGTGTCAGGTCGTGCGATATAAACTCATCGCCCTCCTCGCGGCACTGGTATCGGAGAACGGGAAAACGGGCTCTCCTGTCTCCAGCTAAATTCACGGGAATCGGTCCAGGGGTGAGAGAAGCGACCCCGATTCCCTCCAAATTACGAGCGATTCAAATTAACCCTTTACGAGAAATAAGATGGCGTCTCAAGGCAAGCGGGTGCCGGGTGGATTAGGTATGTGTAATAGTAATGTAGAATCCATGGCTCAGGACGAGATCAACGTGCAAGAGAAACCCGTACCAGAAGGTTGGGAAAGGCATCGATGCCGTTCATCTGGTCGGTTTTTTTATTATAACTCCACCACTAAATGTAGTCAGTGGGAGTGGCCAGGGCAGGTGACAATGCGGCAGATTATGGAACTCGCGCAGAGCATAAATGACAAACTGGATTACAGGAATGCCGAAATGAAAGAAAGGAACAACAAAATGAAGAGAAATACGCAACAAATGGAAAATAAAAAAATGGATGGAAACGCACTCGAAGGGAAAAAAACAAATGAAAGAAATGCGGGGTGAGATGCAGAGCATGGGCATAGGCCTGCAGGCAGGCATTACGGCAATGGCGAGGAGCGAAACGCGGACCACGGGCGAGAAAATGGCGCTGCCACATGCTGAGACGAACGAGCTGGGGGGAGTGCAACGGCTGTCAGGCCCGCGGTCGGGGCGGGCGAGAAAATAATTCGGGAGACGTGCAAGACGAGACACGAGGTAAAGAAGGTATTAGAAAAATTAAAAGAAAGCCAGGAGGAGACAGAGGAGGGATTGAAGGTCGAAACGGTGGAGTGTGAGAAAAGACTTCAAGACATGACGAAGAGAGTTGATAAGCTGGGACTGGAGGGAAAAACGGAGACAGAGGAACTGGGAAGACGGGTAGAAAACCACAAGCGCAAGCCGGAAGAACAGTTAGAAGCCAAAGCAAGGTCGGAGGGTGCGGAGATGAGAAAATAATTTGAAAAGAAAGCTTCTGAGTTACAGAAACACCAAAACAAAGAGAAGGAATTACAAAACAAGTTGAGGATGGTGAGAGAAGAAAGAACGACAACAGAGAATGAAACGTTAAGGAACCACACTGAGCAGATTGAACAATTAGAAGCCAAAGCAAAGTCTGAGTGTGCGGAGATGAGAAAGGAATTGGAAAAGAAAGTTTCTGAGTTACAGAAACACCAAAACAAAGAGAGGGAACTACAAAACGAACTGAGAGTGTTAAAAGAGGAAAGGAAGAGAACGGAAAATGAAACTTTAAGAAACCACACTGTACAGATCGAACAGCTGGAAGCGAAGGCCAGACTAAAGAATGAGGAACAAGAAAGAGTAATGAAGGAAGACAGGAGAAAGAAATCAGTCAGTTGAAAGAAATGACGAGATTGCAGAAGGAGGAACAAGAAAGACAGTGGAATAGAAAATTGAAAGAGTATGAATTTGAAACTGAACGACAAAAGGAAAAAAATAGGTTTGAATAAGAGGAGAAAGTAAAGGAGCAAGGAATGAAGCAGGAAGGAGAAATCAGGAGATTAAAGGACACAACGAGATTGGAGAGGGAAGAACGAGAGGAACAATGGAATAGAAAACAAAAAGAACATGAATCTGAGGTTGACCAATTGAAAGAAAAGCTGAGGCTGGAGTACGAGGAGATAGACAAAGAACAGCGAATGAAACACAAAATGGAGATGAACCAAATGAAGAAAACCATGAAACTGGATAAGGAAAGACAGGAGAGGAAACTAGGAAGAGTAATGAGACAGCAGCGAATGAAACACAAAATGGAGATGAACCAAATCAAGAAAACCATGAAACTGGAGAAGGAAGGACAGGAGAGGGAACGAGGAAGAGTAATGAGACAGCAGCAAATGAAACACAAAAAGGAGATTAACCAAATTAAGCAAACAACGAAACTGGAGAAGGAAGGACAGGAGAGGAAACAAGGAAGAGTAATAAGACAGCAGCAAATGAAACACAAAAGGGAGATTAACCAAATGAAGCAAACAACGAAACTGGAGAAGGAAGGACAGGAGAGGAAACAAGGAAGAGTAATGAGACAACAGCAAATGAAACACAAAAAGGAGATAAACCAAATGAAGAATACCATGAAACTGGATAAGGAAAGACAGGAGAGGAAACTAGGAAGAGTAATGAGACAGCAGCGAATGAAACACAAAATGGAGATGAACCAAATCAAGAAAACCATGAAACTGGAGAAGGAAGGACAGGAGAGGGAACGAGGAAGAGTAATGAGACAGCAGCAAATGAAACACAAAAAGGAGATTAACCAAATTAAGCAAACAATGAAACTGGAGAAGGAAGGACAGGAGAGGAAACAAGGAAGAGTAATGAGACAGCAGCAAATGAAACACAAAAGAAGATTAACCAAATGAAGCAAACAACGAAACTGGAGAAGGAAGGACAGGAGAGGAAACAAGGAAGAGTAATGAGACAACAGCAAATTAAACACAAAAAGGAGATAAACCAAATGAAGCAAACCATGAAACTGGATAAGGAAAGACAGGAGAGGAAACAAGGAAGAGTAATGAGACAGCAGCGAATGAAACACAAAAAGGAGATTAACCAAATGAAGCAAACCATGAAACTGGAGAAGGAAGGACAGGAGAGGAAACAAGGAAGAGTAGTGAGAGAACAGCGAATGAAACACAGGAAGGAAATGAGCCAATTGAAAGAAACGATGAGATTGGAAAACAAAGAGCAGGAGGAACAGTGGGAGAGAAAACAACAACTACATGAGTGTGAAATTGAACAACTAAAACGGAGAGCGAGATTGGAGTCAACGGAGATTGAGGAGCTACGGAGGGAGAACGAACAGCTAATGGGGCTCAGAGAGAAAGAACGACTCAGATGGGAAGGAAAAAGGAACCAGGAAGAGACAGAAAAAAGGAACCAGGAGAGAAAATGTATAGAGACACGGGAGACAGAAAAAATAGAGGAGAGACTGCATGATAATGACGGGTTTAGAGACGCACACACACACACACGGAGGTAGTGGAGGACGATGAGGGTGAGCTCGCGGAGCGTGTAGGGACCCAGTGCGAGCAGCGGGATAGCCTCCTCCAGGAACGAGGGGAGGGAGTATGCCCCCTTGAGGCGAGTCACGACCAGGTGGGTTCGGTCGTGCTTTGCGAGTTTGAGGGGAGAAGTGCTGCGAACGGGTGCACAGAAAGCTTGGGGGGTATAGAGGCACCGGAGACTCTTGTGGGGACACGAATCCCCAGTGTGGTTGTCCCGGTGTGTGTGGTGCAAGGTGTGAGTGCGTCCCCGTGTGTGGAAGCGACCCCGTGTGTGAGTGGTGTGGTGGCGAGTGTGCCGGAGTGTGTGCTTCCCAGCACGCCGTGTGTGGATGAGACACCGCGGGCGAGTGCCCCCGCGTGTGTGAGTGGTGTAGTGGCAAGTGTGCCAAAGGGTGTGCTTCCCAGCATGCCGTGTGTGGATGAGGCACCGTGTGTGAGTGTCGCCGTGTGTGTGAGTGAAACGGCCAGTATGAGTGAGGCACTGCGGGCGAGTGCCCCCGCGTGTGTGAGTGGTATGGTTTGTGTGAGGGAAGTGGCACGAGTGAGTGAAAGGCCGCGAGTGAGTGGAGCCACGTGTGCGAGGGAGGTGGCATGCGTGAGTGAGCGGCCGAGTGTGAGAGAGACAGCGTGTGCAAGGTCGCTGTGTGTAAGGGAGATGTCGGTCGGCATGTGTGAACATGCAGCCGCATCTCCCGGTGTGAGTTTAATGGTGAGGTGTGTTAGCGTCGTAACACGCAGGTGTGCGTGGGTCGAATGGAGACGACAACGACATGTGAGGGACAAAAGCCGAGTAGCGGCTGTAGTTGTTTCGGGGACTGTGCCGGGTTCACCCAGCATTGAGCACGAGGTCCGTGCTGTGCAACGCACGAGGCCCCCACGTGCTCGCTTGTGAGAGTGAAGTCCCGGTCCGGAAACGCACGCGGTGGATTTGCCGATCCCGCGGACGGACAAAGTTTAGGCAGGATTATGGATTTGGACCGGACGGGTTCTCCACGCGATCGTGTGTGTTAAGCTCCAACGGGCAAAGCACATGTGCTCGCGTGGGGAACCCCTCGAGACGTGGGGCTTGTGTTTTTTTAATGCGCACGGTGACGCCATGGCTGCACGTGGGGTTGGAATCCGGCAGGAGGGGTATACCTGCCAGATGGTACCGTCCAAGGAGGGACGAGGTACACGTGCAGCTGCATGACGTCACGGGCAGGTGCAAAGTGCGTGAGCTGTGAGTTTCCGCGCTGGTGCTGCGCATGTGGAAAAAAAAAAAGAAAAAAAAAAAGCAAGCCTCACTTTCGGGTGCACAGGATTCCTGGGCAAGGGGTGGAAGACCCCCTTACCAGGGCACAGGATGGAAACTAGTTAGGGGGAAGGGTTAGCTTAGCTAGACCAGCTCCATGGGGCAGGGGTAAGTCCTCATGGGGCCCGTGGAATGGATTAGTTAGAGGGATGATAGCGAGATTTAGGTTGGGTAAATAATTTTTGGGACATTTGAGAACAGTGACAGACAGTGAATGTGTAGTGGGGACGTAGCTTAGCTACGTAGTGTTAAATGGAACGTGCTGTAGTTTAAGGGACGAAGTGGGAGCACGAGTTAGTTAGGGGAGGTAGTTAGAAGGATGGCAGAGTTCAGCGGTGAGTGTGTTGAAAAGTTGTGAGGTGAGTACATGATGAGTGAGTGAGGCCAGCGGGTCTGTGTGAGTGGAGCGAATGGGGACTGCATGGTGCGATGAGTGATTGGGGGGAGGAGTGACTCCCGCCCAAGGGACCCCGGGGTCAGTGTAGAGTGAGTTAGGGGGTTAGTCAAATTTACAAAATGGAGGTCGTTTTGTTGTTGGTGTGAATGTAGGCTCGAAACCCGTTTGGAGGGGTGCAGGAGCCCTGTTGACGGGCTGGGAGCGTGGCTGCTAAAGGTGAGTATCGCTGAGTGGGTACCCCGGGCACCAGGCTAGTCGGCCGTGGTAGGCCAAGGGCCCATGGGGGGCCGGGATAGCGTAGTGGGCACGGGTGCGCCTGCTTGGTGCGGGGGCCCGGGGCGCCATTAGCCGCGTGGGCAGTGTTGTGGGCACGGGTGACCCTCGGAAAGGGGCCTGGGAAGCCAGCCTGCCACGTGTGCGTTTCAGGGGAGGTGCCATGGGGGGCACTCCCCGGTGTCAGGGAGCTGGTAGGCTCGGAGGCAGTGTAGTGCCCGGGGGTGCCATCGTCGGAGAATCGGCAGAGGGTCGTGCCTGCCAAAGGGAGCCACGTGTCCCAGCCATGAGACCGTGTGAGGGCACGGAGAGAAAATTGGGGGGCGAGGCCCGAAATTGTGAGGACACCAACACAGGCGACGGGAATCTGGGTTGTTGGAACCAATAGTTTAAGCGCGAGGCGCTTGTTGAAAGCCCCGGGTAGTTTAACAGTTAAATGGTTAGGGTAGATTAGGAGATGTACCCCTCCGCACCATCCATCCCCTCGCTGTCGTTGTGGGCCGCTGGACCCACTTTGGTTATAGATAGCTGAACTCTGGGGAGGCCATTCTGAGGCTTCGTTGGGCCTCGACACAGGACGCTAGCTCTCCCTTGTTCCCCTCCGGGAAGGGAACGTAGGGGTTGGGAGTAGGCGAGGTGACAGGATAGGTTAGCCGAACAAAGACGATAAAGGGGGTTAGGGGACGATTTATAGTGGGGAAGTAAAAATAAAAAAATAAGTTGGGGCTAAATTGGGGTTTGACAAATTAAGGGAGTGGGTATGTACAGTGACAGGCAAAGGCGATAGGTGGGAGGGAGACAGGTAGGTAGGTCTGAGCCCGCCTTCCGAGTGGCCAGCACCACCGCACTCCCTCCACCAACCTCCACTGAACGGCAAAGGCTGGCCAGCTTCATCTGCTGGCTGCGTTGCTGCAAGGCAGAGGCCGGCCAACTTCATCGGCAGCTGTTGTGTGCTGCAAGGCCTGTACCGGCCGGATCGTCTGCAGCTGTTTGCTGCAAGGCCTGTACCGGCCGGATCGTCTGCAGCTGTTTGCTGCAAGGCCTGTACCGGCCGGATCGTCTGCAGCTGTTTTCTGCAAGGCCTGTGCCGGCCAGGTCATCTGCCGGCTGTGTTTCCCTGCAGCGGCCTTGTTCTGCAGGCTGTGTTTGCCTGATCACCTTTGCCATGCCATGCCCACTGCCCCTGTTCACCAGCCCCGTTCAATTTTTGCTTTGCCCCCCCCCCCCTGTTCATTGCCATGTGCGCCAGGATCAGCAAGCAATAGTTTGCAAGCTGCAAGAACTGCCCTGTTGGCAGCTACAACACGGGCCTGCAGTGGCGGCCCGTGCACCGTGTTTGTGTCCATCCATTTATCCATCCATTCGTTGTGTTCATTGCGTGTGCCACTTGAGCTGGCACGGAGACTGCGTTTGTGCAGCCCATACACCGTTGTGGTTCACTGCGTTCAGTTAAAAAGGGAAGGCCTTGGACTGCGAGTGAGCAGCCGGCCACTTTCCCCATCACCTGCATTGTTTGAGCCAGAGACTGCATGTGAGCAGCCTGGCTCCCTGCTAACTGCTTTCTTTTTGCAGAGTTCATTGATCCTGGGCCATGGTTTAGTTTAAAATTTGTAAGTTAAGGTTAAGATGAACTGTAAATATGAGTGCGCCCCCGGCATGTCTGTCTTAGCACCGGCAATTTTATTCAAGTCGTCCGTGTGAGTGAGTTTGTTTAGGTAGTTACTCAGCCCTCAGGTTATTTATTTTGGGGACACGAATACCATGAATGTCGCACTCGGGGATCCGTAGGTAAAATGTACTAGGGAAGAACTACACATGATGGCACACGAAAATTTGACGACTCGGGATGAGTCTGTAAAAAGGGGAGGGGGTAGTGTTGTGGTTGACAAAATTCGCAAACCACCATTCAGGTCCCGTAGGTGAGATATCTCTGTAAGTATATGTGTAGTCAGGCCCAAACCTGTTGTTTAGAGGGAATAAATGTCATTCATTCGGGCTGCGACCCTTCGAGATAGCCGTTTTTCTTTTACTATCTTTATTTTGGACCAGCCGCCATTACTACCATTACTACCACCACCAACCACGTCTCAACAGCCATCATACAACAACCACCAACCACAACGCCGCTTCACAACCACAGCCACGCCAACAGCCACGACCTTTACCGTCACATCTCGCTCTCGCAACCATCGCATCACCGCCATTCCCGCGCCGCTTGTGGGCACCGATCCTGGACTCGTGCAGGGCGCACACCGAGCAGCGGGTGCAAAAACACCATCCTTTCCGAAGAAATCGGATCAAAAACGATTCACGCCCACTTCTGTTCCGTCCTATCGGCGAGCGTGGGGCGATTTGGCCCCGCCTCCAGGTGCGTCGGAGTATAATCACTATATGCAGATTCGCGGATCAAAAAGCATTCACGCCCACTTTTCCTCTGTCCAATGGGGAGCCAGCCAGAGGTAAAGGGTCGAAGGTGAAGGAGCGAAGCCACGGGGGCTATAAAGGGCCGCATTCGCTCGCCAAAAAGAGTTGAGTTGGGAAGAGTCGGAGTCAAGTTGAGTCAGTCAAGGAGAGTTGAGTTGGGAAGAGTCGGAGTAGTTGAGTCAGTCAAGGAGAGTTGAGTTGGGAAGAGTTGGCAGTTGAGTTGGGAAGAGTCGGAGTAAGCAGTCAGTCAAGGAGAGTGGAGAAGAGAAGAGTCAGAGAAAGCAGTTGGACGGAGCTGAGGAGAGTGGGAGAGTTGGAGAGGTGGCGGCGGCGAAGGCAGTCGAGAGGGCGCTCGTGTCAGAGTCGGGGAGCTGCGGAGAGGGGAGGCCGATAACGCGACCGAGGTCGCGGTGGAGATGCTCGTCGCGGGACCCGAGCCAGCGAGATATCCTCATTCCCCCGAGCATCATCAACCCCCTCCTGTTTCCCCCCGCGCTGAGATAGTGTGAAAAGGGGGCCCCGTTCCCACCCCATTTCCAGGCAGTGCCAGCGAGGCCCGCAGAGTCGGGGCGCCACCGCCATTTTGCGGCTCATCACCAGACGGGTAGGCTCAACGCGGTCTCGGCCCCAGGCCCGTCTGCCCCCCTCATAGTGGAGGGTGGTCCCTTTTTCTTTTGCTTTGAGTATATGTGTTGTCGGCGCCGTCTGTGAAGTAAAACTGTATAAGTGTTGCCGTGTGCTCGGTAGTCAGTGGTAGATCTGCATTGTGTTTTGCTTTTACATTTGCTTTTTGTGCATTATTGTGTGTTTCTTCTTCTTTTACATTTGCTTTTGGTGTATAATTGTATATGTGTGCTTTCCGTTCATCGCGAAATAAATGTGCTTTATGTTGAACTGTTTTTCCCGTTTCGCTTCGTCTTTTTCTTTCATTGAATCTCCATCTTACTTCACGTAAAGGGTGGGTAGTGGGCTAAATACGCCCGAGAATTAATCGAACCGTCGAGGCCGACGATAACACTGCTCGGTTATCCCGATAGTACGGACCGGGTCGCTTAAAGTGGCCCGTGTCCGAAGTCGACCTGCGGCGAGGTGCGATCGCCCGGTCTACCCTCCGTGTGGGTACTTAGGTAGGTCGAATTTGGCGAGCAACCCTATCCCACGCGGGGGGCCGATTGGCACGATCGTGGTGAGGCCGTAAGGCCCACCCGTGACTAGTTCCCGGCGTTAGTCCGAGAGGATCACGACGGGATTGTCCGTCCGGTGGGCGACGTGCCGCGATTCGAGTTACGTGGCCGCTCGCACGCCGGCGGGCGCGAATCCGCAACAGTATTATACAATCATTCTAACCTAGCCATGACAGGGAACACAGGGAACGACCATCAATTGCTTTGAAGTATCATATACTTTCATTTTCAACTGGGCCTGAGGGGAAGAAACAAGTGCTGCTGTTGCTGCATTGAAGAGGAAATTGAAAGCCTAAGTCAGGTTAGTGAACACTGTGTACTTGAACTCACTTATTGATTGTATAATACATTACAAATGCTGATTTTCGAACCAATATGCCATACGTACATGTACATTATTGCTCATATCTCAGAAACTATTGGAGTGCCCATCACAAAATTTATGTGGAAGCTTCTTGACATCATCAGGTACATCTGGGATGAATTTGAGGAAATTTGAAGGATACAATTTTTGGAGATTCACGATTGAAGTTTATATTTTGTGATAACTTTTTGTGGTTGGAGGTCGGAAAATGTTGCCCAGACAAATTCATAGGGCATGAAAATACCTTTAAAATGACACCAAAACCAGCTCCCTAGGTGTTATACTTTTAGAGATATGGCCATTTGAATTCGTGACGTCATGCTAATTAGTCCAAAGTTCGTTAGTCTGTATCTCACTAATTAAGAGGCTGTTAGCAAAAATATTTGAGTTCTTGCCGTTTTTCATGGATCCCAATTGGTTCCCAAAGTTTTACAAAAATCTGAGAGATGATGGCAGATTCTTTGATGATTTGACATGGAATGACCTTACACTGTACTGTTGACGACGCCCTCTGCCGTTAAAGTGGGAGGTAAGAGTGCATGGATACACCACTCGCACTGTAAGCGGGCGCCCAAGGAAGCAGACGGAACTTGGGAACCAGAGGAGATAACCCCAACAGAGGTTCTGGCAGTGCCCGATTCAGTATTTTACCGGGACAGCGAAGAAGACGACGAAGTGGAAGACGTGATACCTCTTCAGGGACACCCTCCACCACCACCAAATCAGGGGGGAGCCGGCCCGGCAAGACAGGGTGAGATAGTACTGGGAGGCCCACCGCCGAGGGAGCCGGACGCCCTGCCAGACGCGGGACCGGAACCGGAACCAGAGACAGACACCCTGCCGAACGTGGAACAAGGAGGTATAGACAATAGAAGCCTTGTGGTACCAGAGACAGTGACAGAACCTTTGACGACACAACATGCAACTCCTGGTACTGACACTACTCCTCTGCGGGGGGGACCTGTCACTAGGCAACAAACTAACAACCTCAAGCAACTGGAACTATACACACCTCCCACACCCCCACCGCGAAAGGGAAAACAAAAGTGAGCTAGCAACACCCCTGCAACGAAACAGAAGAGAAGCAACTGGAGAGAAGACGGCGGCAAGTAGATATGCAGCATTTGGGAAAACGCATGACCAAGAACTGGATAATGTCAAGGTATTTTCGCATTCCCACGCAGTGGTGGCCATTCAACCGCAACTCGTAGAACTGCCCTGCATCCAAGAAGCCAATGGAACCTATGATCTGGTGGAACAGAACAAGGAAATAAGATCGATTACATGGTCTTACACTATGGTAAAACCTATTGAGGGGACTTCAGAATTATTAGAGGAGGTAGTGGTGGCTTGGCAGAACAAAATACAACGCAAAGGCCAGCAGGGGCACTTCGAAAAGCCAGGATCCGCATGGGGTCAACATGCATCTTTAATTTCCCGAATCCCACGGGCCCCAAACAGAACCTTCTTGTATTATAGTTGTAAAATCCTATGGCGGAACAAGAATATCCCTGCGGGAAAAACAGCATACTTCGTGGTGCTCTCACCTATGAGAAGCGCACCGAGGAAACCGCCGAACACCTTTGTGGCTTTAGCTACCGAGATAGCCAACATGCAGGACCGCAGTAAATGCCGGGTTTGTATGGACACAACGCGGCCAGAAAAGCGAACACGACAGCGGAGGGCCGAACCCCCTGATGAGGGGACTTTCATAAACCCGTATGCCTCCTTCGGGATAGTACATGACAAAGAATTTGACACTGTAAAAATGTTTAATGAATCCAACTGGCAAAGAACAACAACACACCAGTTACGGAACGTCGTGGGAGCAAGGAGAAAGATTACAAAAGTTCCGGAGGAGGTGCAGGTACGTCCACAACAGCTGGTGGAGCTATCCTGTTTCCCTCCAAGCAGCGTAAACCAGTCAGAGGAACAACTCAAGACAACTTTCAAAAGCCTTTCATGGGACACTCGCGTGCCAGGAAAAACAAAAGTGATGGGGCCATCTACCCATACGCCACGGCAGGTTACAAGGCTAAGAGAAATGCGACTCTCATCTTCCGAATCCCCCTGAAGAGGAGGGGAAGAGGCTGGATTGTATTTGCTTAGGCATTTGCCCACATAAAACAATATATACAGCTACCATATGTTTCAGTGTCTTGCGAATGCAAGAACCACAAAAACCTCCAAACACGTTCGTTGTTTTAGCCACAGCAATAGCAAAAATCCATAACACAAGTGATTGTTGGGTCTGCATGGAGCCGCCAAAAGGGTCTTTGGCGGGCATTCCTATGACGGTGCGGCCCATACCTTTCCACGAATTTCTTTCTAGTCCCCTGAAGCTGAAGAGATTAACCGTGAATATAACCAACGAGACACAGGAGCGGGAATTCAAGCCTGGGGACCCTGGGGTCGAACTGGGGCAACTCCCCTCTCCCATATGGGTGGAGGAGATGACAGGGCTGGTATGCTTCCAAGGAAAGGGGGTACATAAAGTGGGGAGGTCTATTTGTGGACTCGCATTACCAATGCCAAAGGAGAATTCTGATACAATAGTGAACAAATCGGATCCGACAGGACAGAAGCAGATAACTATCACCATGAACTACGCTTTGCATCATAGTAAAGGGATGATCCCACCAAAAGGCTTTTTTCTGTTATGTGGAGACAAGGCGTACCCCTACCTACCAAAAGGGTGGGCAGGGAGCTGCTATCTGGCCTCAGTATTTCCGGATGGAAAGGTAAGAACCACTTTCCACGAATCTCCTAAACCTACGCGAAAACGGCGTGAGTTAGATTTGGGGCCACCAGCGGAAACACGGTGGGAAAGGCTCTTGGCTTTATCCTTCCGGGAGCCGGCTCAATTATAAATAGCGAGAGGATAGATAAACTTTCTGTAGCTTTAAAACATGTAGCTAACGTATCTATGACCTATTATACGAAATTGTTGGGTATGTTCATATCTATGTGTGCCATGGTAATGCAAGATAGAGTAGCTTTAGATATGCTTTTGGCAGAACAAGGAGGGGTATGTGGAGTGACCGACGGAGAGTGCTGTATATGGATTCCGGACCCTACGAATATAACCAACCGGGCAGTAGCACAGATGAGAGAAGTTCAGAAGGCACTCACAGGACAGCGAATGGCCTGCGAGGAGGGTTATGAATGGTGGAGATCCATATTCCAGAGCTGGGGAGGTTGGTTGCTATGCCTAATAGGGTCAGCGCTTTTAATCATCGTAGTGGTAATTTTTGGAGTATTTCTGATCAAACGTCTCATTACCATTTGTCTAAAGAAATGCTGCGCCGCTTCACCCCTTACCCAGGCCATTATTATATTTAACAGCGAACTCTCGAAGGAAGACGGTCTGGCCAATAATGGCGAGGAAGACGCCCAGGGCCTCGAAATGGGAATCCAGGGCCTTGGTCTCCAACCGTTCCTCTTTGTTAAAACAGATGACTAACACAGGAAAGAGTGCGTGTTGCTTTTATCTTCCAGCGTAAGACGCGACTCCTGCGTTGGATGTGCTTACACCCGTGCCTTGAGTGTTCCCACTGCTCCTTGCTTCTTCAGAATTGCCGAGATAATAATGTTGCTGTTAATATTGTGTAGACTTGTAGTGCCTTTAATATTGTGAGGACTCAACATAAAATTTGTATACGACAACTTAATGGGAGACGTGTGGCAGTGGGCAAGACAAAAGGCAACAGAAGCTAACCTGAACCACCGGCAGTTGGGGACTTCTCATTTGGAGAATGTTGATGGCTATCCACGGCATTTGCAAATCCCGTTTGGCAGGCGTGGGGGCCTAGGGGTAGCTGCTGCAGGAACCAAATAGGGATCCACTCGGTTGGTGGGTATCAGGTATGGCTGGGTATGGTCAAATATGACCAAGGAGGGACTGTGATGAATGATGATATGCTCGGTGGTCACATTTGAGCCATAGTTGAATATCTAATCAATCGTCAATAATTGTATATTAATCAGCTGTCAGGATTCGAACCTTGCCTTAAAAATGTTGCTTTAAATGTTTCATGTTGTTTTAACTATGTGTTTGGAAAGCCTTTATCACTCTTCCTGTTTTATCTGCAGCTGAACAACAGCATGTCCCTGCACTGTTCCTTCATTGCATGCTGACATCCCACACATTCCTGTTCTGAGTCATATCAAAAGGGTTTTGCCTTTGCTATCAACATGTGTCGGTGTCGGAGGTTTAGAAAGTTATTAGTTTGCAAGATGAACTGTTGGGTTGCGAATCTGAGGATTGACCGATTCAACTTCCCCTAGGGCCCCGAGGGAGGGGGGAAAGAAGCACACTGCCACATTTATTTCTTTATTTCTTTATCCCTTAGCACACACTTTTTGTCCACACCCAGTTCTGCTTTTGTGTGATAATATATACAACTGTTTTGAAGTAAGAATCTCAATGTGGTCCGGAGGCACCTGACTGAAGGGCCGTTGTGCCACATTCCACATGCGTAGTGCCATCTTCTGAAATAAATCGTATCATTCGAGAACCCTCATTCGACTCTGTCATTACTCGGCCGGGTGAAAGAGTCATCACACGTGTAAGCGCCGCACAGCTGATGATTTTGATGCAATTTCATCTCATGTGAAAATCTCATGTGCACGCATTAAGTAATATTCACAAGATAGAAATAAAACCCAATCGTGTTTATACACCGCACAGCGTTTAACAACAACCGGAAGCAAAAGGTCATATCCAACGACACGGATTCCAAATAGCCAGGGGTATTGTGTTGTTGTTGTTGTTGTTGTTGTTGTTGTTGTTGTTTCCTATTCTCTCACGTGCATGCATTAAGTATGAAGCTCACTGCATTCGCGAATATGGAATAGGCAAAGCCGAGAAGTGAACGCAGAATTCTTCTTACATTCGCTTCTGACTTTACCTATAACGTGTTCACAACTGTATACTTGCCAACTATACCGTGGTACGTGTAAGCGCCGCACAGCTGATGATTTCGACGCAATTTCCGGATACTTCGGCCTGGATTCGGGATCAGCGATCAAATAATGTAATTCACGATTAAAAATTATTTTTTGATGATGCGGGAGAAATCTTTATTGGAATTAACTTTGGGAAAAAAAATTTTGAATAAATAAATAAATAAACAATCACTTCTGGTCAAAAATAAAAGAAAATATAAGTTCCGGAAAGAGTTTCAAAATCACTCCCGGTAATGTTAAATACAAAATAAACACTTCCTGTCATGAACAAAATCGCTTTCGGAAGTATAAAATTAACTTTGGGAAAAACAATAATTGAATAAATAAATAAACACTTCCGGTCATGATCTCCCGGCATGCATCATTCCCCATGACAAAAACTGTTTTTAAACGCTGTGTGGTGTATAAACACGATTGGGTATTATTTCTATCTTGTGAATATTACTTAACGCGTGCACATGAGAGAATAGGAAACAACAAAAAACAACACAATACCTTGGCAATTTGGAATCCGTGTCGTTGGCTATGACCCTTTTGCTTCCGTTTTTTTTTTTTTTTTTTTTTGCTTCTGGTTTTTTTTTTTTGTTTCCGGTTTTTGTCATTGGGAATGATGCATGCCGGGAGATAAAGGCATCGTCGGAGACATGAAAGACCCAAATATCAGACATGGTGTATATTTCTGTGCTGTATGGGGATTGGATGCTTGCAGTCACGTGGTTGGGTTTTATATTATGGCTCACCCGCAAGGAGGCTTTTGCAGTGTACTCCCGCGTGCATGCAATAAAGCAGAGTTGTTTCTGACTCCCGTGTCTGCCTGCTTCTCGGACACAACAGTTGGCGACGATGGATGGGGTAACAGTAATCGAGTTACTGTCCACGGCAAAGTGCCGGTGTTCACCGCGATGACTTTGAGCTGTTTTCGGAGCAGTTGGAATGTTATTTCGGCACAAACAGCGTGGTATGGGCGAGGAAGGCATGAAAAAGTCGATCCTTCTGGCATCACTGTCGCTGGACAACAACCGGCTGTTAGGTGATCTGGTTGCACCCGACAAGCCGAGAGGCGACGTGCTCATTGCGGGAGAAACTGCGGAGCAGCACCTCGATAACGTTGACAAGGTGCTGACGAAATTGAAGGCTTGCGGGCTGCGCTTGAACAGAGACAAGTGCACGTTCTTCAGACAATGGTTGGAATACCTTGGGCACATCATCACGCTGGAGGGCTGTTGAAAGGCCCGCGGAAAGTGGAGGCGATCCAGCACATTCCACCACCACGGGACAAGACTCAGCTTCGCTCATTCATTGGTATGGCACAGTATTACCAGAGATTCATAAGCAATCTGAGCTCTGAGTTGGCCCCGTTAACATGACTGCTCAAGAAGGAGGAACGCTGGGTAAGGAGGTCCGACCAACAGGCAGCATTCGACAGTGTCAAGCTGCTACTCACAGAGGACACGGTTCTTGTCCACTACGAGCATAACCGTCTGCTCTTGTTAGCATGTGACAGCTCCGCGTACGGCATCGGAGCGGTGCTATCACACAAGATGGACGATGGGTCTGAGCCACCTGTTTGTTTTGCATCCCGCACCCTGTCAGCAGCAGAACAGAAATATGCCCAGATCGCGCGGGAGGCTCTCAGCCTCGTCTGGGGAGTCCGGAAGTTTCATCAACACCTGCTTGGTCATCATTTCACCTTGCAGACTGATCATAAACCACTCAAATTCATCCTGGAACCAAAGTGAGGTGTTCCGGTAGCGGCGGCGGCGCGGATACAACGATGGTGTTTGTTCCTTGCTGCCTACAGCTATGATATCCAGTTCCGGGGCACCAAGAAGCATGCCAACTGCGATGGTCTCTCTCGCTTGCCTTGCAAGGGGGACCCACCTTCGTCTGATTCATCCGATCATGTTGATGTGTTTACACTGAACCAAATCCAGTGTGGGCTGATCACAGCTAAGCAGGTGGCTGTTGAATCAGCCCACGATCCTGTGCTCGCCCGTGTCGTACAAGCGATCTCCACTGGGAATTGGAGCGACCTGCCTTCGACACCTGAATATCAACCGTTTGCATCGAATGCGTCAGAGCTGTCGTTGGCTCAAAGGTGTATTATGTGGAGTATGAGAATGGTGATTCCCCCGAAGTTCAGGCGACATTGTCTGGAGGAGCTGCATGCCAGTCAGCTCGGCATCGTTAAAATCAAAAGTCTAGCCCGTAGCCTCTTGTGGTGGCCGGGTTGAGACAAGGACATTGAGCAGATGATTAAGCATTGCACTACATGTAAGTCAGATGCCGACAACCCGCGGCGGGCATCGTGCTTATGGCCTATCCCAGACAGGCCATGGCAGAGAATCCATGTAGATTTTGCTGGTCCTTTTAAGGGCAAGATGTTTTTGGTTGTTGTTGATGCGTTCTCCAAGTGGCCGGAGGTTGTGGTCATGCAATGCACAATGGCGGAAAACAGGGTTGAAAAGCTGTGATCAATCTTTGCAAACAAAGGGATACCTGAAGTGCTAGTATTTGATAATGGTCCACAGTTTGTTGCTGGTGTTTTTGTTAATTTCATGGTGCGCAACGGTGTAAAACATCTAAAGTCAGCACCACACCATCCGGCAACAAATGGCCAGGCTGAATAGTTTGTTAAAATGTTGAAACGTGTGTTGCGTAGAGGGGAGGGGGCATCTATGCAAGCAATGGTTGATGTGTTCTTGCTGTATTATAGGAATGCTGTTCATCCAACCACTGGTGATACACCTGCGATGCGTCTGTATGGACGTGCATTGAGGTCTAGACTGGATTTTCTGCGACCTGGGAGGTCGGGGCCTGGGGCGGTGTCGCGGCCAACGCTGGTGCGCACTTTTAAAGTTGGGCAGCGGGTAATGGTGCGTGATTATTACCACGATTGGAGATGGGTGCCGGCAGTAGTCTCCGGAATACTCAGGCCGGCCAACTGCTTGGTTAAAACTGATGATGGTAAGGTGTGGAAACGGCACGTTGACCAAATTCATGATCGCTGTTCAGCGTCACCCCCCCGTGCCGAACAACATAAAAACGGGGCACGTGGGGGTGGAGCCCCCACCTCCGAATCCTGTCAAATCGCCAAGGCCAGACGTACCGGCGCCGACGGGGCGAGCGGACTCGGGGTGTTCACCTGAATCAGTCCTGCCCGAGGGAGACGAACAAGCTTGTCGGCCGGGAGCTCTTGATGCTAGAAACGGGGCGAGTCCTACTGGAATGTCACCCCGACCGAGTCAGGGGGCGTCAGAGCCTGTGCCGCCTGGCGGCCTTGTCCGTCCGGGACGGATCAGGACGAGGCCGCGGTATTTGGATGATTTTGTCTGTTATTCTGCCATTTAGAGGGGGAGGAAGTGTGCTGTATGGGGATTGGATGCTTGCAGTCACGTGGTTGGGTTTTATATTATGGCTCGCTCGCTCGGAGGCTTTTGCACTGTACTCCCGCACGCATGCAATAAAGCAGAGTTGTTTCTGGCTCCCGTGTCTGCCTGCTCCTCGGACACAACAATTTCCTCAACTGATTTTAATAAAGATATCTCCCGCATCATCAAAAAATAATTTTTAATCGTGATTTACATTATTTGATCGCTGATCCCGAATCCAGGCCGAAGTAACCGGAAATTGCGTATACAGTTGTGAACAAGTTATTGGTAATTTATTGGTAAAGTTATTTATTGGTAAAGTCAGAAGCGAATGCAAGAAGAATTCTACGTTCGCTTCGAGTATTTTTTTTTTTTTTAGAAGAGATCCTGTTCTAGGCAGTGTAGTTGTTGTTGTGAAGGTAATGTGGAGGTAACAGGTAAAGTCAGAAGTGAATGCCAGAAGAATTCTATGTTCGCTTCTCGGCTTTGCCTATTCCATATGACCTCAACATTACCTTCACAACAACTACACCACCTTGAACAGGATCTCATCTGAAAAAAAAAATTCCTCAACATTACCTTCACAATGACAACTACACCGCCTAGAACAGGATCTCATCGAAAAAAAATAAATACTAGAAGCGAACGTCGTATTCTTCTTACATTCGCTTCTGACTTTACCTATAACTTGTTCACAACTGTATCAGCAATTTCCGGTTACTTCGGCCTGGATTCCAGATCAGCGATCAAAGAATGTAAATTACGATTAAAAATTATTTTTTGATGATGCAGGAGATATCTTTATTCAGATCAGTGGAGGAAATATACACCACGTTGGATATTATTTGGGTCTTTCATGTCTCCGACGATGCCTTTATCTCAAAGCATGCATCATTCCCCATGACAAAAACCGGAAACAAAAAAAACAGAAGCAAAAAAAAAAAAGGAAAGCAAAAGGGTCATAGCCAATGATACGGATTCCAAATTGCCATGGTATTGTGTTGTTTCCTATTCTCTCATGTGCACGCGTAAAGTAATATTCACAAGATAGAAATAAAACCCAATCGTGTTTATACAGCGCACAGCGTTTAAAAACAACCGGAAGCAAAAGGGTCATAGCCAACGACACGGATTCAAAATCGTCAGGGGTATTGTGTTGTTGTTGTTTCCTATTCTCTCATGTGCATGCGTTAAGTATGAAGCTCACTGTGTTCGCTATTATGACGTCAACTTTTTTTCTCGGAAGAATTTCCAAAATCGGAGATGGATACTGCCTGCGCGTGGGTTTTCTGCATATATATGGCAAGTTTCACGAAGATCCGATGAAAACTCTGTGTTGTGAAACAAAAAGTCAAAAAATAGGAATGACGTCATAAAAATTGATATGATGTCATAGTGATGTATCATATGTGCGGTAATTAATCTCTGCTAATGCCCTGTTCGATTCCCGCAAACAAAATTCAAAAAGCTTGTCTAGTTTCGGAGATAATTTTTTCTGTGATTTCCATTCTAAGCGGAGATATTTTGACGTCATAACTTTTTTTCTAGGAGGAATTTTCAAAATCGGAGATCGTTACTGTCTGCGCAGGGTATTTTTACATATATACACCAAGTTTCAGGAAGTTTCGATGAAAACTGTAGGCTGTGAAACAAAAAAGTCCACAAGAACAACAACGTGAGTCAGACTTAGTCAGATCTAAAAACCCAGAAGAAAGCAGTGCAGAAGACTCTCTTTCGCTTCTTCCAGAAGGTTGAAAGGCCCCAAGCCAATGAATCATGGAAGAATGGCATGGGTGTCACATCTGCCAGAATTAGTTGGTGGACATTGAAGATCTCTTCAAGGTGTCCTTTGTGAAGAGGTTGGGAGCTATCACCACCACCCTGGTCAAATTCCAAATTCCTGCTCCAACCTACAGGGGCACTGCATCAGCAGCACTGCCGCACCATCAGTCGATGATGCTACTCACAGCCTTGTGCTGCACAGGAAAAAAAGATGACGACTACACCCTGATGTATAATATTTTACTTTAATGAATTTACTTTTTGAAAATTTACATAAATTTTTTTTTGTGTCAGGAATGCATCCATGACGTAAATAGGGGAGTGCCTGTACTGTGTGAGTGTGTGTGTGTGTGTGTGTGTGTGTGTGTGTGTGTGTGTGTGTGTGTGTGTGTGTGTGTGTGTGTGTGTGTGTGTGTGTGTGTGTGTGTGTGTGTGTGTGTGTGTGTGTGTGTGTGTGTGTGTGTGTGTGTGTGTGTGTGTGCGCGTGTGTGTGCAACATAACATTCTTTTTACTAACTTAGTGTGGTTAGTAAAATGCTCTTACCCTTACAAAAGTGTTTTTTCAATCAAATAAAAGATATGGGGAGAAGAGGTGTACAAGACATGAGGAATGGAATAAACCAAGCAACATGACAGACATATAGGGAGAGGGGGATATGCAAAGTTGTGTGTAATTCCAACCCAGATATGGCACCACACACACCATATTCTTACCAACAAAGGGGAAAGATGGCAAGGACCAATTGCATGATGGTGGTCGATGGAACAAAAGCACGGTTGGTGAGACAGGAGCATGATCGGTGGGGCAAAGGGTTTGCCGCACGAGTTGCATTCTGGATAGTGGGACACAACAACAAGGAGCTCTCCTCCTCCTTGGTCCATGACAAAGGTGAGCAGAGCATGAGACAAGGGGAGCCAGTGAGAAGAATAGGAGAGTGTGAGCAAGAGAGCGCACGCCACATCGGGACTGCCCATGGCTGGTCCCCATTGGTTGCTACTCAGGATGGGAGGAGGAGGTGGAGATTGGGGCCATACTCTATGCAGAGCGTTGGTACTGCCGAAACAGTCTCATTGGCTATTGGGCACAATCCTGGACAGGTCGCCACTCCGACACAGTATACCAGCATGCTGGCACTCATTTTGCCGACCTCGGAAGGATGACAGGCCGAGTTAACCCCAACTGGTATAAATTCAACAGCTGAGCAGGATTTGAACTCAGGACCCTCGGATACAAAGCCTGTTACCATAACCATTAAGCCAACACCAGACATAGGATGGGAGGTGGTTCTCTTTCCTCAGCATTCATCCTGCCTCCCCTCCCCCCCCCCCCAATCCAGAACTTTCCTGGAGCCCCCAAATGATGTTTATTACAGTCTAGTGCTGTCGGCAGGATTTGGAAACCTGATTAATTTCCCACCTCGTCAGCATGGCCTGCTCACAATGTCTGAACAGTTTATAAGCGGTCCATGGAAGCCCAAAATGCTTCCATCGCACCTTTTTTGGGCTGCAAGTAATCACCTGTCTGCGAGCAAGAGGTTTTTACACATACAATCTTTTCCCTAGATATACTGTCTATAAATTACAGACACTTCCTCCCCTCAGCATCACATTTAACAAGACGACTTACTCTGACATTTTCCCAATTTACAAGAGTAAATGCATGCCACATGAGACCCAAGGGTATAATCTTACTACATTCTGACTATGGATCACCCCTCCGCATAACAGCCACAAATATATGGATTCCACCCTTTCCACATAACAGCTGGTAATATTAAATGCCATATTTTTGCTTGAAATTTTGCCTTGTTATCTGGAAGGCATGGACAAGTGTTTATGTGCCCAATGAAGACACATGTTCAAATTCTTAAACGATTGGGACCACACTAATGATGTGAAATTGAATTTTTAAAAGATTTATTTCCAAGCTAAATTTGGTGCATCATGTTTTTTTCCTTAAGACATGGAGGACTCGATAACATTGGACATTAATTCCTGATACTTGTCCTAAAAGTACGAAGGGCTGTTGAATGTCTTCATTTATCGGTTTGTATCAGAACTGTGCCATTGTGGGATGTGATGCCTCATTGGACAGAATAAATCATCAAAACTGACATCTGCTGGCCATCCACGTACCAGTACAATATTTCCACGTTAGCAGCTATAAATGTCAGTGACAAATTGGTAAAATATACAGTGGGGAGAACAAGTATTTGATACACTGCCGATTTTGCAGGTTTTCCCACTTACAAAGCATGTAGAGGTCTGTAATTTTTATCATAGGTATATTTCAACTGTGAAAGACGGAATCTAAAACAAAAATCCTGAAAATCACATTGTATGATTTTTAAATAATTAATTTGCATTTTATTGCATGAAATAAGTATTTGATCACCTTCCAACCAGTAAGAATTCCAGCTCTCACAGACCTGTTAGTTTTGTCTTTAAGAAGCCCTCCCATTCTCCATTCATTACCTGTATTAACTGCACCTGTTTGAACTCGTTATCTGCATAAAAGACAGCTGTCCACACTCAATCAATCAGACTCCAACCTCTCCACAATGGGCAAGACCAGAGAGCTGTTTAAGGACATCAGGGACAAAATTGTGGACTTGCACAAGGCTGGGATGGGCTGCAGGACAATAGGCAAGCAGCTTGGTGAGAAAGCAACAACTCTTGGTGCAATTATTAGAAAATGGAAGAAGTTCAAGATAACAGTCAATCTCCCTCGGTCTGGGGCTCCATGCAAGATCTCACCTCGTGGAGCCTCAATGATCATGAGAAAGGTGAGGGATCAGCCCAGAACTACACGGCAGGACCTGGTCAATGACCTGAAGAGAGCAGGGACCACAGTATCAAAGTAAACCATAAGTAACACACTACGCCGTCATGGGTTAAAATCCTGCAGCGCATGCAAGGTCCCTCTGCTCAAGCCAGCGCATGTCCAGGCCCATCTGAAGTTTGCCAATGACCATCTGGATGATCCAGAGGAGGAATGGGAGAAGGTCATGTGGTCTGATGAGACCAAAATAGAGCTTTTTGGGTTAAACTCCACTCGCCGTGTTTGGAGGAAGAAGAAGGATGAGTACAACCTCAAGAACACATCCCAACCGTGAAGCATGGAGGTGGAAACATCATTCTTTGGGGATGCTTTTCTGCAAAGGGGACAGGACGACTGCACCGTATTGAGGGGAGGATGGATGGGGCCATGTATCGCGAGATCTTGGCCAACAACCTCCTTCCCTCAACAAGAGCATTGAAGATGAGGTGTGGCTGGGTCTTCCAGCATGACAACGACCCGAAACATACAGCCAGAGCAACTAAGGAGTGGCTCCGTAAAAAGCATCTCAAGGTCCTGGAGTGGCCTTGCCAGTCTCCAGACCTAAACCCAATAGAAAATCTTTGGAGGGAGCTGAAAGTCTGTGTTGCCCAGCGACAGCCCCGAAACCTGAAGGATCTGGAGAAGATCTGTATGGAGGAGTGGGCCAAAATCCCTGCTGCAGTCTGTGCAAACCTGGTTAAGAACGACAGGAAACGTCTAATCTCTGTAATTGCAAACAAAGGTTTCTGTACCAAATATTAAGTTCTTTCTGATGTATCAAATACTTATTTCATGCAATAAAATGCAAATTACTTATTTAAAAATCATACAATGTGATTTTCAGGATTTTTGTTTTAGATTCCGTCTTTCACAGTTGAAGTGTACCTATGATAAAAATTACAGACCTCTACGTGCTTTGTAAGTGGGAAAACCTGCAAAATCGGCAGTGTATCAAATACTTGTTCTCCCCACTGCATGTATATGTAGGATTTTTTTTAATTTAAGGAAAGTAATCAACAGTTGCCATGGATAACTTAGCATGCCTTTCAATGTTTTTTTTAAATCACTCTTTAAGACTAATTTCAACCTGTGTATTATATATGCCAGAAAGTGGAGGTGAGGATGTTGTGAAAACTCCGAAAACAGAGTCACTTGCAAAACTTCTTCAATTCATCAATGACCATGGTCGTGATGGTGACGGGAATATCCCGCTATTATAGTTAGATTACAAGCTTGAACCCGCTGCTGTTTTGCTTGCTGCCAACTCCATTTATCATCGAAGCTGATGAAATATAACATGCCATGTTGGTAATCTTAAAGATTGCCACTTCTTCTGTGAGCACCTTCGAAAAGCCACGTGAATGCCCGCCCGGTGATGATGTTCAAATTTCCGACATTGATGAAACTCGGTGTCGGAGTCTGCACTGGATCTGACATCAATGCATTTAATAAGAACTTGTGCTTTTTTTTTGACCTGTAACACAATCCAGGTAGACAGCTCAATGAGATGACAACATTTAATTGAAAACTCAAAAAGGCTGTAGAGGAAAGTACAAACATACATGGAAAGTCCAGTTGAGCACAGTTATCGACAGTGGTGATGCTCATGCAAGTGATGTCAAGTATCATGTACCCAGCGCCAGACTTGCACAAGTTCAGGTGAATCGGCTCGTCCCTCGGCCGCAGGCGAATCCAGACCAGTGTCAGATTCTATGAAACAAATTGCTACAACTATCGAAATTAAATAATTCGTGAACTTTGCTGGAGGACGAGTCTGTGCTGCCAATGTCGCACAGAAAGCATCAACACTTTCTCATGTGATAAAAAATATTATCAAAAGAGATACCAGGGGTAGAACTTGCCAAGGCAAAACACCACACTGAGTCTGAGAGGGTATTCCTAAAAGCATCGAAAGAAGTGGCTGTGGAAGAAGCTCTGTCTCAAACTTCAGTGGAAGACACTTTAGTGTTTTTCAGGTGTGTTGAAATATTGTGGAAAACAATATCAGAAAACAAACCCTGGGAATTTAAAGGTACCTTGTCAAATATTGATGCTCAAGAGCACATTCCACATGGTCTTATATTTACTGAGAGGCAATGAAAATACATACTGAATTACAATTGACATTTATTGCATCGCATGTGAAAAAGGATCAAAATAGTCAGTAATAAAACATGGACGTCTGTTATGGGTCTTTGATTGTGTTCGAGTCCGGTTCGTGTATGAACACTCGGGTGTGAACGCAACCATATGGCAAATCTTGGAAATGATGGGCAGTGGTTAAAAAACATGCTGCATGTACAACATGTGCATCCATGCCTTATAAAAGCACAGATTGACGAAGTTGTGAGGCCATCAATTAAAATGCCACATCTAATGAATGATCAGAAGAACCAAGCCATCGGTATGCTGAATAGTAGAGTCAGTCAAGGAAGAAATGCTTGACACTTTCATGTCCACGAGTCAACAGTTTCTTGGCTACAGAACTGGTACAGAGCCACAGGAAGGGTCAGCGACCATCCTCGTCCTGATGCACAGCTTGTGACATCAGCAAGACAAGACACGTACATCATCTTCAGTTACCTCCGCAACCACTGCAGGACAGCATGAGAAATGGCCAGAACCACCATTGGAGCAATGGGACTCATCAGTGATAAATACTGACACATCAACACCGACTTGCACAACGACAACGGGCAGAAGCTGGTAGTAACTTGGGTGGCAGATGGTGGGCAAACGTCATCTTTTCCGATGAATCAAGGTTAGTCAGTTTTCCAGATGGACGTCTTCGAGTGTCCTGTTGGCAAGGACACCGTTTTGCTCAGGGCTGCATTTTTGAGAGAGACATTTTTGGAGGTGGCGGTGTTATGGTTCGGGAGCAATTGTCAAGTGAATCATCCACGCAATGTGGCAGAGCTAACTGCAGCCTTACATTTCCATTGGACAGCAATACCACAAGCTCTGATCTGCCACCTGTTTTTATCCATACCCTGTATACTTCAAGCGTGCATCGTCGCTCATGGTGGTTACACTCGATAAAGGCTTTACAGACCCCTGCATCATTTGACGTTTTTGTGACGTCACGTGCACATCCCAGCTGTCCATGCCTCTCAAATCCATCAGAGTATATTGACTCTTGCACAGAACATTATCGATGCACATAAATATGAAAAGCAAGTCAAGTATACACCCAAAGTCACAAGAGGTCATGCCATTCCTCTCTCACTATGAATCACCACGGGTTCTGGCAGTCAGAATTGCAGTTCACCAAGCAACATGCAGCAAGAAAGTTCTCACGTTACTTCATGCCTTTGGGTTATCTATCGATCACAGCAGAGTTCTACGTGCAAAAATCCAGTTGACAAATGCAGTTTTGGATGAAGCTTACATACCTCCAAAGATTGTAAAAAGTCCAGGTTATTTACTTTGCCATTGATAGCACAGACATCAGTGAGGACATGCCAGATGGAAAGTGAACATTACACAGGACAGTGACTGCCACCTATCAAAGTTGGAAGGATAACATTGCTACAAGCAGCATTACAATTGAAGTAATTGGGAAAGCAAGAGAAAAATAACTGAAAGCTAGGTCACCAATAGAACCATTTCAATTTTGCATACCTGTGACTCACAAGGCCAACTCGACAGGATACAAGGCATTCAAAGAAACTGAGAACAATCCAGTTTGGGTTCCATATGATCTGAATGGACACTGCTTGGATGGTTGCTCGTGCAGCGTAACATGTACGTGTATCACATCGTTGAGAGCAGTGTACCGACCGCAGAGGAATGATTGATTGCTGTAGATGACAATTGACAGATACCGAGGTGCTGACAGATGAATTAGTGGCCTCAGCAAAGGATGTGCTAAATTTTAGTCTACAAAACATACCAACATGGTTATCTGACAACAGATTACTGGCCCCCCAAAACCCGTCACTGTGGTTGCTACACTGCTACTATTAGCTGAACCAGCTCATGGATGGCAGACACGTTTGACTGTTTAAAAGCAGGCACAGAACATCATCATTGTTGTGGGTGGCCCAGAAAGGAAGACAGTAATCACACTTGGCATGCGGATGTCAAACCAAATGTTCCAACTCCTGATTTGTCTTCATTACATCGTTTATTAATGTACTTTGTAATTTTTTTATTTGACATTGTTGCCTTTCAATATGTGTGCAAATAAATTTTTGAGCCACCAAACATGTTTTTATCCAACAACTGACCTTTTGAACACCTTCACCAGCAATTGTATGCTGCATTCTTGTCTCGGTGGCCACCCTTGCCGCCATCTTGGATTTTAACTTTCAGAGCCTGCAGGAAAGAATGCCAACAGATTTTTTCATGATCCGAATAAAAAGAAACAATAATATTAATGTTCTCTAATTTTAACAATCAGTGCACACGGGACCGATACATGTAGGCAGGCCCCAAACTAAAACATGGCTTATATGAGATTTAATGACACATTGTGGTAATCGGCTATTAAAAATAGTATTGTCGAGGGTTATGGAATTGCAGAACAAGGGGCAAAGGGTTAACAGACAGACACCTGGAACAAAGGGGTACATAGGAGGACGGGAATCTCCAGACACACCAAGACACAAGGAGAAGAGTCACAGGTGAAAGGAGACTTGGATCCTGGCAGGTGTAATAAAGCTCAGGTGTACAAATGGGAGACCTCGAGGTGGTGACGCACAATATGCTTAAAGTCCTGGAGGGAAAAAAACACACAAGACAGCACATTTGGGAAAATAGTTGTTTGACCTATGAGATCAGAGGGGGATGAAAAATGGTGAACAGCATTAAGATCACCTTTGGAGATACCATTTTCTGATTTTTATGGGGGGGTGAGAGGGGGGGAGAGGGAATTATGAGGTGGTCATTATGGAAGCACAGAGCAGGTGTGTGGGATTTCCCTTCATGAAAATACATGTTCCAGGTAGATTATTATGTATAGTTGCATATTAGCTCATAACAGGCAGAGGGAGAGATGCTCACAGAGCATGCCTTGTGGAGAGGTGATGAATTAACTTGTACAGAGTGGAGTTTTACAATGACCAAGAGAGATCAATGATGTAAACAAAGAACAACGTTCGTCCAAGGAGACATTGAGGGATGCAAAAAGAACAGCTTTAGTCTAAGGAGACATAGAGGGATGCCAAAAGAACAGCTTTAGTCCAAGGTGACATTGAGTGATGCTGGCCTTGAGAGGTAAAGCATTGGAGAGATCTCCATCTCAAGCAACTCACATTTTAGGAACGTGAACAAAATGGGATAGTCAGTCCAGAAGGATATTACAAATATCATTAAGTGATATTTTCGATATCAGAGTGGAGTACTACACATAATCAAATGCATGGGTGATGTTCATTATCTGTGATCAGTGATGTTTTAAATTCAGGACATACATCCATTGTTGACAATTATTTTTTGAAGAAATACATAATTCACACTCATAACAGAATTGTAAAGGCATGAAATGTTGTGGCAAATGTATATGTTACAATGAAACCATTGTAAAACTAGATACTATTCAGAGAATACTTATGCTGCACAGTCTGGAGAATGACTTGGTGTGAGCCAACTCTTCCGGTGGCAAATTTATAATGATAAAAATTAAACTCAAATCAAATGGAAGACCAAATAGAATAGGTACTGCATTGGAGTCATTTGAAGGAACCCGAACAAGCAAAAAGCAAAGATGAAGTCATCAGGAGTAACCTGGATAGGACTCTGGTTTCAATTGTTGCTCTTCTACCATCAAACCCATCCAGGCACAGCCAAGTGAGCCTAATTTAAAATAAAAATAAAAAAAAGAACCCCGATTCAAAAAAAAATAATAATTCTGGCTCCCAGACCATGTGTCCGATCATGTTGAAGTTTAAAACATATATTCCCCATCAATGCAAGATGATAATTTTGAAGTTTCATGTCGATTGATGCAGCGGTTCAAGAGAGAGAATTAAAAAAATATATATTTTCCTTCAATCCAATATGGCTGCCAAACCATGTGACCTATCAATTATTCATGGACACCCTGGTATCCCCAAGGTTGGGGAGCATGTATGTGAAGTTTCTTCTCAATCTGTCAGGTCATTCTGGAGAAGAGGATTTTTAGATGTTTTTGGGTAAATCCAATATGGCTGCCAAACCATGTGACTGATGACATCATAAGTGGGGAACTTTTTGTTCCTCATGGATTGGCACTCATTCCTGTAAAGTTTCTTCTCAATCTGTTTAGCTGTTTTGGAGAAGATTTTTGAAGGTTTATTGTCATACATGATGTCTCCATCTCCATGAAATATCACAAACATAAGGGCAATACCCCCTACAACCCCTTAGACCCAGATTTTTCTCATGTCATGAACAAATTTTGGTGCATCACAGGTGATGAAGGTTGTGGTGAAGATTCAACAGAATTGTGTGTGTAATTTCTGAGAAAGCAAATATCTCTTTTGGGGGGGCAACCCCCCCTCCCCTTGAGACCCCCTTAGTCCCCAATTTATTTAATGCCCTGAACAATATTTGGTACATCACAGGTGATAAAGGTTGTGGTCAAGTTTCATCGGAATTGCACGTCTAGTTTCTAAAAAGAAATCAAATACCTATTTTGAGGAGCAACCCCTGTAGACCCCCTTCGTGCCCTATTTTGTTAATGCCACAAATAAACTTTGGTGGATACACAGTGTTGAACGTTGTGGTAAAGTTTCATCGAAATCGTATGTGTAGTTTCAGAGAAGAAGTTGCAAGTATTTGTGGATGCACGGACGAGTGGACTGATGGATGGACGGACGACGCGCCATCCCATAAGCTCCCCGGAACAACCTTCCAGGTGAGCAAATAATTAAAATGGGTAAAAACAAGAAATTGCAGCCATTGCATGGTATGGTGTTGCACAATTGATCTTAATGATTGTTCAAAGCGTTTTGCTGATACGTGAGATGAGGAACTGAAAAAGCAAATTTATCCTCCGGTTGAATTTACAATACCAGAGTCCGAAGAAGGAAATTTTTATTGCAAGAGGCAGACATGAACTGCACAAGCTGACTTGGAAACAACATCGATTTAGAGATCGCGTTCAAATATCAGCAATTTAGCAGAACACCCAGAATGAAAAATCTTTTCTTTTAAATGTTTCAGGAAATTAGAATCTGTTTTATCAGAACACTGAACTAACTCGATAACCTCAGTTCACAAGGAATGGATGTGTTTTTAGGAAGAATGTTATCCAATATGGCAATTAGCTGGTATCCTCTGTACTCCAATCCAAACTCGAACCAATCCCTCGTAACCAAACTCGAACCAATCCCTCGTAACCAAACTCGAACCCGTTCCTCTTAAACAAACATGAATGAGTCCATCGTTGTGACGCAAAGTCTCGAGCGAGCGCGTTGCATCTAAACCAGACATTGTTTCCTGCTCTTTGATTTGATTTTGAGCTTTGGCTTTTGGCATCTCATGAACATAATGTGAATAGCATCCGTTCGGCTCTCAATGCAGGCATTTATAGCCTTTATTTTTCATTGCAACCATGTGTCCACACCAACTGGCTTCAGGACATTCATAAAGCATCTCCAAACCTGTAGATCCAGCTTATCCGTCATCTCCGCCGCAAAATATTACGCCTCCTGCCAGTAATATGATGGGAGAGGAACATTTGGGGTTTAGGTTTCCTATACGAGTTTTACATTCGAAAATCCTTAATAATACAATAAATTAACTATTGGGTCCAACATGTAGGAGGACACAATCCAGCACTTGTGCATTTCGCTACAAACTGTGCCGGTCGTACAAAACGTTTGTCATCCCACTTATAACTTCTCAAGTAAAAGGTACAGGTGATCGTCAAATTACATGTACACCGTCTCCTTACTTAATCATACAAGGATGTGTCGCACTGTGTATTATTTCAAACAATTAAAGTCAGGAAATTGAATAGCAAGGACATGACCCTGACAGAAAGATTAAACAAGACCTTCCCACTCTTGGTAAATGAAAGGTGATGCAGAACCAAAATGCGCAAGAAATTCACCAAAAAGTTGTTGCAGACTTTCCAACAGTTGTTCACACTGGAGAACTGTGCAGCGATGGGTGTCATCTGTACTGGTTTCTGTCAAAGCGTAGCTCGAAGCAAACAATAGCTCTAATTTCACCAGCACATGCAAACCGTAAAACAAAGAAGTGTCATGTGCAGGCACCGAGACGGGGTCTTGTAACTGCCTCCTTTAATACAACGGTGACTGCAAAAACAAAACAAACAAACCAATGGGTGTTTGCCAAGCGCGAACACAATCAAGAATAGAGGAAACAACAATTCACATCGCAAAAGAATGGCGAAGGTTTCATAATGACATCAGAACAGTGATGAACATCAAAATGCAGAGATCACCCACCGCTCCAGAACATGATCAATTAGAGACAATAATGTGTTATTACTCACTTGACCGATTCTGCGGAGGGTAAAAACAAGAAAGGATAAATAGATATAGAGCAGCAAAGATCATCACCAATGTTGAGGCCAGGAGCGAACGGACCCAGGTGGCTGGTACAAACCCTCTCCTCATGAAATATCTTGCTGTGGCACCATGGCACAGAGGGAGCTCCAGATGAAATTCCACCAAACTGGATGATTTCCAACCTCAGCTCAAAACATCTTTGCATTTTAATTACCAAGCAGTGCATGCACAACAAGGGTTCCCAAGGGAGGTTTTGAATCAAGTTAAGGCTAAAACAAAACAAAAAAAAAAACACCAGTTGATGTCTGGATTTTTTTCTTTTTAAGGAAGGAGGAGGAGACCCTTTTTATTTATTTGTTATTTGTTATTAATTTATTTTTTTCAAAATGTTTTTCAGGACTTCAGTTCCCATCTGAATTTGCAAACAGATGAAAACCATCTTCAAAAATGAAGCTTAAATCATGACGATGATTCATCGTGTTCGCACAATTTGTCTACATTCTAATTTTGAATCTACATTCTAATAATTTCTACAATTTGAAACAAGTTGTATTTTGTATCATTTTAATCAGAAGGATGCAATGAATTTTACTGCAGCAGCTGCGATGGAAGTTATGTACATAGACATGTACACAGATCAGTATTGCTTGCAAGCCTAGTGTTGGCTTAGTGGTTAGGGTGGCAGATTGGGATCCTAGGGTCCTGAGTTCAAGCCCCATTGGCACTGAATTAATATACACCAAGAGGTTGACTCAGCCTGTCATCCTTCCGAGGTCGGCAAAATGAGCACCAGTGTACTGGAAAGGGGGACACTGTATCAGCAGCATAGCCGCGTCCCAACCAATGATGCAACCAGCAGCCACAGGCTGCACTCGAGAGAGAGAGAGAGTATTGCTTGCATATCGTGCACAGAGATGGAAAGCGGCAGTGAAAGGAAGGCCGCAGTACAGCTCTCGTCACAGCGGCTCGGTGGAAGTTATAAAAACTGAGTATCGGGGAAATGATCGATTCAAAGAATGGTGCAAGAGTCGTACATGAAGATATGGATTTTTTTCGGGATGTTGGACAAAATAGTAAAAAAAAAAAAAGGAGCCAGCTTCATAAATATGAAGTGGGCAGGAACGATGCACCCGTATGTTGTTTTTAATCCTGCCCAATAAAATCATTTGAAGGACCACGACACTCCCCACCTAAAAATTGAGGCAGTACATTTTTTATCGAATAACAAACAACCAAAGTTCACACAGGACCAACTAGAGGGGGAGCACTCGGGAGAGTGCGAAACCTCCACCGCCAATACTGCTGGGTCACTCAAGTGAACCTTATATCTTATTCATTAAATATGATGTCAACAGTGCTGAGATTAATAGTTCTTTTCTCCAACATTTTTTTGGGGTGGGGGGTGGGGGGGTTGGAAATCACTTAGAACATGTAAAAATGCAAAAAAAAAAATCGAAATTTTGTTGAAAAAAAAGTTGCAAAAATTAATTTTTCTCCAACAATTTTCTTTGGGAGGGGGGGGTTGGAAATCACTAAAAACATGTAAAAATGCAAAAAAAAAATTTTTCTCAAACAATTTTTTTTGGGGGGGGTTGGAAATCACTTAAAATATGTAGAAATGCAAAAAAAAAATTTCTCTAACAATTTTTTTTTGGGGGGGGGGGGGTAACAATTTTTTGAGGGGGTTGGAAATCACTTAAAACATGTAGAAATGCAAAAAAAAAAATTGGGGGGTCCAAAATTTAATGGCATGATCCTTGGAGAATACCGAACCCCCCCACCAAGTTTCGTCGAAATCCGTCGAGGAGTTTTTCCGTAATACTGTTCACAAACAAACAAACAAGCAGTCAGAGACTGGTACTTACGAAATTGTCAACTTGACCTCTGACCTTGTCTAATAAAAGCTGTCTCTCGAGAAGGTAGCGACGCAAACCAGAAGTTTCTACGATGATTCTGTACCAAACCATCAAAAAACGAATATTTTGGATGTTTGACCTCACTGTGACCTTGACCTTTGACTGATTTTGACAAAAATCTAATCAGCGCTAGCCACCACCCTCCTGAATCACGTGGTGTAATTTGAGATTGGTAGCTTCTTGCATTCTCGAGATCATTTTTTGGATGTTTGACCTCGCTGTGACCTTGACCTTTGACCGATTTTGACCAAAGTAGAAACAGCGCTAGCCGCCACCCTCCTGAATCACGTGGTGTAATTTGACATTGGTAGCTTCTTCCGTTCTCGAGTTATTTGTACTAAACCATCAAAAATCAAATATTTGACCTCACTGTGACCTTGACCTTTGACCGATTTTGTCCAAAATCTAATCAGCACTAGCCATCACCCTCCTGAATCACGTGGTGTAATTTGATATTGGTAGCTTCTTCCGTTCTCGAGTTATCGTGCCGACAAACAAACAAACAAACAAACACACAGACAAACAGAAACGGAAGGCATCAATATACTAACGAAATCTTTAGATTTCGTAAGTAACAAACAGAAAGGGGTGAAAACAGTAACCTTCATCCATCTTCGAAGATGGCGGAGGTTAATAACTGCTAAATAAGTGTCGGCCTGGAGGCAGGTACTTTTACCAGAAGCACGAGTTCTGAAATTGGTCTCGAGTCGATGCCATGTGTACCATCAATGCAAATCACAGTGTCTTCCATCGTCACGAGGGTAGATCTTAATAACTCGAGCAAGCGGTCAGTTGTTCTGGGTAAGTTCCTTGTGCCGAAGGAGAATTACATCTCCCTCTGACATGTCACATGTTGTCTCGTTCGACTTTTGGCAAGATTGTAGGCTCTGGAGGTACTCCTTTTAGCCATCGTAGCCAGAACTGATCAGCAAGGTACTGAACATGTCACCAGTGTCGTCGTCCACACAAGTCTTCCTTAATTAAGTCACCAGGATGTGTTTCGAGAGGCTGGGTTTTAAGAAGGCTGTCGAGTCCACCTTGGATCTTAGAGTAGTTGTTCGGTAGATTAATCCACCCTTTCGTGAAGGGTAAGGGGAACTCGAGGTTCCCTTCTGAGTTGGTGTGGGCACCTTGTTTCATAATGTGGATGAAGCGTCGGTCATTGACAGACATAGCCTCAAAGTTATCATGTTGTCTTTATCTGTTGATGTAATTTATAGATGCATTGTTCTGGCGAGGCATGAAGCAAATCTCTTTCACATACAGTGGAAATGATTTTCACATATTTTGGGCTGGGGTGTGTCAGGTTTTGATCGAAGGATTTGAAGTTAACCGAGATGCGAGCTTTACCTTCTGCTCCATTCATGCACACCTGGCCAGAGATTGTCCAAACAAGGTCTGTAGGCTGGGCCCATGGTGTCCCTCTTGGGCCATTTTGAGATTCCATGACTCTAAGGGGTTTGGCACAGTTTCTACCGATGAGGATGATGATGTCCTGCCTCACATCTGGAACTTTGACCACCAATGATCTGAGGTGAGGAAACTGTAAACACAAGTCTGGAGATGGGATGGATCTCGCTCGTATCACCGGGAATGTGAGGATTCTCGATCGTCGGCAGTCATTCTTTTCCCTTCTTGGGCCTCCACTATCAGGCCATTTGCATGTCATCATAGTTCTGGAGCTGCCGGCAGGCATTAGACGGGCCATCAAGTACTATATACCCATAGACAGAGTTTGAGAGGCATTCTTGCTAATTCATCTTACTCAGAACAATCTTGGAACAAGATCATGCCTCGGGTCATGTCAAATGCCTGGTGCATATTGTATTCGCCTCCGTGGTTTTGGAGTTTTCCTCAAGTTTCTCATTCTGGGTCTTCCTGCCATCTCGTCTTGGAATTTCATGCATGAAGGAGGAACCCCCAGGAGCAAGGGGTGCTTCATGCATACTCTTTGCTTTTGCATGTCTTGCGCTTCACTTCAGTATTGCAGCCCTTAAATATGTGGTTGTTACCACACTTGGAGCAGAGTCCTTTGGTTTTGAGAAAGTTCCTTCTCTCTTGGATGGGTTTCCTCCTGAATGAGATGCACTCAGACAGATGATGACTCGGCTTGACATGATACCGACAATTTCTTGTGAATGGTAGTCATAGTTCCAAATTTATAGGTGTGGATGTTTATGTTGCCGAGACACGAGGTGGGGATTGAGACTTCTGTATGTTCTCCTCTATTTTGTCATCTGAGAATTGTTGGCTCAATGGGTATAACTCAGGGTCATTAGGGAGTATGGCCTCTTCTCTCAAGAATTTGGTGAGTATGGTGAATTGTTGGTAGCTACCATTTGTCATCATATATTTTAAGGCATGCTTTCTCCAATCATTGTGGATACAAGTAGGGAGCATTTTAAGAACCAGTTATAGAACGTGCACCTCGTGGAAGAGGTTGAGGAAAGGTCAATGATCAATTTGTGAAACTCTGTCTGTACATAGATCCACAAGTTCCAGAAGCCTGCAGTTTTCATCCACCTTGAACTTTGGGAAACTTGTGAATTTCCTGATTACTTGAGTGGTAATCTTTATCATATTCCCAAACCTCCGTTCAAGCTCTTTGAAGCTTCTTGGTAGGTGACCTCGGGATCGGAAATGTAGCGGTGTCAAAATTAGTCAACGACCTGTCTCACTTCGCCTTTGGCAAAGGAAAGTGAGTCTCTCCATCGTGTGGTTCCAAATCTGGTCGATCATGGCCTGGAAAGAACAGCACCAGGATTGGAACATCATCGGGTCACTGTCATAGACATCTGGTTTGTGTGTTGGCTGATGCTGGCAAGCAAGAGCGTCAGTGATCTCTCTTGTCATACGAATGGGCAATATCTCTGGTTCGGCCTTTGCGCTTGTCTGGTGAGGTCGTAGGAGAAGATGAGGGTAACTGAGTATACCATTCATGAGTCAGAATTGTTGTCTGCTGCTCCTTGGCTAGATCAAGGAGTGCAACCAAAATTCGGAGTTGGCTGGTCGGTGAAGGTCGAACAACAGTGTCAGTCATCAGGTTTTACATGAGAAGCTGAGAAGAACCGGTCTCCCGAGAGGTTTGACGGCGGCCATCTTGGATTTTTGCAAATGAAGGAGTTGTCAAATCATAATAAAAGTTATTCCATTGGGTTCCAAATGTCTTAAAGCCCTGTTAAAACTTTTTCGATTGTTTTAAAATCCCTTCTAGAAGCAGAGATATCTTATAGTATCTTCAATAGAACACTGGCGGCCATCTTGGTTTTATGCAAATTAGAAAAAAATGCCCAACGGTGACGGGGTGTCATCAAGCGGATTGATAATATTTATGGTCTCAGTGACCCAAATCAATCAAAAAACATTGTATATACTCTACTTCCAAGTATACCCCTAAAATCCCATTTGGCTGCCAGACTAAAGGGTGTAGAATGACCGTTTTTACAGCCATTTTTCCCTGCTGTGCAGGGGTTAGGCTTTTTCTTGAGGCAATGTTTTTTTTTATGGCCGGATGCCCTTCCTGACGCCAACCCTAGTCGCCTCTTACGACACACAGGGATATGGTACACCTATTCTAACCGGGGCATACACCGGGACCAGTACACTGGTACTGGCTTTGCCGACCTCAGATGGATGACAGGCTGAGTCAACCCCCTGGTGTTACTTCAGCAGCCAACGGAGCTTGAACTCAAGATCCTGGGATCCCAAGCTGCCACCCTGACCACTAAACCAACACCAGGCTTCCAGACTGAAGGGTGCAGAAAGGCAGGAAGGTTAAACATATATATATATATATTTTTTTTTTTTTTTTTTTTTACGCATGTGTGTATGTATGTGTGTGCGCACACGCGTACAATCATGTATTTATAGTCACGATTCATGTGCATACACAATCACAACCATGCATGTATAATGCCGATTCATGTATGTGTGCCTGTGTGCATTTGTATGTGCCACCGTGACCGGTGTCATCTTCACTCGCGAGTCTCTAAGACTGAAGGGACCCTTGTCCCAAAGGGACATCCATCTTCACCCCACAAGGAACCACGACGCGTGGACCAAGCAGTCTCCTCATCCGTGCTCTGCTTCCCCCTCTGTCCCCGAAGTGGCAACAATTTATATCCGTGCGACCTACCTTGTGACCTCTGGGGTAAGCTCGGGTATGCCCAATCCCACCCGGAGAAACCACTGCCCGCTCGGACATAGCACTCCACTGCCACTGGTTGTCATCTCCACATGCGGTTCCACCATAGTTTGGTCTCGGTCTCTTCCTTCTCAGTCTCTTCCTCGGTTTGATGGAGTCGACAAAACCCAACAAGCCGCAAGGCCAGACCACATCCCAAACACATGTTGATTGGTGCAACCCCGAGCGCCACTTGCACAGATCTCGGCCTCACCAAAGCTGCCTCCCTTGGCTCAGTTCTCACTCCCGTCAAAGCCTTGCACTCGGCGTGATCCTCAATACCAAGAAACTCGGCCTTTCTCGTCCTCAGCGGGTAGAACTCGGCAAGAGGTAGTCACCAAAGCTCGGGCCTTCATTCA
>NC_140974.1:28218326-28233326 GCF_056783735.1 Eptatretus burgeri | reverse complement strand
GCATGTCGAGACCCCAATGTTTTACGACCAGTTCAAATTTATGATTATTGCAGAAACAAGTTTGTAAAGATGATCTTTCGGTGTTTTGATTTGGACGTTTGGGTGAATGTTTCAATAAAAAAAAAATAAACATTATAAATAGTTTGAACAATAACAAGATAAAACATTAACGAGTTGCAAAGTCGTAAAGTTGTATGAATAACATGTTATGGCTGAAAGGAGGGGAATATTTGGGCTGAGGGGAGTGGTGTGGGAAGTGGGGGGGGGGGTGAGAATTTTAGCAGAGGAGGACTGTTTCTCACAAGGAGTTGAACAGTCGACCAAGGGCTGAACAATAAACGAGGTGGAGCCTCCTGGGAACTGGCAAAGCTCAAGCGGTCAGTCTCAGTAATTCAAGAAGCTCAGAAGGTCAGAGCAAAGAGGGGGCGAACAGACAAGGCGGTGGTGTGCGGAGTGCAGTTGGTGAGTTCCCAACCCTCTCCCATCACATTCAGACCGCATGCAGAGTGCGCTACCTGGGACGCTGAAACCCGTCAGATGCACAGTGAAGACGACGTGGCACGAACGCCTGCACACGGTGAAGACGAGCTGGAGGTACACGTATTTAAAGAATCAAGTCTTAAAAAAATCTCGCAATGAATAATGTCACACGAGATTGTAAAAGCACATTTCAGAATTACACATTTAACTTGTTCAGTGGTGGGTAATCATCATTTCTGGGAGGTAAAATGCATGTCCATGATGGACCTCGTGAAGGAAGGACTTCCACGATAAATTTCAAGGACAACGTTGCTGTTATGAACGAATTCTTGTTTCACGACACTGCATCACAATCGAAGAACTTGTGAAAGAGTCCGGAACACATCAATGAACAGTCCGTGTGACTGCAACGGAGGATCTCATCGTGTATCGCAGGTATTCACGGAGGAGCAGGAACTGAACCAGAATTTTCCATCTCAACAGCATCTGGTGTGTTCATCACGAAGGTGACACTTTCTTGGAATGCGTCATTGCTGCATATGGAGCCAGGTGCCACCAGTGAGGGCCAGAACTGAAGTCTTGCTCAGCAGAGTTGGAAAGGGCCGACCTCTCTGCATCTGAACACCAACAAGGGAACATCAAGCTGTTTCACATCATCTTTTACGACCACATTAGAATTTTGCAAAACTGGGAAGTCCCACAAGGTGTAATGATGAATGGAGACTGCTACCATGTAGTTATGTATGATCACTCGAAAAGTGTCCAGCTGTTCTGATTTACACAACTTTTCTCCATGACATTTCTGGCCCGCATTTAAAATGGAATGTCTGCGACCTGTTCGAGTACTGGGAGTGCGAGGTTTTTGCCTTATCCACCGTATTCACCGGGTCTCGGTCCATACGATTTCCAAAAGTTACCCACAATATAAAACGAGCTTAGGGAAGAAGCTTTGCATCCACTGAAGAGGTTAGCATAGCCACCTACATTGTGTCAAGGACTTCAGAAGGAAAATGGATTGACCGCTGGATGAAGGGCACTGAGGATGGAGATTTGGTCGAACAATGCATGTGACATAACCCAGCTTTGTCTATGGTACTGACTCTGTTCTGAATTTTGGATCACAGACCCTTTGGAGTGACCACCATTGGTGAAAGACTTCTGGTCTCAATAACATAGGAACTGAGGACCCCAACATGGCAAACCGACCATCCTTAGCTTTTATGTTAATATGGTCTCGGTCGACCATCTCATTAATGAGTGGGTAAAGCTTGTTTCATTGCCCTTGCCAGTGGGGATTCGATTCCTTTGGCTGTTCACAGCTCGGTAGGCAATGGTAAACACCCAATGTATTCTCTTGAAAGTACTTAGAAAACCTACCTCCCTTCTTGTATTCCTTTCCATTTCCCTGATAAATTTCCGAAATATAATGATAAAGGTGGATGAAAACTTGCAAGATACTTTCATTTTCTCCGATTGAATTATTTTTCCAGGGAGATCCACGGATTTCTTCTTCTCGATTAAGCGGGAATGCAATGGATACATCACGCTGGCCCTCATGGCATCTCTTCTATGCACTTCCTCTCATGCTCAACCTGTGCTGTCTCGTGTCTGGGGACCCAACGGGTTCCGCATGCCCGCGACCCTGCTCGTGTTCTCTTCGAGGCGAGGTTCACTGCACCTTCCGTCACTTGCGTGCCGTCCCACCCAATCTACCTCTTCACAGCCGACGCATCAACCTCGCGTATGTGGTATTGCATGGGATTTGCTTCCCGTGATGGTCATGTCTAACTCGAGCAAAAGGGTTCGCAAATTATAATTTCGCATACTTTATAGAGGTACTCAGTTCAAAAAAGAAAACGCGTACTACTGGTGACCACTATGTGGCATTTGTGGCCTACCTTAGCACATTCTGAGTGGACAGACAAACAAACGCAACCAGATGCAATACCCCCTCCTCTGGTGAGGGTGATAAACCTGTTTATGTTAAATTTACCTTACAAGTTCTGAACTGCCTGTTCGAGAGTGATCATTCATGAAACATCATGGTGTCTCCAAGGAATTGTAGTGAAAGAGCTTTAAGGCCAAGAATACATAATTTAATTAAAAAAATTTGAACACTTCGTAGTTCATCCAGAAGTACGTTTATGAAAGATGAGACATTAACCAACATCTAACAACGCTTCCTAATCACACCGACAACATTGTGGTTGATCGTCACTCACCCCCCCACCGCTTAGCGACCAGACCACAAACAAGGGGACAAAGGTCTTTGTTAATGGGACAAAATTGTGATATTATTTGATGACGAAGTTTACGCAGTCACACAAATTGGTTTTATAAATGAAATCCTTTATACAAGCCTAGTAGAAGAAGCCCATAAGCAAAGTATTGGGTCTTTTGGATCTTGGCGACCACTCAATGGCTCCCATTCTGCCGATCCAACACCTAGGGAAAACTATGCCCAAGTAATTTTGTACAATGCTGCGATCTTGAAAGGTGTCCAGTCTTGTTGCCAGAACATGGTATACATATCGTGTTATTGAGGCTTGGAGCCAATGATGTCTGCAGAAGTTTCACATAATTTCTCTTGTGACAGAAGCCTAATCAAAACAGAAGTGTGCTATAACCCTGTTGAATGATATACCCACCCATACCATTATCCCAGCTGAGTTCAACTGTTTCCCGACAAGCACTTAGGGGATTTGTTTCTCACAATAAACTGGATTGGGTTGATTTAGCTGAAATTTCTCCTCAAATATCCATAAAATGCACACCAACCCAGCTTCTCCTGCACCTGGTACATTGTTGTGAAATGTGGACCCTCTTGATTCAGGTCCAGAAACCTATCGGCGTGTACAACTGTACTGTCTCAAGGTCAACGCTGTGTCGTCTTAGATGTTGGATTGCTCCCATTGTGCATTGTCTTGGCAGAGATGAACCCTGCAAAGGTTAATCAGTACAGGAACTGTGTTACCAACGACATTCGGCAATGATGATCCACCCGTTAATTTCTGTCCAACCAACCTAAAATGTTCGTTTCAACAACAAGATAATTCTGTTGTGATGTTAAAAGTTAAAAATAAATAATTTATTGTCGAGGTCTATTCAGTCCATGAAGTGTTGGCTTTACGGTGGTGATCGCATGTGTAGGTGACCTGGAGGAAAACTATTCTAGTTATGAGCAAGTCTGAACCACGAGTCGACGGATAGTGACTTTGCAATGTTTTATTGCTGATCTACATGTGAAGTGTGAACTGGAGAGCACGTCATCATTGAGGGTGTGTTTTTGCATCGACTATGCAATGCAGATTCTGTGAACCAACACAACAACACAGGTACATATATATCCACCACTACAGAGTTGTGCTGTCCTTCATTTCACCATTTCACAGGACTATCTGAAAGAATCGCAACCGGCTCTGAATAATCTTGTCAAGTTGTGTCACTATTCACAACTGGAAAACCCTGGCCGTGTCATACCAAAGACTTTAAAAATGGTACGTACTGCTCTTCCTTGCTTGACGTTCAACATTTGAAAGGTTAAGAGCACAGCCAATCCACATATGTTGGTATCCATGGGTAGGAGGGATTCCTCCTGAGGAAAGGCCATGCTTTTGTGACGTCGCTGGTACCCAGAGTACCCTGGAAAGTGGTATAAAGTAACAGGAATTCCATCCCACCTCTCTCAGAAAAACGTAACTTTTACTTGCACATGTATATACTGTGCAGTGCCTTTAGAAAGTCGGCACCCCTTTCAAAATTTTTACCTATTGTTGTCTGAAAGCCTGAAATTAAGTCAGGCTTTTTCCACCTTTCTTTACACAACGTAACCCACAACTTCCAAGTGAAAAACAAAATTCTACAAATTTCATAAAATTAATTAAAAATACAAAACTAGAATATCTTGGTTGGATGTGTCCACCACCCTGAGTTAATACTTGTTGGAAGCACCATTGACAGAAATTACAGCTGTGAGTCTGTTTGGGATAGGTCTCCACCAACTTTGCACACCTTGATTGGGTTATATTTACCCATTCTCCCGTACAAAACTGTTCAAGCTCAGTCAAGTTGCATGAGGAGTGTTGACGGACAGCAATCTTCAAGCCATGCCACAGATTTTCGATTGGATTTAGGTCAGGGCTCTGACTGGGCCACCCAAGGACATTCACCTTTGTTCCTTCACTACTCAAGTGTAGCTTTGGGTCGTTGTCATGCTGAAAGGTGAACTTGCATCCCAATTTTATCTTTTGTGCAGAGGACAGAAGGTTTTCCTCTCGGATTTTTCTGTATTTTGCTCCATCCATCTATCTATCTTCACCCATCCAAAACCACGATCTTTTCTACCCTCGTTCATCCACCTCAAACCCACCTCCTTCAAATTCCATGCTTTCCTTCCTGAAAGTCCCTGTCGTGTCCATCTCGTTTACCCCGTTCCACCCCCCTCCCTTCCACAGATCAAATGTTTCTCTTACCCAATGTTTTGTGCTTTCCTCTCCCATAACTCTTGCCTCCTGCTCCCTTTGTTATACGTATGTATGTGTACGAGCCTCGATATTGTATACAAAAAAAAATCCAATTTCCCTTCTATCCTGACAAGTGCCGCAATCCCTGCTGATGAGAAACATCCCCATAACATGATGCTGCCACCACCATGCTTCACAGTAGGGACGGTGTTTTTTTGAGTAATGTACTGTGTTGGGTTTGTGCCAAACCTCATGTTTTGCATTTCGACCAAAAAGTTCCATCTTGGTTTCGTCAGACCACAAAACTTTTTGCCACATGGCTTCAGAATCTCTGGAGTGTGTTTTGCATTCTTCAAACGGGACTCAAGGTGGGCTTATTTGAGTAATGGCTTCCTTCTTGCCACCCTACCATAAACGAGGTTCCCGCTATCACGATGCATGGCACGATTGAAATCGTGGTCTTAATCGTGGACTAATCGTGGTGATCCTATCAGATCTTACCAGATCTTGAGGTCAGTCGTGGAAATCGTGTTAATCGTAGAAAATTTTTGAACGGTTCAAAATTTTTCAACGATCAACACGATCAATTGTCAATCGGGATCATCGTATCAGATCGTATTGCATCGTAACAAAGCGCGACAAATCGCATCTAATCGTGCTTCCTAATCGTGGTGATCGGGATCGATCTTAGATAAGACAAACACCACGCTCTGTGAGACCACGATTTCAATCGTGCCGCGCATCGTGGTAGTGGGAAGAGACTTTCAGAGAAATTCCATGATCAGCTATGAATGGCCAATCGTGGCATTCGTAACGGATCGCACGACAGTGGGAACCTCGCAATACAGACCAGACTTGTGGAGTGCTTGGGATATTGTTGTCACATGTACACAGTGACCAGTCTTTGCCATAAAGGCCTTTAGCTTTTTCAAAGTTGCCATTGGCCTCTTTGTGGCCTCTCTGATCAGTCTCCTCCTTGCTTGGTCATCTCGTTTGGAGGGACGGCCTGATCTAGACAGGGTCTTGGTGGTATTATACACCTTCCACTTCTTAATGATTGCCTTGCCTGTGTGCTCCAAATGATATTCAAGGCCTTTAAAATATTTTATACCCATCCCCTGATCTGTGCCTTTCCACAACTTTATCCCAAAGGTCTTTTGAAAGCTCCTTGGTGCTCATGGTTTTGAATTTGCTGTGAACTGCAATACCCAGCAGAGGAAACCTACAGGAACAGCTGATTTTATTCTGAAATAATCAGAATCACGAGAATTTAACACAGGTAGAGGTCACTTAACTTAGTGTGTGATTTTGAAGGTGATTGGGTACACCTGAGCTAATTTACAATTGCTATTATCAGGGGGGTGGACACATATCCAACCAAGATATTCCAGTTTTGTATTCTTAATTAATTTCCCTGAAATTTATAGAATTTGTTTTTCACTTTTTAGTTGTAGATTATGATGTGTAAATAAAAGTGGAAAAAGTCTGATTTAAAGCAATTTAATTACAGGATACAAGGCAACCAAAGGTGAGAATTTTTAAAGGGGGTGCAAACTTTCTATATGTACTGTATTTGCATAATTCGGTTGTAGCAACACTGTTCCACACCTGCGCACAACCACAGTGTGGTAATCTTCATCCCAATGAAGCAGCACCGAGGTGGAAGGAAGGAAGGAAGTGGCAACACTTCCCACAAGCTCAATGGCTGTTTGTCTCATCCAAAGGTCTTGTGGTATCACGTATGCTCATTTGTACATCCATTGTGTGTGGCAGCTCCACTACGAGCCTTAGATCACATAAAAAGAGAGAAAAAAATTAAAAAGGCAAGATCATCTGTCATTTTGTGCAACAATGGCGGTGTGGATGGTTTGGCCTTTCCATTCTTCATGAGACCATGTGCCAAAGAATAGGAAAAGCTAAATTTTGCTGACAGAGGTGGTATGGAATTCCTGTTACTTCATACCATGGCCATGAATACAATGTCTGTGTTCTTCTGTCATTAGAGTACAAAGCTTCAACAGCAGGCAGATGATACACTGACATAATTGCTTCAAACTTTTATGTTACTGAATTCCTCATCTCTTGCAATTTGAGGCAATTCATTCCATTGTTGGAAGAACTGGCGATACATTTCAGGCACACTTTCACATTTCTACATTAACTTGAGAACATTTATGTGCTTCTCAATGTCAATCAGTGAGATCCACGACCTCTGTCAGCAATGTGAGTTTGTATAATGAGAAAAAGGAAAAAAAAACCCCCTCAAAAAACAATTAATATTCCACAAGTTATCAAAAAACTTTTGGATCACCCTGTACATTGCCAAAGGCTAATTAATTATTTTTATTTATTTAATATCAGTTGCATTTTTACACCAAATATTTGATAGTTGGGCTCCAAAAAAGGATTTGTGACACCCCTCCTCCCGACCACACCACCCCAAAATCCAGTTGGCTCTACTACCCCAGTACGCACAGCAACATCCAATTTGAAGTGAAATTCCTATCGAGACTTTTGTTCGGCATCACCTGGAACTAGTTAAACTCGTCGAAGTAAGTGTTGTTGCTTTGTCACAGGATTGATCACAATGGCCAGAACTTGGAAGAAGTGTTACCAAGTTTGGGAGGGAGGATAATGCCCCTTACACCAAAGGTTCATTATCACGACATTCATATGGTTCTGGGGATGATTTTTTGAACCCCACCACCCCATCCTCAAACGAGCATTTTCGAAATACCACGGCAAAACGACTATATACGAGTTTATATATGTGAACACGATGGCAAAAACAGCTCCGATTGCTCATGTTCTGGATTCCGAACACTGGACCAGATTTAGAAAACTCCGTTGCCCCAACTATCGGACAGGTTCTCTCTCCACCTGAGACAAGGTGCTCAACCTTGCATTCAGACTACAGTGAACAGAGATTTGTAATTCAACTGTTGCTTTGATGAAAATACATTTGCAATATTTTATGGTGTATTTTGGCAGAAAGAGAATTTCATAATCTAATTACCTGGTCATTTTTATCCTTCATCTGCTTTTATCATAACACCACCATAATTTGTGATAAAGATATCCAACCAAGCCCATGGACACTCATCCAAGCAGGTCTACCCACCCGTAAGAACATCCTTTAAATGGTTCAACACTGCAGCGCAAAATAACTTTAGCGAATCGGTTTCTGAAGACAAAATGCATGAATGGATGAACCTATATGTGCACAAGTGTTCACCAACAGGTACAACAACATTGTGGCTTTAAAAAAGGATACTTTTATGGGGCTCCCACGAGTCCTGCTGCTGCTGCTGCACGGAAACGAGATTGAGGTTCTACCTTCTGGAGCATTTGGATCGCTCGATACATTACAGGTCTCACGAATGTGACACCACAACTCACACCAACATTTTATCATTTCAGGAAAACCAACTTATCGCTTCAAACATTCATATGTAAGCTTTTAAAGGAGACAACCTCTCAAATAAATCAGCTGTGCAGGTATGAGGAACTCATATTCGATAGGATTGTGATAAGTTTTCAATTCTTCCAACATAACACTAACACACACACACACACACACACACACACACACACACACACACACACACACACACACACACACACACACACACACACACACACACACACACACACACACACACCTCACCCGCAATTGGAGGTAATAACAAATCGGAAAGCTGCATAAAGCAACCAAGAAAAGCTACACAAGTTAGCTCTTTGCTGTTTCAAAACCTACCTGGGTTCTTCTGCAGCCTCAGACATTCACAAGTAGCATTGGGATTATCAGGTACGTGCTACTTGTGAATGTTTGCAGCTGTGGTGGAACACAGGTAGGGTTTGAAACAGCAAAGGCCTTAGTTTGTGTGGCTTTATGCAGTATATACAGGGGGCTGCAAAGTAGGTATACTAACAGCTAATAGAAACCTTTGTGCCAGAGTGTGCATGGGTGTCCACACTCGACTGGTGGAGTGTGTGAATGCCGGGGCAAACAGTGTGAACATTTGAGGGATTAATATGTTTATTATTGATATGTTTATTATTGGTATGTTATTATTGATATGCTTGTATAATCAATAAAATACGTTTTCTGCGCACGTTTTGTTTTTCATTACTGTATACCTACTTTTTCAGCCCCCTGTACATATATATATATATATATATATATATATATATATATATATATATATATATATATATATATATGTATGTATATGTATATGTATATATATATATACATATGTATATATGTATATATTGTTGCGGATTCGCGCCCGCCGGCGTGCGAACGGCCACGTAACTCGAATCGCGGCACGTCGCCCACCGGACGGACAATCCAGTCGTGACCCTCTCGGACTAACGCCGGGAACTAGTCACGGGTGGACCTTTCGGTCTCACCACGATCGTGCCAATCGGCCCCCGCGTGGGATAGGGTTGCTCGCCAAATTCGACCTACCTAAGTACCCACACGGAGGGTAGACCGGGCAATCGCACCTCGCCGCAGGTCGACTTCGGACACGGGCCACTTTAAGCGACCCGTTCCGTACTATCGGGATAACCGAGCGGTGTTATTCGTCGGCCACGACGGTTCGATTAATTATCGGGCGTTTTAGCCCACTACCCACCCTTTACGTGAAGTAAGATGGAGATTCAATGAAAGAAAAAGACGAAGCGAAACGGGAAAAACAGTTCAACATAAAGCACATTTATTTCGCGATGAACGGGAAGCACACATATACAATTACACCAAAAGCACATGTAAAAGGGAAACACAATATTACACAAAAAGCAAATATAAAAGAGAAACACAGTGCAGAGCTATCCGACTACCGAGCACACGGCAACACTTATACAATTTTACTTCACAGACGGCGCCGACGACGACGATATCTGCCTAAACTTTGTCCGTCCGCGGGATCGGCAAATCCACCGCGTGCGTTTCCGGACCGGGACTTCACTCTCGCAAGCGAGCACGTGGGGGCCTCGTGCGTTGCACAGCACGGACCTCATGCTCACTGCTGGGTGAACCCGGCATGGTCCCCGAAACAACTACAGCCGCTACTCGGCTTTCTTTCCTCTCATGTCGCCGTCGTCGCCATTCGACCCACGCACACCTGCGTGTTACGACGCTCACACTCCACACCATTAAACTCACACCGGGAGACGCGGCTGCATGTTCACACATGTCCACCGACATCTCCCTTACATACCGCTCTCTCACACACACGGTCTCCCTTGCATAAACCATACCACTCACACGTGGTGCTCCATTCACTCGCGGCCTTCCACTCACTCGTGCCTCACTACTCACACAAACCATACTACTCACACACGCAGGGGAACTCACCCGCGGTGCCTCATCCACACACCGTGCCTCACTCACACACGCGGGGGCACTCACCCGCGGTGCCTCATCCACACACCGTCCCTCACTCACACACGCGGGGGCACTCACCCGCGGTGCCTCATCCACACTGGCCGTTTCATCCACACACACGGCCTCTTCCACACACGGTTCCTCATCCACACACGGCGTGCTGGGAAGCACGTACTCCTGCACCATCGCCACCACACCACTCACACACGGGGTGGCTTCCACACACGGGGACGCACTCACACCTTGCACCACACATACAGGGACAACCACACTGGGGATTCGTGTCCCCACAAGAGTCTCCGGGGCCTCTATACCCCCCAAGCTTTCCGTGCACCTGTCCACAGCACCCGTCCTCTCAACCTCGCAAAGCACGACCGAACTCACCTGGTCGTGACTCGCCTCAAGGGGGAATACTCCCTCCCCTCGTTCCTGGAGGAGGCCATCCAGCTGCTCGCACCGGGCCTACACCCAGTCCGCGAGCTCACCCCCATTGTCCTCCACTACCCCCGTGTGTGTGTGTGCGTCACTTACCCCGTCTTCATCGTGTAGTCTTCCCTCTATCGTTCCCATCTCCCGTGTCTCTGCCAACTCAGTCACCTCTTCCCTTGTCTCAACTATTATTATTTCCTTTGTCGTCACCTCGTGTCTCGTCTCACACGTTTTGGTCTCCCCATTTAATTTTTCCCTTTCGGTCATCGTCACGACCCTCGCCCAACACGCCCCCCGAATTATTTTTTCACCCGCCTCCACCGCGGGCCCGACAGCCGTTGCACCCCCTTCCAGCTCGTTCGCTCCCACACGTGGAGTCGCCATTTTAAGCTCCCTGCTAACGGCCTTTCATGCCCGCCTGCAGGCATCGGCCCATGTTCTGCGTCTCACCCCGGAGCTCTTTTATTTCTTCCTTCATTTGCTTGTTCATTCCTTTCATTTCGTTTTTCATTTCATTTGTATTTGTATCCATCTTTTTGTTCATGCCTTTCATTTCCGCATTCATTTGTGCCAGCATGGTGAATTGCTGGGCCATGTCGGGTGCGCTTGGGTGAGCCGTTTCGGCAGGGGTTGGGGAAGGGTTTTGGTGGAGAGGGGGAGGGGAGGTGTCATACACCGCGGCCGCTGCCGCACCCATTTCGGGCTCTGGGTTCAGTTGGGCGAGTTCGTTTTCCTGTACAACCAACATTTCCTGCACGGGGATTTCATCCTGAGCCATGGATTCTACACTTTCTACATCCATTTCTAATACCCCGGCTCCCGCCGCCTTGAGACGCCATCTTGCTTCTCTTAAAGGGTTAATTTAGCTCGTTCGTAATTTGGAGGGAATCGGGGTCGCTCCTCTCACCCCTGGACCAATTCCCGTGAATTTAATTGGAGACAGGAGAGCCCGTTTTCCCGTTCCTCCGATACCAGTGCCGCGAGGAGGGCGATGAGTTTATATCGCACGACCTGACACCAGTGTTGCGGATTCGCGCCCGCCGGCGTGCGAACGGCCACGTAACTCGAATCGCGGCACGTCGCCCACCGGACGGACAATCCAGTCGTGACCCTCTCGGACTAACGCCGGAACTAGTCACGGGTGGACCTTTCGGTCTCACCACGATCGTGCCAATCGGCCCCCGCGTGGGATAGGGTTGCTCGCCAAATTCGACCTACCTAAGTACCCACACGGAGGGTAGACCGGCGATCGCACCTCGCCGCAGGTCGACTTCGGACACGGACCACTTTAAGCGACCCGTTCCGTACTATCGGGATAACCGAGCGGTGTTATTAAATCGGCCGCCTCGACGGTTCGGACCTGATTAATTATCGGGCGTTTTAGCCCACGACCAACCCTTTACGTGAAGCAAGATGGAGATTCAATGAAAGAAAAGACGGTTTAAGCGGAAAAACAGTTCAACATAACTCACATTTATTTCGCGATGAACGGGAAGCACACATATACAATTACACCAAAAGCACATGTAAAAGGGAAACACAATATTACACAAAAAGCAAATATAAAAGAGAAACACAGTGCAGAGCTATCCGACTACCGAGCACACGGCAACACTTATACAATTTTACTTCACAGACGGCGCCGACAACACATATTCCAAAAGCAAAAAGAAAAAGAGAACCACCTCCAGGATGAGGGGCGGGCCTGGGGCCGAGACCGTGTCGGGCCTACCCGTCTGATGATGAGACGCAGAGCGGCGGTGGCGCCTCAACTCCGCGGGCCTCGCGGAGAGTGTCTGGTAGGGGTGGGAAAGGGGCCCCTTGTCGCACTATCTCAGCGCGGGGGGAAACAGGAGGGGGTTGTTGATGCTCGGGGGGAGGAGGATATCACCCTGTCTCGGGTCCCGCGACGAGCGTCTCCACCTCGACCTCGGTCGCGCCGCCGGCCTCTCTCCCTCCGCAGCTCCCCCGACTCCGACGCGAGCACCCCTCGATCGCCTCTCGCCGCCGCCACCTCTCCACAGCTCCGTCTTTTTCACTCTGACTGCTACCACTTCTTCCCAGCTCCACCGACAACTCCCCAACCGCGAACTCGAACTCGAACTTCTCCTCCGAACTGAACTGTTTGGCGAGCGCGGCCGTTTATATCCCCCGTGGCTTCGCTCCCCACCTTGACCCTTTACCTCCGACCCTTCACCTCCAACTGGCTCCCCATTGGACCGAGGAAAAGTGGGGCGTGAATGCTTTTGATCCATGAATTTGCATATAGCGACCTCACTCCAACGCCCTGGAGGCGGGGCCACCGCCCCACGCTCTCCGATAGGGACGGAACAGAAGTGGGCGTGAGTCGTTTTGATCCGTTTTTCTCGGAAAGTCTGTGATGTTTCTGGAACACGCTGCTCGGTGCGCGCCCTGCACGAGTCCAGTATCGGTGCCCACAAGTGGCGCAAGAATGGTGGTGATGCGATGGTGGCAAGTTGTGACGGTAAAGGTCGTGGCTGTTGTTGTGAAGCGGCGTTGTGGTTGGTGGTTGTTGTTGTGAAGCGGCGTTGTGGTTGTGGTTGTTGTGTGATGGCTGTTGAGACGTGGTTGGTGGTGGTAGTAATGGCGGCTGGTCCAAAATAAAGATAGTAAAAGAAAACGGCTATCCTGGAAGAGTCGCAGCCCGACTGAATGACATTTATTCCCTCAAACAACGGGTTTGGGCCTAACTACACATATACTTACAGAGATATCTCACCTAAGGGACCTGAATGGTGGTTTGCGAATTGTCAACCACAACAATATATATATATACATATATATACATATATATATATATATACATACATATATATACATATATATACATACATATATATATACATATATATACATATATACATATATATACATATATACATATATATACATATATACATATATACATATATATACATATATACATATATATACATTATATATACATATATATATATATATACATATATATACATATATATATATATATATATACATATACATACATATATATATATATATATACATATACATATATATATATATATATACATATATACATATATATATATATATACATATATATATATATATATTACATATATATATATATATATATACATATATACATATATATATACATATATACATATATATACATATATACATATATATACATATATATATATACATATTATATATATATACATATATATATATATATATATATATATATATATATATATATATATATATATATATATATATATATATATATATATATATATATATATATATATATATATATATATATATATATATATATATATATATATATATATATATATATATATATATATATATATATATATATATATATATATATATATACACACACACATATATACATATGTATATACATATACATATATATATATATATATATATATATATATATATATATATATATATATAGTTGCAAATTCGCGCCCGCCGGCGTGCAATCGGCCACGTGACTCGAATCGCGACACATTGCCCACCGGACAGACAATTCTGTCGTGACCTCTCAGACTAACGCCGGGAGCTAGTCACGGGTGGGCCTTTCGGCCTCACCATGATCATGCCATTCGGCCACCCGCGTGGGGGATAGGGTTGTTCGCCAAACTCGACCTACCTCAGTACCCACGCGGATGGTAAACCGGCGATCGCACCTCGCCGCAGGTCGTACTCCGGACACGGGCCGCTTAGCGGTCCCTTCCGTACTATCGGGATAACCGAGCTGTGTTATCGTCGGCCTCAACGGTTCCGATGACTTATCGGGCATATTGCTTCCACTACAAACCCTTTACGTGAAGCAAGATGGAGATTCAACAAAGGGAAGGACGCAGCGAAACGGGGAACAAGTTCACACAAGCACTTTATTCATACAGACACAGAGCACACATATACAGCCAAACAGAATTAGAATGCACATAAAGCAAATGCAAGAAGAAAAACAATAAAGCAACGACGACGCAGAGCTACAATCAACTAAGACCGACACACGGCAACACTTATACAGTTTTACTTCACAAGACACGGCGCCACAAGTTCCATTCAAAAAAAACCCCGAAAAGAAATGGTGACTTCTTTGGGCCGTCGAGTCCCTCTCCTACGTCCGTCGACGTGGTCCCGCCTGGCCGCGACTCCGTGCCCTGGCGTGGCAGGCGAGTC
>NC_140974.1:28200826-28213326 GCF_056783735.1 Eptatretus burgeri | reverse complement strand
TATATATATATATACGTATATATATACATATACCATATATATATATATATATATACATATATATATATATATATATATATATATATATATACATATATATATATATATATATATATATATATATATATATATATATATATATATATACATATATATATATATTACATATATATATATATATACATATATATATATATACATATATATATATACATATATATATATATATATACATATATATATACATATATATATATATACATATATATATATATATACATATATATATATATACATATATATATATACATATATATATATATACATATATATATATATACATATATATATACATATATATATATATATATTATACATATATATATATATATATATATATATACATATATATATATATATATATATATATATATATATATATATATACATACATATATATATATATATATACATATATATATATATACATATATATATATATATATATATATATATATATATACATATATATATACATATATATATACATATATATATATATATATACATATATATATATACATATAAGTAGGGTAAGAATACTGATTCTGCCTCACTTTTCCCCATGTAAATGAATGGGGGATTTTCAGCGATTTATATTTTTTTTCCCTAAAAATAAATCCCCTTTTATCCCAAGGTATATTTATTTGTCTCCCTTTTAACTTGGAGGTTGAACCTCAGTGAATTGAACACCTGAGGGTTGAACAGCTCACTCATTGAACCTATAAAGATTTGTTCATTCTCAAATTCCTTCAATAGTTTAATTTTCTTTGCACAATAATCCCCATCTAAAATATTGACAAACAAAACATTTGAATCTTTATATTTTTTAAGATACCCTTTGTGCCATTACGAATGATAAACTTCTCTTAATGCTCTTGTTTGACCACCTCCTGAGCCACATATCATTTTGAGATTATAGTAAATTGTTTTTTCATTGTTCAATTGATAACCATCAAAGTTTTCAGTCCATTCAAGGATATTCATTTTTTTCTTTACATCCTCTAACTTAATAGTTTTTAAATTAATTCGCTTATTTGTTTTATTTACCTTTGTTTTAGTTATTTTTTCAATAAGACTTATTTGATATTTTTCACATTCATTATGTTTTGCATTTATATACCAAGACTGAGATTTTCTCCACTCTTTAGTTTGATTAATACTTGGTTTAACCATTTATATATTGTGAAAAAACCACAAGTGTAGCCCTTCTTAAAAAACCCTTAACCCATCTTCCCATCGTTAAAACATAATCTATTTTATACACTCTATCATACAATATCCATATGGAACACAATCTATTCCATTATCTAAAATAAATCTCTTATCATCAAAGGCTCCTAATGCCTTTTTATTTACTTCTTCACTATATATGTTATGTTTATAACTTCTTATTGTATTCATTTTCCTATATATTCTTCTTTCTTATTCATCAAACAATTATAATAATTTCTAAAAGTTATTGATTTCTTTATTACATATTTCTTTATTCCCTTTAACCTCTTATCAATCTAAAATTTTCTTGATGAAAATTTCGTTTAATTTATAGGTGAATCTGTGCTTAAAAACATTTTATCCTCAAACTTTTTTCACTTAATAAATACAATGTTTCCAAGACACAAAAGACAAGTTTCAATCAATCTCTTCATCTGTTAAAGATACTGAGAAATATGTCAAGGATGTAAAATTGAACAAAGATAAATATAACAACTATTGGATAAAAACTATTATGGTAAATAATATGAGTTCTTCAATTTCCTTCAGTGGAAGGGCTTTTAGTATACCTGGTAGAACATCAATTAAAGTATCTCTAACAAAAGTTTCTCCTCTCCTTCTAGTAATATATTCAAAACTAGAAAAAGCAATGAAACAAGAAAAAGTATCAAAGAACAAAAACCTTATGGATGAAGCTTTAGAAAGAAAAGATAAGACCATCTGTAATATGCAAGGAGAAATTTGTATTTTTTTCAACAACCCTAAAGATGTAAATCTTGATGAAATAAAGGATGTTAATATATCAGGTGAAATGACATTTGGTTCAATAGTAGTTAACGATAATTTTAAAATTACCTTTAATATAAAAAATGTTGTCGTTGAATCTGATAATGAAAAAAAGTATATCGATATCGATGGTAATATACAACTGAAAGTATAGATGAATTTCAGTTTAAGTAAAGTTTTACTTTATAAATATGCTAGACTTTCCTGATTCTCCATATGACAAATTTGAGAATTGTCCTGCGTGGTGAAAGACAGGGATTAAACACAGAGTCAAAAGCCTATAAACAATGTATATTCTGTGATTATCTTCTAATTAATGATAATAAAAAATATAAAAAGGAAAATAATTCTTTTAGATTTACACCAAAAATGAATTACTTTACAAGATTGATTAGAGAAATGAATGTAAAGTATGAGGATGATAACACACCTTTCCTTACAAGGGAAGAAACTGAACGTATAAGAGAAATGTTCAAAGGATTGTTGTTGTATATTATTCATGGATGTAATTTTCAGGGAAATATCAACACAAGATATTGTATAAATAAAATAATGGATTATCTTGAAATTAAACCTGAACTTAGGATAAAATATAGAGTTTCTAAAAAAGCCAATAATAAATTAAATAACCTGTTTTTCAAATATATAAATGAATGATTTTTTACCTATTTGGGAAAATAAGATAAAATTTAACAACCATAAAAATCTCCCAAATTCATTAAGATGTCTCATAGTTGGTTCAAGTGGATGTGGAAAAACCTGCTTACTTTTAAAAATGCTCCTCACTCCCAACTTTTTAGATTATGATAATGTAATAATTTTCACAAAGTCGAAGTTTTCAACCAGAGTATCAACTACTCTCACCAAGGTTTTAATGTTGGTCTTCAAAAAGAAGATATAATAGGGTGATTTAATCGTCAAAAAAACCTAAATGATTATAACATTGAAGATATAATTCAACTATTTTGTGATACACAGAGATGTAAAAAGAAATCAAATCTTATAACTTGTATTCTTTAGTGATAATACGGATGATATACCGTCTCCCCAAGATTTGGATAAATCAAAAAAGAACCTCGTTATCTTTGATGATTGTGTTAATAGAGAGAAACCAAACGGTAATGGACAGCTACTACACAAGAGGGAGACATTCTTCTTGTAATTGTATTTATCTTAGTCAATCGTACTTTCAACTTCCTCGTCGTTCCATCAGAAACAATGCTAATACTTTTATTTTATTCAAGTTAAATTCAATAGATATCAATAATTTTTGGAGAGATAATTGTTCTACATTATGTAGTAAAAAGAAATTTGAGGATTATATGAAGCAATACGACTGAAAAAATATAAATATATTGTTGTGAAACAAGATGAGATATTAAGGGATATATTTTTTGTTTTATAAACAATTACATATATAAATGACAACTATTATTATAAATCTTGTGGGTAAATCTGCTTCTGGAAAAAACTTTCATAAATCAAGGTTCTTGTGTAGTACAAATGAGAATATTGTAAATTTACTTAAAAACACACCCGTGATACGCATTGTATCAACAACAACTAGAGCAATAAGACCTGGAGAAGTAAAAGGTGAAGATTATCACTATATTTCAGTGGAGGAACATATGCGATTGAGGAATGAAGGACAAATATTTGAGGAGGTTTCTCTTGGTACAACAAAATATTCACATTGTAAGAGTGAGTTAAAGAAACTAAAATCTGGTGGTGTTGGGATATTAGAAACTAATCCAGAAGGAACGAGACAAATTATTAAATATCTGAGCGGAGTGAAGATTTTATCATTCGGTTTTGATGTTGATGAAGAAACTCAACACAAGCGTATGAAAAGCAGAGATGCAAGGATTAGTGAAGAAGAAATTACAACTCGCATTAATGTTAATAAAGAATTTGATGAAATATTTAAAGAAAAGGATTTATTTGAACACATCTACTTGAATGATGAAGAAAAGGAAAATTTCCCTGTTGATCTTTACAATTCATTAAATGATATTTTACAATAAATAAATGGATACAAAAGAAAGAGCAAGAAGATTTAAGGAACATCAAGAGTTGGTTTCAAAAGTTGTAAAACAACAGGAAGACATAAAGAAGAAACGCAGACAGAAACTAACGGGCGAAGAAGCATTTGAAAAAAACAAGAGAAATTTTTTAAACCACTTTTAAAAACTTCCCAAGAAAAATGAAAGATGTTTCCACAGTTCCCACAGTAGAATATACTCCTAGAAAGCTTCAAATGTTAAAAGATTTCAGTCAAATGACGGAGGAAGAATTAGAGCATTTAGGAGAATTAGAATATGATGATGAAGGTTTATTTCAACAACTGGAAGAGATTAATCAACCCCCTGATTATATTGTGAATGCTGTTCAAAACAATGAATATTCAGCGGATTCAAAAACCAAAGCAGGACTCATTCCAACAGAACAACCAGCAATATTTCATCTTGTTCAAGAAAAGGTATTGATATTTAATGATGAATTAAGGTTCTTAAGTTCTGCTCAACCCCCTGTTAAACTAACTCCGAGATTAATGTTTCTTCTCACAAAAGATGGAAGACAAGGTTCAACTGTGAGGGATGAATCAAAGTATATTGATAAACCATTGGATATGGAAAATAATGATGATAGAGTATATATTGATTTGCTGAACACTCTAAATTATAAGGTTATTCTTTCTGGTAAAAGTAGGAAGAATGAGAAGGAGAAACACATTATTCAGGCTTTAAGTATCCTTGGTTCAGGTATTAGTTTTCTTCCAAATGACCCATCGCAATTAGTTAATAGACTGTTATTGTTGTTCGGCAGTAAGAAGGCTGGAAATAACAATTGTTTTAATGAAGCATCAGCCATTTTAGACCAGTTGATGAACATGAAAATAATTAATAAATCTCAATATAAAGACATTTTATCTCATATTAAATAAGATGAGAAGCACAATCCTGAGTTTTAATTTCACAACAAGCGACCACACATCTTCATTCCCATACCCACTACAACTTGACACAACAAAAGAATATGAGGCATCTTTATTGTCCATGGAGACTTATAATACCTTATTTAATATAACCGAGAAAAATGACAAGTTTAGTTATAATCCGGGAAGTGGATACAAAACGATAACAGTCTCACCGGAGCATACGAGATTTCTCAAATATCTTCCGAAATTGCTCGTCTTATGAAAGAACAGGGTGATGAACCAAAAAATATTGTTATAAACATTCAAAAACATACTTCAAAATCAACGATTAAAGTTAAAAATAACTACAAGGTTGATTTCACAATTGATAATTCATTTAGAGAGTTATTAGGTTTCTCCTCAAAAAAGATTGAAACTAATGGGACGTTTTACAGTGATAATGTCATTCAAATATCCTCAGGAATAAATTCGGTGTTAATTCACTGTGATTTGATTGATGGTGCTTATAATGATGGATTAAAAACAAATACAATATTTTCATTCAGCGCATACTCAACCCCAATTGGTTATAAATTCAATATGGAGCCTAAAAATTTGGTTTATCTACCTGTGTCAGGAAAAACCATACACAGAGTAAATTTTAGGATAACCGACCAAGATAATCGTGTGATCTCTTTTAATGGAGAAGTTATATCCATCAGAATTCACCTACGTGAAGTTTTTCAATAAATAAATACGATGGTTATTGTGAGGAAGCACGAGTTGGGAAAATATAAAATAATTACAGGGGATGGGATGTTCCTTTCCCCGTACTACAAGGGTGAAGGTATGTATCTTGGTAGAGGATACTATAAACCTAAGAGACAAAGGGGTGTTGGACATCAATTTAGAGGAGATGGGATAATTGATACTCTCATGGGTATTGGTTCAACTATTCTTAAACATAAAGACCTAATTGGTTCAACTGCTTCTGCTGTGGGAAATGTAGCAGGTGCTGTAAAGAGTATAAAAGATGCTCAGAAAGAATCTCATAAATTACAAGCAATAAAAAGAAATTAAGAAAGGTAAAACTCAGTTGTCGCCCCAAGAACGACAGAAAATAATTCAAATACTTGGATCAGGGTTTCAAAAGTTTTAACATCTTTTTTCCTAAATAAATACAAGTATGGAAGCAATTGATAGTATCTATGATTTGGATGATACTATTATTATCTCAAACTCCACTAAAAAACGAAGATTACTTCAAGGTAAATGCAATAACTGGAACAGACTGGAATACAAATGGTACAAAAAGTTTTGAAATAAATAATCAACAAACCTATTTGAATCTCTCCGAAAGTTTCTTGTTGTGTAAATTTAAATTCACTAAGGCTGGGAATAACACAAACGCTACACTTGTAAATGATTTCTTCTGGAAAATGTTTGATAGTGTGCGATTGTATATTGGAACACAAGAAGTTGAAGCGGTTGATTATGTCTCTGCTGTATCTGAAATGATGAAATTTACACTCTATACATTCAGTGATAGAATGGGAAAGGGGTCTGTCGAAGGTTTTATTCCTGATATGTCAACGGGACCAAACACAGACCCTGGGTATACTCAAAGGAAAGGAATGTATAATGATGATACAAAAGCAGAAAATAGTTTTACTGTGGCAGTTCCTCTTAAAGGTATATTTGGATTTTGTGATTATGATAAAGTTCTGTATGGTCTTAAAATTAGATTTCAACTACAAAGGAATGATAATGAAAATAGATTGCTTTTTGGTGTTGGTAATGCTTTTGGTGATCAGAATAAATTTGTAATTGAGGAGATGAGTTGGTATATCAGTGAATATACTCCTAATCTTAAAACAGAAGAGATGTTGAATCGAAGACTTAACTCAAAAAAACCACTCAGTGTATCATACCTCAAAAGAAGATGTCAACACGTTAAACTCAATCAAACTACTTACACGTGGAATTTGGGTGTTCTGGAAGGAAAGCCACGATATCTGTGGATGATTTTTAAAAAGCCAGATGGTGATACTGCGACTGATAAGAATAATGCATTGAGTGATAATGCTAAGGTGAAACAACTTCGCCTTTCTCTAGATGGAACATTTTATCCACGAGATAGATTGGAAATTAATTGGGAAAAAAATGATTTTGCTGAAGCATACAAGTCTTACCAAAAGGTGTGTGAAAGTAATGGAAATAAAGAACCTATTTTGGATATGACAGCATTTAAAAGTTTGTATACAATCTATACGTTTGACCTGAGCGCTCAAAAGAAACTATAAAGTCTAATCGAGTGGATACTTCCCTATACATTGAAAGAGGAGAGAGTGAAGAAGTTGATACATATTGTTTGCTTTTGGAAGAAACAGAATTGCAGATTAATACAGATAATGGTGTGATGATTAGTCTCACATAATTTTTTTTGTTAAATAAATGAGTGGCAAAGTACCAACTGGGGTATATGTTAATCAAATCAATCTTCATAAACTATCATCTTGTGTTCAAAATCAAAAGCCTTGTACGATTAACGTTAATACAATTCAGAGAAAAGGAGCAGTAAGAATTGATGTTTTGCTCACAAGAGAACAGGTTAAAATCTTGAATGACACTGGCTCACTTAAAATTAAAATGACAAAACCAATGTTGAAAAAATATTCAATAAGAGAGACGAGTGGAGGATTTCTCCCATTTCTAATTCCTTTATTTGCTGGTTTAAGTGCGGTTGGAGCATTGACGGGTGGTATTTCAACAGCGGTCAAAACTGCCAACGAAAGGAAGGCTCAACTCCAGGCTCAAAAAGAATTGGAAAGACATAACAAAGAGTTGGAGAAACAAATTAGTGGAAGTGGTGTAATTGTAGATTTTGCTGAAAAACTTGAAGGTCTGCCTGATAAAGCGAGATTGTTAGTTGGAGATATGCTTTCTTCTATAGCACAAGCAGGTGTAAAATTAACGAAAAGAGGTAATGGATTATATCTTTCTAATAAATAAATGAGCATTGATGAGTGGTTGAAAGAATTTGGAAAGAATACAACATCAAATTTACAACTTGCCAAATATTGTAAGAAATTAAAAATTCATAATGTGGTTATTTGTATGAGAGATGAATTAACAAATGTGTCGAAACATACAAAGAATATTATTATGAACTTAGAAGATAATGATGGGAACGGTTCTCATTGGGTTTGTATTTTTAATAGTCAAGACAAATATTATTTTGATAGTTTTGGTCTTCCACCACCTGTTGAAGTCATAAAATTCTTACAGAATGGTGTTTATCAAACATTTCAAGTCCAAGAATTAAATTCCAAGTGTTGTGGTCAATTATGTCTATATGTGTTATTTCAACTCAACAAAAATAAAAAATTTTATGATATTATTTTTAATCTAATATAAATGACTTATGTTGGTAAAGATGGTTCTATCTTTGGTGTATCTCAAGAACTGGATATTGATTTATCAAATTATTATACAAAGGCACAGGCTGAACGATATAAATATAATATAAACAAAAATATTAACATGAAAAATGCTTATAAATTAAAAAATTATCCAAGCCCGACTGACGCGAATGACTTGGTGAGATTAAGCGATTTATCACAATATATATACTTAAATAAAACGGCTGTGTATTCTAAAGATACAGAAGTGTTGATATTATCTCCAGGTCATACAGAATTCACAGTTCGAATTAAAATAAATTTTTATAAAGAAGGGCGTATCGTTTGTATGAGAATAGAACAATGGGGGTATGATATGAATGATTTAGGGTATAATTGGTCATTTAAAATTAACCTCGAAGACCTGGAACAATTAAATCAGTCTCGTAAGGAAGAATATTATCCACTTGGTATCGAGAATGAGTTTTGTGGAGCCACGATTAGTAAACAACAAATAAAAGAATTTAATAAGGGTAAATATAATAATGGTTTTGCCCTTGTTTATCTCATGAAAACAGAAAAACAGGATTATATATAATAAGTAAGGAAATACAAAATGATTTAACTATGGGAAGATGGGGAGGTGTTTCGTGCCATAATATTATTCTAACATATATTTCTAATACATAAATGACAGCAAGAAGGCTTCAAGAAAATTATCATTTCTGTGTTCAAGCATACCTTCAAGAAAAGGGTATTCGGTATTTTAATAAATATGTTCTACAACATAAGAATGAGGTATTTTCAATAAAAAGATTGGCATTATGCTGATGTTGATAAACCGACAACTTTAGATTTAATTAGAATGTTAAATAATGAAAAAATTATAAAGTTAAGAAAAGGTAAGGCTCTTTTAGAAATTCAAAAGAAATTTTATTGGTATCCTGTTGTAAAAAAATTATTTTGGATACAGGAATAACAAGAAATCCTGATGAATATATGTATAATATTCTATGGGGTGTAAACGATTCAAGTATAGTAAGGGATGAGGAAGGAGTTGAAGAAGAGAGGGAAGAGAGAGACATAGAAGGAGGAAAGAGAGAAGAGAGAGAGGGAGAAGAAAGAGAAGGAGGAAAAGGAGAAGAGAGAGAAGGAGGAAAGAGAGAATAGAGAGAGAGAGAGAGAGAGAGAGAGAGAGAGAGAGAGAGAGAGAAGAGAGAGAGGGAGGAAAGAGAGAGAATGAATAAATATCAAAATATGGAAACCAGTGAGATTCAAAAAAGAATAGAGGTATTAAAGAAATTAACTTATCTCACCAGGGAGGAATACAAAGAATTAAAAAGTCTATTTGCAATACTTTCGACAAGACTATCGACATCGAGAAGACATGTATTTTAATTCAAGTTTTTTCTTAAATAAATGGAGGAGAGAGTGAAGGCATTTCTAAGGATTCTTTATGTTTTAAAAATTAAGATTCAAATGTGCATGTTGGAAACTAAAAAGGTTTTTGCACTCTGCAGAAATTTTTCTCATAAATAAATGAGTTATTGTCTCAAATGTAAAAAGAAAACTAATACTAAAAATATTTCATATATTAAAAGTAAAAATAACAGGGTTATACAAAAAGGTATATGTTCGGTGTGTGGTTCAAAAAAATCAATTTATCTTCAAACACAAACTCGGAGGAGATATACAAAAGTTTTTATTAGGAAGTAAATTTACAACTAATGGAATACGACAGGAATTACATCTTCCAGGGTATTCTTTCTGTGGTCCAGGCACAAACTTGGATAAAAGATTAGATGAGGCAGACAATCCTAAATCCTGGAGTAAACCAATCAATAGAGTTGATGAAGTGTGCATGAGACACGATATTGATTATGGGAATACCACAACGTTGGAAGAAAAGCATGAAGCCGATAGAGAAATGTTATATAATTTGTCTCTGATACAAAATCCAACCTTGAGAGAAAAAGTTGATAGGTTCATCGTGAAGAAGATGATTAGTGCTAAATTGAAACTTGGACTTGGAAATTCAAAAAACTTATAGGCTCTAATGATGCCATTAAGACTGAAGAGCAATTAGCTGATGAATTACATAAACCAATATTCACAAAGTTTCAGAGAAGGAAAGTTTATTCCAAGGAAGTTGATTATATCTGGTCTGCTGATTTGATTGAACTCAATAATGATAAGGGGTACAAGTATGCTTTAACCGTTATTGATTTGAGGAGTAGATATGCGTGGGTTGTCCCTTTAAAAAACAAAACAGGTAATACTCTTGTGTTAGCTTTTCAACAGATATTTAATAAAAGTAAGAGAAAACCTAAGAAATTGTGGACTGATGAGGGTAGAGAGTTTTATAACAAGACATTTATGAATTTTTTAAAAAATAACAGTATTACATTATACAGTACCTTTAATGAAGGGAAGGCAGTTGTTGTTGAACGTTTTAATCGTACCTTAACAGAGAGACTATATAAAAAATTCACACAACTCGGTTCACAACAATGGTTATCTTTTATTCAGGATATTGTGGATAAGTATAATGACACGATTCACACGTCAACGAATATGAAGCCATCAGAAACATTTACAAAATTAAAATATGAAAAAGAGATTAATGTCAGAAAACCTAAGTTCAAAGTTGGTGATATCGTAAGAATATATAGGTGGAAATCTCATTTTGAAAAGGGTTTTACTGAACGATGGACGAAAGAACTTTTAAAATTGTTGATGTAATAGATACAGTTCCTTGGACTTATAAAATATATGATTTGGAAGGGGAAGAGATTTTAGGTTCATTTTATTCACAGGAATTACAAAAGACAAAACTAAGCATATAATACACCTTTGTGGACACTAGAGGGACAAGTCCGAGGTGTATAACAGTATATAATGTGTGTCAAGGGGGACGTTCTTAGATCTGTGAACCCCAAACACAGAATCCTCAACTGAATAGTCAAGGCTTAACTTTTGTTTGTGTGTGTGTGTGTGCAATGGGAGCAATAGGTTGGCGCTTCACTCCCTCCTACTATACACCGTTGTGGACACTCGAGGGCCAAGTCCGAGGTGTATAACAGTATATAATGTGTGTCAAGGGGGACGTTCTTAGATCTGTGAACCCCAAACACAGAATCCTCAACTGAATAGTCAAGGCTTAACTTTTGTTTGTTGATGTGTATGTGTGTGTGTCCCAACCCTCACATTCAAAATCTCAACCCCAACCCTCACATTCAAAATCTCAACCCCAACTCAATCCTCACCCAACACAATGTCTTTTTCAAAATGAGATTTCCACCTATATATATATATATATTTTTTACGTTTTTTTTTTTTTTTTTCTCTTCTTCCAATTCTGTCTTTTAAGGCTTTCAGGTTTGATGACGTAGAAAGGGGGAGTAAGCCTGCACTTTCTTCCCAGAACTTTCTTGATCTTGCTCCCATCAAGCACCATCCGACAAAGAACTACATCGATAGGTTTAGATCCCAAAGAGTGATAGCAACTCCAAAAGTCTCCAAAATATAAATAAATAAAATAATAATAATAATAAATAAATAAATAAATAAATAAAAGCCCCCAAAAAAGTTTCAAGTGTCCAACATAAACCCAACTTTCCAAGTCTTCAAGGTATAACCACATTCCCGTTGAGTTTCCAAGATATGTATCACATTGTGAGTTATCAATCCAGAACCCACATTTCAAGTATTCAAAGTAAAACCAACTTACAAAGTCTCTTAAGGATAACTCATTTACTGATTTTTTCAAAATTTGTGAGTCTCCAAGGTAGGCCCCATATTTAGAACCATCTTGGCAGAACCCTTTTCCTGAGTCTCCAAGGTAGTTATTTAAACCATCAAGGCAGAACTCATTTACTGATTTTTCAAAATTTGTGAGTCTCCAAGGTAGGCCCCATATTTAGAACCATCTTGGCAGAACCCTTTTCCTGAGTCTCCAAGGTAGTTATTTAAACCATCAAGGCAGAACTCATTTACTGATTTTTTCAAAATTTGTGAGTCTCCAAGGTAGGCCCCATATTTAGAACCATCTTGGCAAAACCCTTTTCCTGAGTCTCCAAGGTAGTTATTTAAACCATCAAGGCAGAACTCATTTACTGATT
>NC_140974.1:28185826-28195826 GCF_056783735.1 Eptatretus burgeri | reverse complement strand
TGTCTTTCTACCTACCTCTCTCTGCTCTTATTGAAGAGGCCAATGATTTATAATGACTGGTCTCTGATCTCGAATGAATTAAACCAATGGTGAGGCACGTGTGTGTGTCGATGTGTGTGTGTGTGTGTATGTGTGTGTGTGTGCGTGTGTGTGTGTGTGTGTGTGTGTGTGTGTGTGTGTGTGTGTGTGTGTGTGTGTGTGTGTGTGTGTGTGTGTGTGTGTGTGTGTGTGTGTGTTGCTTTCCCTGTCTGTCTCTTCATCTATACCCTTGACTTATTATTTTTTTTTTTTCAGCACTATCGCACAACATCAGCTGTTGAAGCAATCTTGTACAACACATGATTTTCTGGAGGTAAATATTTCTGAATTATTATTAATATCACTCGTACAACACATGATTTTCTGGAGGTAAATATTTCTGAATTATTATTAATATCACTCTCTCTTTAGAATGTCGCCTTATGTTGGTTGCATCATTAGTTTGGACGTGGTTTTGTCAGTACACTGGAATTCATTTTATTGACCTTGAAAGGATGACAGGCTCCTGGTGTGTTAATTCAGTGGTCAACGAGGCTTATTCATATTACCATGTAATTATCTTTATAGAACCTAATTATTATCCACTTTTTGTTTCAAAACAGAATATGGTGTCTGAGTTTCGAAATCACAAGGCATCTGAAGAAGATTGCTGGGAAAGATTATACATTCTCGCAAATGAATATTTAATATTTTCAATATTAATAAATTATATTTGTTTTGTTTACAATTACTTGATTCTGAATTACAAGAAAAGAATAAAAGAGATGTAAAGGTGGGGGGGGTTGGGGGGGAGGGGGGGGGGGTAGGTGCACTCCCCCAATGACCCATCACCCCCTCATCCCATCCCTCCCCTCCCCATGTGTGTGTGTGGGGAAGGGTGGGGGGTGGGATGAGGGAGGTGGTGGGTCAAAGGTGGGGGCGCACAGGGGGATGAGGGGGGTGGGGCTTGTGTGGGCGGGGCTTGTGTGGGCGGGGCTTCGGTGGGGGCTTGTGTGGGTGGGGTGTGTGTGGGAGGGGCTTGTGTGGGCGGGGTGTGTGTGTGGGTGGGGCTTGTGTGGGTGGGGCTTGTGTGGGCGGGGTTTATGTGGGTGGAGCTTGTGTGGGAGGGGTTTATGTGTGTGGAGTTTTTGTGTGGAGCTTGTGTAGGCAGGGCTTATGTGGGAGGGGTTTATGTGGGCAGGGTTTATATGGGCAGGGGTTTATGTGGGTGGAGCTTGTGTGGGAGGGGTGAATGTGGATGAGGCTTATGTGGATGAGGTTTGTGTGGATAAATGTGTGAGTGGAGAGATGGGGTGATGGGTGGATGAGTGGAGCTTGTGTGGATGGGGGGATAATTTTTTAATTAAATAAACATGTTGTGTGTGTGGGGAACTAATTAACTAATCACTAATTATGTGAATATGATGAATATGGGTGGAGCTTGTGTGGGGTTTGTGTGTGTGGAGCTTGTGTGGAGTTTTTGTGTGGAGCTTGTGTGGAGCTTGTGTGGGGTTTGTGTGGGCGGGGTTTCGGTTGGAGGGGCGTGTGTGGACCGATTCAAAAAGGGGCGGAGTCAAAAATTTCAATTTATTGGAGCTTGTGGGGGGTGTGTGGTGGGGTTTGTGTGGGGTTTGTGTGGGCGGGGCTTGTGTGGGCGGGGGCTTGTGTGGGTGGAGCCAAAGGGGCGGAGTCAAAAAATTTCAATTTATCTTTGTCTTTTGTAATTCCTGTGAATAAAATGAACCTAAAATCTCTTCCCTTCCAAATCATATATCTTATAAGTCCAAGGAACCGTATCTATTACATCAACAATTTTAAAAAGCTCGTTGGTCCATCTTTTCGTATAACCTTTTTCAAAATGAGATTTCCACCTATATATTCTTACGATATCACCAACTTTGAACTTAGGTTTTCTGACATTAATCTCTTTTTCATATTTTAATTTTGTAAATGTTTCTGATGGCTTCATATTTGTTGATGTGTGAATCGTGTCATTGTACTTATCCACAATATCTTGAATAAAAGATGACCATTGTTGTGAACCGAGTTGTGTGAATTTTTTATATAGTCTCTCTTTTAAGGTACGATTAAAACGTGCAACTACAACTGCCGTTACTTCATTGAAGGTAATGTATAATGTAATACTGTTATTTTTTAGAAAATTCATAAATGTCTTGTTATAAAACTCCCTATCCTCATCAGTCAACAATTTTTTATGTTTTCTCTTACTGTTATTAAATATCTGTTGGAAAGCTAGCATAAGAGTATTACCTGTTTTGTTTTTTAATGGTACAACCCACGCATATCTACTCCTCAAATCAATAACGGTTAAAGCATACTTGTACCCCTTATCATTATTGAGTTCAATCAAATCAGCAGACCAGATATAATCAACTTCCTTGGAATAAACTTTCCTTCTCTGAAACTTTGTGAATATTGGTTTATGTAATTCATCAGCTAATTGCTCTTCAGTCTTAATGGCATCATTAGAGCCTATAAGTTTTTTGAATTTCCAAGTCCAAGTTTCAATTTAGCACTAATCATCTTCTTCACAATGAACCTATCAACTTTTTCTCTCAAGGTTGGATTTTGTATCAGAGACAAATTATACAACATTTCTCTATCGGCTTCATGCTTTTCTTCCAACGTTGTGGTATTCCCATAATCAATATCGTGTCTCATGCACACTTCATCAACTCTATTGATTGGTTTACTCCAGGATTTAGGATTGTCTGCCTCATCTAATCTTTTATCCAAGTTTGTGCCTGGACCACAGAAAGAATACCCTGGAAGATGTAATTCCCCTGGTATTCCAGTAGTTGTAAATTTACTTCCTGATAAAAACTTTTGTATATCTCCTCCTAGTTTGTGTTTGGAGATAAATTGATTTTTTTTTTGAACCACACACCGAACATATACGTTTTTTGTATAACCCTGTTATTTTTACTTTTAATATATGAAATATTTTTAGTGTTAGTTTTCTTTTTTACATTTGAGACAATAACTCATTTATTTATGAGAAAAACTCCTGCAGAGTGCAAAAACCTTTTTAGTTTCCAACATGCACATTTGAATCTTAATTTTTAAAACATAAAGAATCCTTAGAAATGCCTTCACTCTCTCCCCCATTTATTTAAGAAAAAAAATAAAAATGAAAAACTTGAATTAAAATACCTGTCTTCTCGATGTCAATAGTCTTGTCGAAAGTATTGTAAATAGACATCAATTCTTTGTTTTCCTCCTCGGTGGGTTGAGTTATTTTCTGTAATACCCATAATCTTTTTAATCTCACTGGTTTCCATATTTTGATATTTATTTTGTCTCGCTCTTTCCTCCCTCTCCTCCTTCTCTTTCTTCTCCCTCTCCTCCCTCTCCTTCTCTTTCTTCTCCCTCTCCTCCCTCTCTCTCTTCTCTCTCTCCTCCCTCTCTCTCTTCTCTCTTTCCTCCCTCTCTCTCTTCTCCCTCTCCTCCTTCTCTCTCTTCTCTTTTTCCTCCTTCTCTTTCTTCTCCCTCTTCTCCTTTTCCTCCTCTTCCCTCTCTTCTTCAACTCCTTCCTCATCCCTTACTATCCTTGAATCGCTTACACCCCATAGAATATTATACATATATTCATCAGGATTTCTTGTTATTCCTGTATCCAAAATAATTTTTTTTACAACAGGAAACCAATAAAATTTCTTTTGAATTTCTAAAAGAGCCTTACCTTTTCTTAACTTTATAATTTTTTCATTATTTAACATTCTAAATTAAATCTAAAGTTGTCGGTTTATCAACATCAGCATAATGCCAATCTTTTATTGAAAATACCTCATTCTTATGTTGTAGAACATATTTATTAAAATACCGAATACCCTTTTCTTGAAGGTATGCTTGGACACAGAAATGATAATTTTCTTGGAAGCTTCTTGCTGTCATTTATGTATTAGAAATATATGTTAGAATAATATTATGGCACGAAACACCTCCCCATCTTCCCATAGTTAAATCATTTTGTATTTCCTTACTTATTATATATAATCCTGTTTTTTCTGTTTTCATGAGATAAACAAGGGCAAAACCATTATTATATTTACCCTTATTAAATTCTTTTATTTGTTGTTTACTAATCGTAGCCCCACAAAACTCATTCTCGATACCAAGTGGATAATATTCTTCCTTACGAGACTGATTTAATTGTTCCAGGTCTTCGAGGTTAATTTTAAATGACCAATTATACCCTAAATCATTCATATCATACCCCCATTGTTCTATTCTCATACAAACGATACGCCCTTCTTTATAAAAATTTATTTTAATTCGAACTGTGAATTCTGTATGACCTGGAGATAATATCAACACTTCTGTATCTTTGGAATACACGGCTGTTTTATTTAAGGATATATATATTGTGATAAATCGCTTAATCTCACCAAGTCATTCGCGTCAGTCGGGCTTGGATAATTTTTTAATTTATAAGCATTTTTCATGTTAATATTTTTGGTTATATTATATTTATGTCGTTCAGCCTGTGCCTTTGTGTAATAATTTGATAAATCAATATCCAGTTCTTGAGATACACCAAAGATAGAACCATCTTTACCAACATAAGTCATTTATATTAGATTAAAAATAATATCATAAAAATTTTTATTTTTGTTGAGTTGAAATAACACATATAGGCATAATTGGCCACAACACTTGGAATTTAATTCTTGGACTTGAAATGTTTGATAAACACCATTCTGTAAGAATTTTATGACTTCAACAGGTGGTGGAAGACCAAAACTATCAAAATAATATTTGTCTTGACTATTAAAAATACAAACCCAATGAGAACCGTTCCCATTATTATCTTCTAAGTTCATAATAATATTCTTTGTATGTTTCGGCACATTTGTTAATTCATCTCTCATACAAATAACCACATTATGAATTTTTAATTTCTTACAATATTTGACAAGTTGTAAATTTGATGTTGTATTCTTTCCAAATTCTTTCAACCACTCATCAATGCTCATTTATTTATTAGAAAGATATAATCCATTACCTCTTTTCGTTAATTTTACACCTGCTTGTGCTATAGAAGAAAGCATATCTCCAACTAGCAATCTCGCTTTATCAGGCAGACCTTCAAGTTTTTCAGCAAAATCGACAATTACACCACTTCCACTAATTTGTTTCTCCAACTCTTTGTTATGTCTTTCCAATTCTTTTTGAGCCTGGAGTTGAGCCTTCCTTTCGTTGGCAGTTTTCACCGCTGTTGAAATACCACCCGTCAATGCTCCAACCGCACTTAAACCTGCAAATAAAGGAATTAGAAATGGGAGAAATCCTCCACTCGTCTCTCTTATTGAATATTTTTTCAACATTGGTTTTGTCATTTTAATTTTAAGTGAGCCAGTGTCATTCAAGATTTTAACCTGTTCTCTTGTGAGAAAAACATCAATTCTTACTGCTCCTTTTTCTCTGAATTGTATTAACGTTAATCGTACAAGGCTTTTGATTTTGAACACAAGATGATAGTTTATGAAGATTGATTTGATTAACATATACCCCAGTTGGTACTTTGCCACTCATTTATTTAACAAAAAATTATGTGAGACTAATCATCACACCATTATCTGTATTAATCTGCAATTCTGTTTCTTCCAAAAGCAAACAATATGTATCAACTTCTTCACTCTCTCCTCTTTCAATGTATAGGGAAGTATCCACTCGATTAGACTTTATAGTTTCCTTTTGAGCGCTCAGGTCAAACGCATAGATTGTATACAAACTTTTAAATGCTGTCATATCCAAAAATAGGTTCTTTATTTCCATTACTTTCACACACCTTTTTTGGTAAGACTTGTATGCTTCCAGCAAAATCATTTTTTTCCCAATTAATTTCCCAATCTATCTCGTGGGTAAAATGTTCCATCTAGAGAAACGCGAAGTTGTTTCACCTTAGCATTATCACTCAATGCATTATTCTTATCAGTCGCAGTATCACCATCTGGCTTTTTAAAAATGATCCACAGATATCGTGGCTTTCCTTCCAGAACACCCAAATTCCACGTGTAAGTTGTTTGATTGAGTTTAACGTGTTGACATCTTCTTTTGAGGTATGATACACTGAGTGGTTTCTTTGAGTTAAGTCTTCGATTCAACATCTCTTCTGTTTTAAGATTAGGAGTATATTCACTGATATACCAACTCATTTCCTCAATTACAAATTTATTCTGATCACCAAAAGCACTACCAACACCAAAAAGCAATCGATTTTCATTATCATTCCTTTGTAGTTGAAATCTAATTTTAAGGCCATACAGAACTTTATCATGATCACAAAATCCAAATATACCTTTAAGAGGAACTGCCACAGTAAAACTATTTTCTGCTTTTGTATCATCATTATACATTCCTTTCCTTTGAGTATACCCAGGGTCTGTGTTTGTTCTCTTTGACATATCAGGAATAAAACCTTCGACAGACCCCTTTCCATTCTATCACTGAATGTATAGAGTGTAAATTTTATCATTTCAGATACAGCAGAGACATAATCAACCGCTTCAACTTCTTGTGTTCCAATATACAAACGCACACCATCAAACATTTTCCAGAAGAAATCATTTACAAGTGTAGCGTTTGTGTTATTCCCAGCCTTAGTGAATTTAAATTTACACAACAAGAAACTTTCGGAGAGATTCAAATAGGTTTGTTGATTATTTATTTCAAAACTTTTTGTACCATTCGTATTCCAGTCTGTTCCAGTTATTGCATTTACCTTGAAGTAATCTTCTTTTTTTAGTGGAGTTTGAGATAATAATAGTATCATCCAAATCATAGATACTATCAATTGCTTCCATACTTGTATTTATTTAGGAAAAAAAGATGTTAAAACTTTTGAAACCCTGATCCAAGTATTTGAATTATTTTCTGTCGTTCTTGGGGGGACAACTGAGTTTTGCCTTTCTTAATTTCTTTATTGCTTGTAATTTATGAGATTCTTTCCTGAGCATCTTTTATACTCTTTACAGCACCTGCTACATTTCCACAGCAGAAGCAGTTGAACCAATTAGATCTTTATGTTTAAGAATAGTTGAACCAATACCCATGAGAGTATCAATTATCCCATCTCCTCTAAATTGATGTCCAACACCCCTTTGTCTCTAGGGTTTATAGTATCCTCACAAGATACATACCTTCACCCTTGTAGTATGGGGAAAGGAACATCCCATCGCCTGTAATTATTTTATATTTTCCCAACTCGTGTTTCCTCCCACTAACCATCGTATTTATTTATTGGAAAACTTCACGTAGGTGAATTCTGATGGATATAACTTCTCCATTAAAAGAAATCACACGATTATCTTGGTCGGTTATCCTAAAATTTACTCTGTGTATGGTTTTTCCTGACACAGGTAGATAAACCAAATTTTTTTGGGCTCCATATTGAATTTATAACCAATTGGGGTTGAGTATGCGCTGAATGAAAATATTGTATTTGTTTTTAATTCCATCATTATAAGCACCATCAATCAAATCACAGTGAATTAACACTGAATTTATTCCTGAGGATATTTGAATGACATTATCACTGTAAAAACGTCCCATTAGTTTCAATCTTTTTTGAGGAGAAACCTAATAACTCTCTAAATGAATTATCAATTGTGAAATCAACCTTGTAGTTATTTTTAACTTTAATCGTTGATTTTGAAGTATGTTTTGAATGTTTATAAATAATATTTTTTTGGTTCATCACCCTGTTCTTTCATAAGACGAGCAATTTCGGAAGATATTTGAGAAATCTCATATGCTCCGGGTGAGACTGTTATCGCTTTGTATCTACTTCCTGGATTATAACTAAACTTGTCATTTTTCTCGGTTATATTAAATAAGGTATTATAAGTTTCCATGGACAATAAAGATGCCTCATATTCTTTTGTTGTGTCAAGTTGTAGTGGGTATGGGAATGAAGATGTGTGGTCGCTTGTTGTGAAATTAAAACTCAGGATTGTGCTTCTCATCTTATTTAATATGAGATAAAATGTCTTTATATTGAGATTTATTAATTATTTTCATGTTCATCAACTGGTCTAAAATGGCTGCATTTATGCTTCATTAAAACAATTGTTATTTCCAGCCTTCTCTACTGCCTAACAACAATAACAGTCTATTAACTAATTGCGATGGGTCATTTGGAAGAAAACTAACACCTGAACCAAGGATACTTTAAAGCCTGAATAATGTGTTTTCTCCTTCTCATTCTTCCTACTTTTTACCAGAAAAGAATAACCTTATAATTTAGAGTGTTCTAGCAGGATCTAAATATATACTCTATCATCATTATTTTCCATATCCAATGGTTTATCAATATACTTTGATTCATCCCTCACAGTTGAACCTTTAGTCTTCCATCTTTTTGTGAGAAGAAAACATTAATCTCGGGAGTTAGTTTAACAGGGGGTTGAGCAGAACCCAAGAACCTTAATTCATCTCATTAAATATCAATACCTTTTCTTGAACAAGATGAAATCATTGCTGATTGTTCTGTTGGAAATGAGTCCTGTACTTTGGTTTTTTGAACCCAGCTGAATATTCATTGTTTTTGAAGAGCATTCACAATATAATCTCAGGGGGGTCGCATTAATCTCTCTTCCAGTTGTTGGAAATAAACCTTCATCTATCATATTCTAATTCTCCTAAATGCTCTAATTCTTCCTCCGTCCATTTGACTGAAATCTTTTAACATTTGAAGTTTCTCTTTAGGAGTATATTCCTACTGTGGGAAATGTGGAAACATCTTTCATTTTCCTTCCCAAGTTTTTAAAAAGTGGGGTTTTCAAAAAAAAATCTCTCTTGTTTTCTTTTTCAAATAAGCTTTTCGCCTCCGTTAGTTTCTGTCTCACAGTTTCTTCTTTATGTCTTCCCGTTGTTTTACAACTTTTGGAAACCAACTTCTTGATGTTCCCCAAATCTTCGGCTCTTTCTTTTTTTTTTTGCATCCATTTATTTATTGAAAAAATATCATTTAATATCTCATCTTGTTTCACAACAATATATTTATATTTTTCAGTCGTGTGTTTCCATGTAATCCTCAAATTCTTTTTTACTACATAATGTAGAACAATTGTCTCTCCAAAAATTGTTTATATCTATTGAATTCAACTCTTAAAATAAAATAAAAGTATTAGCATTGTTTCTGATGGAACTGACGAGGAAGCTGAAAAGTACGATTGACTAAGATAAATGGGCAATTACAGAAGAAGAATCGCTCTCCCTCTTGTGTAGTAGCTGTCCATTACCGTTTGGTTTCTCTCATTAACACACCTAATCCAAAGATAACGAGGTTCTTTTTGGATTTATCCAAATCTTTGGGGGAGACGGTATATCATCCAGATTATCACTCAGAATACAAGTTAACATCGGTTTTGATTTCTTTTTTACATCTCTGTGTATCACAAAAATAGTTGTATTGGCACTTTCAATGTTAAAATCACATTTAGGTTTTTTTGAAGTTTTAAATAAACCGATTATATCTTCTTTTTGAAGACTAGCATTAAAACCTTGTGAGAGTAGTTAGATACTCAGGTTGAAAACTCGACTTTGTGAAAATTATTAAATTATCATAATCTAAAGAAAGTTGGGGAGTGAGGATCATCTTGTAAAAGTAAGCAGGTTTTTTCCACATCCACTTGAACCAACTATGAGGCATCTTAATGAATTTGGGAGATTTTTTATGGTTTGTCAAATTTTATCTTATTTTCCCAAATGGGTAAAAAATCATTCATTTATATATTTGGGAAAACAGGTTATTTAATTTATTATTGGCTTTTTTTTCAAATTCTATATTTTATCCTAAGTTCAGACGTTTAACTTCAAGATAATCCATTATTTTATTTTATTTAGCACAATATTCCCAGTTGATATTTCCCCGAAAAATCACATTCATGAATAATATATAAACAACAATCCTTTGAACATTTCTCTAATATTTGAAGGCTTTCTTCCCTTGTAAGGA
>NC_140974.1:28167517-28185326 GCF_056783735.1 Eptatretus burgeri | reverse complement strand
GATGTTAAAACTTTTGAAACCCTGATCCAAGTATTTGAATTATTTTCTGTCGTTCTTGGGGGACAACTGAGTTTTGCCTTTCTTAATTTCTTTTATTGCTTGTAATTTATGAGATTCCTTCTGGGCATCTTTTATACTCTTTACAGCACCTGCAACATTTCCCACAGCAGAAGCAGTTGAACCAATTAGATCTTTATGTTTAAGAATAGTTGAACCAATACCCATGAGAGTATCAATTATCCCATCTCCTCTAAATTGATGCCCAACACCCCTTTGTCTCTTAGGTTTATAGTATCCTCTACCAAGATACATACCTTCACCCTTGTAGTATGGGGAAAGGAACATCCCATCCCCTGTAATTATTTTATATTTTCCCAACTCGTGTTTCCTCACAATAACCATCGTATTTATTTATTGGAAAACTTCACGTAGGTGAATTCTGATGGATATAACTTCTCCATTAAAAGAAATCACACGATTATCTTGGTCGGTTATCCTAAAATTTACTCTGTGTATGGTTTTTCCTGACACAGGTAGATAAACCAAATTTTTGGGTTCCATATTGAATTTATAACCAATTGGGGTTGAGTATGCGCTGAATGAAAATATTGTATTTGTTTTTTCCCATCATTATAAGCACCATCAATCAAATCACAGTGAATTAACACCGAATTTATTCCTGAGGATATTTGAATGACATTATCACTGTAAAACATCCCATTAGTTTCAATCTTTTTGAGGAGAAACCCAATAACTCTCTAAATGAATTATCAATTGTGAAATCAACCTTGTAGTTATTTTTAACTTTAATCGTTGATTTTGAAGTATGTTTTTGAATGTTTATAACAATATTTTTTGGTTCATCACCCTGTTCTTTCATAAGACGAGCAATTTCGGAAGATATTTGAGAAATCTCATATGCTCCGGGTGAGACTGTTATCGTTTTGTATCCACTTCCTGGATTATAACTAAACTTGTCATTTTTCTCGGTTATATTAAATAAGGTATTATAAGTTTCCATGGACAATAAAGATGCCTCATATTCTTTTGTTGTGTCAAGTTGTAGTGGGTATGGGAATGAAGATGTGTGGTCGCTTGTTGTGAAATTGAAACTAAGGATTGTGCTTCTCATCTTATTTAATATGAGATAAAATGTCTTTATATTGATATTTATTAATTATTTTCATGTTCATCAACTGGTCTAAAATGGCTGATGCTTCATTAAAACAATTGTTATTTCCAGCCTTCTTACTGCCTAACAACAATAACAGTCTATTAACTAATTGCGATGGGTCATTTGGAAGAAAACTAACACCTGAACCAAGGATACTTAAAGCCTGAATAATGTGTTTCTCCTTCTCATTCTTCCTACTTTTACCAGAAAGAATAACCTTATAATTTAGAGTGTTCAGCAGATCAATATATACTCTATCATCATTATTTTCCATATCCAATGGTTTATCAATATACTTTGATTCATCCCTCACAGTTGAACCTTGTCTTCCATCTTTTGTGAGAAGAAACATTAATCTTGGAGTTAGTTTAACAGGGGTTGAGCAGAACCCAAGAACCTTAATTCATCATTAAATATCAATACCTTTTCTTGAACAAGATGAAATATTGCTGATTGTTCTGTTGGAATGAGTCCTGCTTTGGTTTTTGAATCCGCTGAATATTCATTGTTTTGAAGAGCATTCACAATATAATCAGGGGTCGATTAATCTCTTCCAGTTGTTGAAATAAACCTTCATCATCATATTCTAATTCTCCTAAATGCTCTAATTCTTCCTCCGTCATTTGACTGAAATCTTTTAACATTTGAAGTTTTTAGGAGTATATTCTACCGTGGGAACTGTGGAAACATCTTTCATTTTTCCTTGGGAAGTTTTTAAAAGTGGTTTAAAAAATTTCTCTTGTTTTCTTTCAAATGCTTCTTCGCCCGTTAGTTTCTGTCTGCGTTTCTTCTTTATGTCTTCCTGCTGTTTTACAACTTTTGAAACCAACTCTTGATGTTCCCTAAATCTTCTTGCTCTTTCTTTCGCATCCATTTATTTATTGAAAAATATCATTTAATATCTCATCTTGTTTCACAACAATATATTTATATTTTTCAGTCGTGTGTTTCATGTAATCCCCAAATTCCTTTTTACTACATAATGTAGAACAATTGTCTCTCCAAAAATTGTTTATATCTATTGAATTTAACTTGAATAAAATAAAAGTATTAGCATTGTTTCTGATGGAACGACGAGGAAGCTGAAAGTACGATTGACTAAGATAAATACAATTACAAGAAGAATGTCTCCCTCTTGTGTAGTAGCTGTCCATTACCGTTTGGTTTCTCTCATTAACACAATCATCAAAGATAACGAGGTTCTTTTTGGATTTATCCAAATCTTGGGGAGACGGTATATCATCCGTATTATCACTCAGAATACAAGTTATCGGTTTTGATTTCTTTTTACATCTCTGTGTATCACAAAATAGTTGTATTATATCTTCAATGTTAAAATCATTTAGGTTTTTTTGAAGTTTAAATAAACCGATTATATCTTCTTTTTGAAGACCAGCATTAAAACCTTGTGAGAGTAGTTGATACTCTGGTTGAAAACTCGACTTTGTGAAAATTATTAAATTATCATAATCTAAAAAGTTGGGAGTGAGGAGCATCTTTAAAAGTAAGCAGGTTTTTCCACATCCACTTGAACCAACTATGAGGCATCTTAATGAATTTGGGAGATTTTTATGGTTGTCAAATTTTATCTTATTTTCCCAAATAGGTAAAAAATCATTCATTTATATATTTGGAAAACAGGTTATTTAATTTATTCTTGGCTTTTTTCGAAATTCTATATTTTATCCTAAGTTCAGGTTTAATTTCAAGATAATCCATTATTTTATTTATGCAATATCTTGTGTTGATATTTCCCTGAAAATCACATCCATGAATAAGATATAACAACAATCCTTTGAACATTTCTCTAATACGTTCAGTTTCTTCCCTTGTAAGGAAAGGTGTGTTCTCACCCTCGTTCTTTACATTCATTTCTCGAATCAATCTTGTAAAGTAATTCATTTTTGGTGTAAATCTAAAAGAATTATTTTCCTTTTTATATTTTTGATTATCATTAATTAGAAGATAATCACAGAATATACATTGTTTATAGGCTTTTGACTCTGTGTTTAATCCCCGTCTTTCACACGCAGGACAATTCTCAAATTTGTCATATGGAGAATCATGGAATTCAAGAGGCTCAAAATCGAGTAAACTATTCATATTTATAAAGTAAAACTTTACTTAAACTGAAATTCATCTTCGATATCATCTTCGATACTTTCAGAATCATCTATACTTTCATAACTATCATTTGAACACAAACTCTCGGTGTCATAACTATCGTTTGAATGCAAACTCTCGGTATCATAATCACTCTCATAATCTTCAAAATCTTCAGTTGAATATTGGCTCATTTAATTAGTAGAAAAAACATTACCATCGATATCGATATACATTTTTTCATTAACAGATTCAACTGCTACATTTTTTATATTAAAGGTAATTTTAAAATGATCCTTAACTACAATTGAACGAAATGTCATTTCACCTGATATATTAACATCCTTTATTTCATCAGGATTTATATCTTTAGGGTTGTTGAAAAAAATACAAATTTCTCCTTGCATATTACAGATGGTCTTATCTTTTCTTTCTAAAGCTTCATCCATAAGGTTTTTATTTTTTGATACCTTTTCTTGTTTCATTGCTTTTTCTAGTTTTGAATATATTGCCAGAAGGAGAGGAGAAACTTTTGTTAGAGATACCTTAATTGATGTTCTTCCAGGTATACTAAAAGCCCTTCCACTGAAGTAAATTGAAGAACTCATCATATCCACCATAATTGTTTTTATCCAATAGTTGTTATATTTATCTTTGTTCAATTTTACATCCTTGACATATTTCTCAGCATCTTCAACAAATGAAGAGATTGATTGAAACTTGTCTTTTGTGTCTTGAAACATTGTATTTATTAAGTGAAAAAGTTGGAGGATAAAATGGTTTTAAGCACAGATTCACCTGTAAAATAAACGAAATTTTCATCAAGAAAATTTTAGTTTAAGCACAGATTCACCTGTAAAATAAACGAAATTTTCATCAAGAAAATTTTAGTTTAAGCACAGATTCACCTGTAAAATAAACGAAATTTTCACCAAGAAAATTTTAGTTTAAGCACAGATTCACCTGTAAAATAAACGAAATTTTCATCAAGAAAATTTTAGTTTAAGCACAGATTCACCTGTAAAATAAACGAAATTTTCATCAAGAAATTTTTAGTTTAAGCAAAGTTTTATTATATAAATATGGTGAATACAACATACTGCGATGTTTGTAATCACGAATATAAACATTATAGAAAACACCTCCGAACCAACAAACACACATTTAATCTATTTCACAAAATATCCCCTCTTGAGTTGGAAAGAAAACATTGTGATACCTGCTCAAAGGATGTTTTGAAGAGTAGTTATAATAGGCATCTTCAATCACAAAAACACAAGAAAAATGAGTTTAAAGTAAAGGGAGACTATTATATTGAAAACACTGATGGGGCATTTAAAGGGCATATAAAAATAAGGATTTTTCAATTTGGAGAACCCGGTCCATCATCAATAATTGAATCAATTGAAATAGTGAAACCTGATGTTGAAAAATTTATTAAAAAACATTAAAAGAAATGAAAACTTTAAAGTTTTATATGGGGGTGAAAATGAATATGAAAAGACAAGATGAAGAACAAACTCCTTATATGAGGACAGATCTTCATTTTATAACATCATTTCAAGATTTTTTGAATAGTGGGGTTTATGAAGAACTATCAAGACAAGAGGAGGATGTTGATAATACAGTGGTAGGAAGTGGATTCAATATTAAAAAATCATCTTTTAGATGTACACATTCTAAAATCAAACCCTCTTAAAGCTTCTTCTTCTATTGAATTACCAAAAGAAATAAAACGAAAGAAGGCAGTTGTTAATATTAAGAATAATGATAATAAATGTTTTCTCTGGTCTGTTCTTGCTCACTTACATCCACCAAAATGTAATTCAGAAAGAGTAAAACAATATATGAAATATGAGAATACCTTGGACATTAAAGATTTTAATTTCCCAATGCCACTAACAGATATTCCTAAATTTGAGAAAAAGAATAATCTTTCTATTAATGTATATGGATTAACGGATACAAACAAAGTTCAAATATTAAAAATTTCAAACAACTTTAAAAATGAAGAAACACACATTGATCTTTTATATTTTAGTGTTGGAAATAATTCACATTACACATACATCAATAATTTATCAAGATTAATCTCTTCTCAGGTATTCAGAACAGCAAACAAAATATATCCTTGTAAGCGATGTCTTAATTCATTTCATACAAAAGAACGATTAGAACAACATTCAAAATATTGTAGTAATCATAAATCAGCTGTAATTACAATGCCTAAACCTGGTGAAAAGATTTCTTTTGAAGATTATAATAAATCTATCATGCACCCATTTGTGATATACGCTGATTTTGAATGTATCCTTAAAAAGATAAATACTGCTTCTCCTAATCCAAAAGAACCATATACAAATAAATATCAAAAACATATTCCTTGTGGTTTCTGTTATTATATCAAATCATCTGTTGGAGAAAAGTATAATAAACTTGAACAGTATAGTGGAAAAAATGCTTCACAAGAGTTTGTAAAACGATTAGAAAAGGATTGTATAAGACTAAGTAAATTAATGAAAGAAACAAATGAACCGATGAAATTAACCATAGAAGAAAAATTAGAATTTAGAAAGAACAATATCTGTCATATTTGTGAGGAGGAAATTGAGGAGTCTAAAGTTAGGGATCATTGCCATCTTACTGGTAAATATAGAGGCCCCGCTCATTCCTGTTGTAATCTTAATTATAAATTACCTTCTTTTATTCCAGTCTTTCTTCACAACAGCGCCAACTATGATACACATCTATTTATAAATGAACTTTCAAAAACACCAGGGAATGTTTCTGCCATAACAAACACAAGTCAAAAGTATATTTCATTTACAAAAATGATATTCACAAAACCTATAACTCGTATTCGGTTTCTTGATTCTTACAAGTTTATGGGAACACCACTAGCCAACCTCGCATCAAATCTAAGCTCCACGGGCTCTTTTCCAAATCTTAATTCATTCTTTCCAAAAGAGGAAATTCTAACTAAAGAGGAAATTCAGATTAAAGAGAGAATTCAAAGTAAAGAGGAAATTCTAATTAATGAGGAAATGAATGAAGAAATTCTTACTGAAGATGAAATTCTAATTATACAGAAAATTCGAACAAAGAATGAAATTCTAACTAAAGAGGAAATTCTGATTATAGATGAAATTCTGATTAAAGAGGGAATTCTAACTAGAGAGGAAATTGAAACAAGGAATGAAATTCAAAGTAAAGAGAAAATTCTTACAAGTAAGGGAATTTATCCTTATGGTTATATGGATTCATTTATGAGATTTAAAGAAACACAACTTCCTTCAAAAGAAAGTTTCTATAATAACCTTTATGAAGAAGAGATAAGTGATAAGGAATATAAACACGCACAAGAAATTTGGAAAATATTTAAGATAAAGAACCTTGGAGAATATCATGATTTGTATCTAAAAACAGATGTTTTATTGTTAGCTGATGTGTTTGAAGCTTTTAGATCACTCTGTCATAATAAAAATTGTTATGGATTAGATCCTGCCCACTATTTCACAGCTCCTGGTTTAGCTTGGAGTGCAATGTTGAAAATGACAAAACAAGATATAGATTTAGTCAGTGATGTAGATATGCTTTTGATGATTGAGAAGTCTAAGAGAGGTGGAATATCACAAGTATGTTCAAAAAGATATGCTAAAGCAAATAATAAATATCTTCCAAATTATGAGAGTGAAAAAGATAGTAATTATTTGATGTACTTTGATGCTAATAATTTGTATGGATGGGCAATGTCTCAATCTCTGCCTTATGGTAAATTAGAGTGGGTGGAAGAAAAGGATTATGAAAAGGCTTTGATGAATATTGTTATTTCTTCTCAAGAGAAATTGAATGACAAAGAAGAAGGTTATTATTTTGAAGTTGATTTGAAGTACCCGAGTGATCTTCATAATAAGCATAAAGACCTTCCTTTTGCATGTGAGAAAGAAACCCCAAAGAAAGAATGGTTCAGTGATTATCATAAAAGTTTTAATATTAAAGGCAAATCAACAGAAAAGTTATTGACAACATTCTATGATAAAGAGGGATATGTTTTGCATCAAAGGAACTTGAGACAATATTTATCTGCTGGGTTGAGAGTAGCTAAAATTCATAGAGTTTTAAAATTTAAACAAAGTCCTTGGATGAAAAAGTATATTAAATTCAATACAGATATGAGAACAAATACAAAAGTAAAATTTGAAGGGGAATTCTATAAATTGATGAATAATGCTGTCTTTGGAAAGACAATGGAGAATGTTAGAAACAGGCAAAACATTAGATTTGCAACATCTTGGAAAGAAGCTTCTAGATTGATAAATAAACCAAGTTTTGAGAGAGAAGAGGTTTTTTCAGAGAACTTTTCTGCTATTCATATGAAAAAGGAAAGTATTGTCATGGATAAACCAATTTATATTGGAACAGCAGTTCTTGATTTATCAAAGATATTGATGTATGATTATTTGTATAATGATTTAAAGAAAGAGTATGGTGAAAATGCTTCATTGTTGTATATGGACACCGATAGTTTTATTCTAGATATAAAAACTGACGATGTTTATAAGGATATGAAGAAAAACATTGGAGTATATGATACAAGTAATTTTAGTAAGAAGAGTGAGTTATTTTCAAAAAAGAATGAAAAGGTTATTGGTAAGTTTAAGGATGAGTTGGGTGGAAAAGTAATGAGTGAGTTTATTGGATTGAGAGCAAAGGCATATGCTTATAAGTATGGTGATCAGATTGATAAAAGGTTAAAGGGAATAAAGAAATATGTAATAAAGAAATCAATAACTTTTAGAAATTATTATAATTGTTTGATGAATAAGAAAGAAGAATATAGGAAAATGAATACAATAAGAAGTTATAAACATAAGATATATAGTGAAGAAGTAAATAAAAAGGCATTAGGAGCCTTTGATGATAAGAGATTTATTTTAGATAATGGAATAGATTGTGTTCCATATGGATATTGTATGATAGAGTGTATAAAATAGATTGTGTTCCATATGGGTATTGTATGATAGAGTGAATAGAATAGATTGTGTTCCATATGGACACAAGTTTTAACGATGGGAAGATGGGTTAGGGTTTTTAAGGGCTACCGCCGCGTTTTTCACAATATATAAATGGTCGAACCAAGTATTAGTCAAACTAAAGAGTGGAGAAAATCTCAGTCTTGGTATATAAATGGAAAACATAATGAATGTGAAAAATATCAAATAAGTCTTATTGAAAAAATATCTAAAACAAAGGTAAATAAAACAAATATGCGAATCAATTTAAAAACCAATAAGTTCGAGGATGTAAAGAAAATAATAAATATGTTTGAATGGACTGAAAAATTTGATGGTTATCAATTGAACAATGGAAAAATAATTTACTACAATATCAAAATGATATGCAACTCAGGAGGTGGTCAGATGAGATCATTAAGAGAAGTTTATCATTTCGTAATGGCACAAAAGGGGTATCTTAAAAAATATAAAGATTCAAATGTTTTGTTTTTCAATATTTTAGATGGGGATTATTGTGCAAAGAAAATTAAACTATTGAAGGAATTTGAGAATGAACAAATGTTTATAGGTTCAATGAGTGAGCTAAACAATATGCATTGGTTATTTGATAAAGAGTGCCCCGAGGCTTAGACGTTTCAGATATTTCTTTAGAATCACCTTTAACAAATCTTTATCTTGTTGTATGGGTTATTTGAATAGAGAGCCCCTAGGTTAAAAGGGGAAATAAAAAAATGGCAATTTTTACAGCCATTTTTCCCTGCTGTGCAGGGGTTTGGCTTTTTCTTGAGGCAATGTTTTATGGCCGGATGCCCTTCCTGACACCAACCCTGGTCGCCTCTTACGACACACAGGGATATGGTACACCTATTCTAACCGGGGCATACACCGGGACCAGTACACTGGCACTCATTTCGCCGACCTCGGAAGGATGGCAGGCTGAGTCAACCCCCTGGTGTTAATTCAGCAGCCAACGGGATTTGAACTCAGGACCCTGGGATCCCAAGCCGCCACCCTAACCACTAAGCCAACACCAGGCTCCAGGTTAAAAGGGGAGACAAATAAATATACCTTGGGCTAAAAAGGGGATTTATTTTTTAGGGGAAAAAAAAGAAAAATTTCATGGCTGAAAATCCCCCATTCATTTACATGGGGAAAAGTGAGCCAGAACCAGTATTCTTTCCCTACTCACATATATATATATATATACATACATATATATATATACACATATATATATATATACATATATATATATATATATATATATATATATATATATATATATATATATATATATATATATATATATACACATACACCCTTGGCCAGACTGAATATATATATATATATATATATATATATATATATATATATATATATATATATATATATATATATATATATATATATATATATATATGGAACGCCTCCTTGGCCAGACTGAATGTCTGGCCAAGACTGCTCTGCGTCTGGCAGCGCGAGTGTTGCCCAGCTGGGCATACGACAGTTTCCCCAGCTGATAACATCGACAATCCACAGCCAAGCACAAGTGACCAATAACATGTTTTGTATTTTTTTAATTTAGTCTGTTTTGTAACTACTGTAAAATGTTTTCTATTTTTTGTATTTTTACGTGTTTTTGCAAATATTAAACCAATTGTCCTGTAGTATGCAGTGTTTTACTTAAACCTGACGGATGTAAAAACGTTATACAGTAACAATAAAAATGTTTTTTATAACCATGGTTATAACAATAATGAACAAAGAAAATGTTGATAAAATATGACTTACAGATGATTACATACCTACCAACTTTTTTTGAAGGAAAAGCGGTAGGCTGGCGTCGCATGCGTCCCTCGGGGACGGGGCATGCCCCCACGGAAATCTTTCAAAAAAATGAAGCAAAATGGTGCAATCTCCTGCATTTTGAGACCACAGTTAGTTGAAATACATCAACATATTTTTAGAGTGAAAAAGAGAAAACTTAACATGGTTGATCTACTCACCAATCAATAATTTTTCTAAGACATCATGATCAACAGTCACGTTTCCATAAATTACTCACTAAGCTCTACATGTATGTGCCCATACGAGTACACAAGAGTTCATATAAACTCACTGATACATCTTTATGAATGAAATGACTGGCCACTCTGATTTCATAACATATTTACAGTTTACCTCACGCGAAGCCTTGATACACTTGAACTCTGTTGTCCAACTTGGCTTATACTTGTTGACCCAGCATGGGGGTGGTTTTTTCTTTTCTGGTGTTTGCATTGTTGTCGTGCACTGAAGCAATGAGTACTCTGGTAACTGCAGTCTTTGATCATGAATGGAAAATGCCAATGGCGCGTTGTCTTGAAATGAATGCCCGCTGTTTCCTGTCATCCCATTGGTCATGCTTAGTTTGGAAGCAACAACCAATCGCTGACGAGATAAGAAATCAAGGTCAGGCACGAGTTTTGTCGAATGTAGAAGCAGCCGCGTGTAATACGATCTTGATCTTGGCAGTGAGAAACGAACACAAAACTGAAAAAACACAACTATTTTTTTTTCCAATAATAATTTCCAAATGCGGTATGTCTGACTAATAAAATCGGTAGGCATTGGGAGCGATAGAAAATGGGTAGGCTACCGCGCAAATCGGTAGGGTTGGCAGGCATGTGATTATTATATCATTATACAGTATAATATACAAACCGTAAATTTTGCCTCGGCCGATGCACTAAAAATAAAGGTAAAAATAAAGGTTGGCCGACTTGCGACCAAATGGACTTACGACTGGTCGGTCAGAACCGATCGCTGTCATAAGTCAACGACTTACTGTATAATACATATATATATATATATATATATATATATATATATATATATATATATATATATATATACATATACATACATATATATATATATACATATATATATATATATATATATATACATATATATGTACATATATACATATATATGTACATATATACATATATATATGTATATATATACATATATATGTACATATATACATATATATATATATATATATATATATATATATATATATATGTATATATATGTATATATATATATATATATATATATATATATATATATATATATATATATATATATATATATACATATATACATATATATTGTTACGGCTGTGGAAATTCGCATTACACCATAAAGGGTCCTCAGGTGAGATATATCGGTAAATTAATGTGGAGTTAGCCCAAACCCGTTGTATAGAGGGAATATGTGATGCATTCGGGCTGCGATTCTTCAGTTCGCCGTTTTTCTTTTAGAGTCGTTATTTTGGACCAAACACCACCCCAACAACCAAATCACCACCATCAACAACACCCCCGAACAACTCCACCAAACCGCCACTACCTTCACCTCGACAACCCAACCCCGCAAGCATCGCCTCACCCGCCATTCTCTAACGACGCCCAACAACGGCCCAACCACCACGGCAAACCTCCCACCACCTTCGCCTTTCTCATTCACAACCAGCAACCACACCACCTGTGAACACTGAACGTCGGGCTGTCAAGGGCCCGTTCGGCGATTGGTGCCGAACGCGTCGAGCCGCGAGCGCGAATGGCGGCCTTTCCGAAGGAGAAAACAAATCGGGGGAGCTTCACGCCCCCTTTTCCTTCGTCCAATGGGCGAGCGTGGGACGGCTTGGCCCCGCCTCCAAGCGCGTGTATGTGAATTCCGTTTGGACAGAAATGCGGATCAAAAGAGGCTCACGCCCCCTTTTTGCCCGACCAATGGGTGGCGTGGCCCCGCTTCCAAATGCATTTTGATCCGGAAATTTGCATACACGCCCCTCCCTCGGTCTGCAAAGGCGCACACCTGGGGTGGTTCGCTCTCTTCGTCCTGGAGCTGGTCACGTCGTTCGTTTTGGCTCGTCTCGCCTGGTGGTCTGGTCTGGTATTCTGTCGGTGCCAAGGTCTTCTGTCGGTGCGGTCCCGAGACCCCGCTGGCGGGACGGAGCGTCTGCCATTCCCCTCTCCCGACCCCGAGCATCAACGGTCCCCCTCCCCCCCTTTATCCGTGCTGAGATAGTGCTGGAAACCCCGTCCGTGGCATCGAGCGGCCAACACGTGCCGGCGCGAAGCACGAGCTCACCGACCATGCCGGAGGAGCTGGGAGCTGAGGTCGCGGGAGGACTCGACGCGCGCAGGGAAGTCACTACTTTTCTTTTCTTTGCTTTTGGTGTATGTGTGTGTGTGGCGCCAGTCGTGTATAGTAGAACTGTGTAAGTGTGCCCGTGTAAGTCATATTCGGTTGTAGTTCTTGCTTTCGTTCTTTCTTTGACTGTATGAAAACTGTTGCTGACTGTGAATACGTTCTTGTCTCTGTGTGTGAAATAAATGTGCATTGTGTGAACTGTTTCCCCGTTTTGCTTCGTCTTTTCCTTTAATTGAATCTCCATCTAGCATCACGTAAGGGATTCATAGTGGGTTTCAACATCCCCGTAATTAATCGGAACCGTCAAGGCCGACGATAACTCCGCTCGGTTATCCCTGTAATACGGAACAAACCGCTTAAGCGGTTCATGTCCGGAGTCGGCCTGTGACGTGGTCCCATCCCTCGGCAGATTACCCGTGCGAGTACCATAGGTATATCGACTTTCGGTGATTTACCCTATCTTGCGCAGGTGGACTGCGGACTGGGTGGTGGTGGGGTTAAACCCCCACCCGTGACTGGTTTCTGGTGGTAGTCCCAGGAGGGTCACGACTGAATTGTCCGTCCGGTGGGCGACGCGGTGGCGATTCGAGTTACGTGGCCGATCGCACGCCGGGCGGGCCAGAAGTCGCAACAGTGGTGTCAGCGAGCGGGAAACAAACTCTCCCGTCTCCAAGCTAAATTCACGGGAATCGGTTCAGGGGTTAGTGGAGCGACCCCCTATTCCCTCCAAATTATGAGCAATTTAAATTTAATCCGCTTACGTGAATAGAAATAAGATGGCATTTAAAGGCGAGCGGGTGCCGGGGGTATTAGATATGTCTTTTTATGTAGAATCCATGGCCCGGGATGGTTCTTTCTGGGGAAGCTCAACCCCATATTCTGAGCACGGATTTTACCGGCAAACTGAGTCGCATAATGGCGCGATCGCACCTCAGCGCAGCACGGAGCGAACGGCTGTTTATGGCGCGGCGAATGGCGCGACACGAGGTGAGCGCTGCCAACAACCGTTTCAAACCACGTGGGCATGGCAGGCGAGGCAGGCGGACATTGGCGGGCTTCGGAAACAATAGGAGGAAGAATGGACAACCGAGCTCGAAAAGAAAAAACGGGAACACGATCTGGAAGTAAAACAATTAAAGAAAGAACTATTGGAGAAGTCAAGACAGGTCAAAGAACTAGAGGGAAAAATGGGGAAAATATAATTAAGTATCCACAAGTGGGAAACAAAGCGAGAGGAGCAAAAACAGAAACACAATTTGGAAGTAAAGAAATTAAAGGGAGAGGTAGAAGAAGGCAATTGGAAAAGGGAAAGACTAGAAGAGACGATAAAAGAAGAAAAGGAATATCAGGAACACTTGGAAGAAGAAGCAAGGTTGGAGTATGATGAGATGAGCAGGAAAAGGGATGAAATGAGGGAGGAGGGATAGGAAGAGAGAGAGGAAAAATGGAAAAAAAAACTTATGAGATAATGAAACACGAAAACAAAGAGAGGGAACTGCAAAACGAGCTGAGGATGTTGAGAAAGGAGAGAACAAGAATGGAGAATGAAACGTTAAGGAACCACACTGAGCAGATCGAACAGCTGAAAGCCAAAGCAAGGTTGGAGTGTGCGGAGATGAGAAAGGAAAGAGAAAAGAAAGCTTCTGAGTTACAGAAACACCAAAACAAAGAGACGGAATTACAAAACGAGCTCAGAATGGTGAGAGAAGGAAGAACGAGAACGGAGAATGAAACGTTAAGGGACCACAATGAGCAGATTGAACAATCAGAAGCCAAACCAAAGTCGGACTGTGCGGAGATGAGAAAGGAATTGGAAAAGAAAGCTTCTGAGTTACAGAAACACCAAAACAAAGAAAGAGTAATGATGGAAGAACGAATGAGACAGAAGAAGGAAATCGGCCAATTGAAGGAAACCACGAGAGTGCAGAATGAGATGCAAGAAAGAGTAATGAAGGAAGAACAAATGAGACAGGAGAAGCAAATTAGGAAATTGAAGGAAATAACGAGATTGCAGAATAAGGAGCAATAAAGACAGTGGAATAGAAAACTGAAAGAGTATGAATTTGAAACTGAATGAAAAAAGGAAAAAGAATCGGTTGGAATAAGAGGAGAAGTGAAGGAGCAACGAATGAAGCAGGAAGGAGAAATCAGGAGATTGAAGGACACAACGAGATTGGAGAGGGACGAACGAGAGGAACAATGGGATAGAAAACAAAAAGAACATGAATTTGAGATTGACCAATTGAAAGAAAAGGCGAGGCTGGAGTGCGAGGAGATAGACAAGAACAGCGAATGAAACACAAAAGGGAAATTAACCAAATGAAGAAAACCACGAAACTGGAGAAGGAAGGACAGGAGAGGAAACAAGGAAGAGTAATGAGAGAACAGCGAATGAAACACAGGAAGGAAATGAGCCAATTAAAAGAAACAATGAGATTGGAAAATGAAGAGCAGGAGGAACAGTGGAAGAGAAAACAACAACTAAACGAGGTTGAAGTTAACCAACTCGAGGAGGAAGCAGAATTGGCGTCCACGGAGATTGAAAAACTCCGGAAGGAGAATGAAGAACTCCGGAAGTTCCGAGAGGAGGAACGACTCAAAAGGAGCCAGGAAGTAGAGCAACACAATAATGTGGGACGTGTGACATCACCACAAGGAGGAACGTTCGTGGTGCGGGACTTAATTGACATCGCTCGATGGATGAAACAACGATTGGGGCGGGCCCTGATAAAGGAGACACAAATAAAAATGGAGACGAGGGAAGTAACAAAGACAGGAAGGAAATGAAAGTATTGCCAGAGACACGGGAGATAGAGAGTGAATTGGAAGGGGTTAGTGATGAACACACACAGAGGTAGTGGAGGATAATGGGGGCGAGTTGGCAGAACGTGTGGGGACCCGGTGGAAGCAGCTGGATAGTCTCCTTCAGGAACGGAGGGAGACACTATGCTCCCTTGAAGCGAGTCACGACCAGGTGGGTTCGGTCGTGTCAAGCGAGTTCGAGGGGGCGAATGCTGCGAACGGGTGCACGTGCAGCTTGGGTGGTATAGAGGCCCCGGGAACCCTTGTGGGGACACGAATCCCCAGTGTGATTGTGCAGGGGTGTTTGCGAGTGTGCGGAGATGCGTGCTTTACAGCACGCATGGTATGAGTGAGACCCCCTGTGCACGTGAAAGGTTGGGTGTGAGTGAGAGGGTCCGTGTGAGAGAGACAGTGTGTGTAAAGTCGCTGTATGTGAGGGAGATGACGGTCGGCATGTGGGAGCACGCAGCCGCGTCTGCCGGTGTGAGTGTGATGGAGTGGAGTCTGAGCGTCGTGACACGCAGGTGCACGTGGATCGAATGGAGACGACAACGGCGACATGTGAGGGACAGAGGCCAAGTAGCGGCCGTAGCTATTTCGGGGACCGTGCCGGGTTTACCCAGCAGCGAGCGCGAGGTCCGTGCTGTGCTACGCACGAGTCCGCCACGTGTGCGCTTGCGGGAGTGAAACCCGGTCCGGAAACGCCAGCGGTGGACGTTGCCGATCCCGCGACGGACAAAGTTTTGGCAGGATAACGGATTTGGACCGGACGGGTTCTCCACGCGGGCGTGTGTGAAGCTCCAACGGCCAGAGCACATGTGTTCATGTGGGGAACCCCTCGAAATGCGAGGCTTGTTTTTTTTGATGCGCAGGGTGACGTCATGGCTGCACGTGGGGTTGGAATCCGGCAAGAGGGTGAATCCCTGCCGGATGGTACCGTCCAAGAGGGGCGAGGTACGCGAGCAGCTGCATGACGTCATGGGCCAGGTGCAAGGTGTGCGAGCTGCGACTTGCCGTGCTGGTGCTGCGCAATTAAAAAAAAAACAGGATTCCCGGGCAAGGGGTGGAAGATCCCCTTGGCTTGGGCACAGGATGACACAAGTTAGGGGGAAGGGTTAGCTTAGCGAGACCGGCTTCATGGGGCAGGGGTAAGTCCTCATGGAGCTCGTGGAATGGATTAGGTAGAGGGATTTTAGTTGAGATTTAGGTTGGAAAAATGGGATATTTGAAGACAGTGACAGACTGTGGATGTGTAGAAGGGACGTAGCCCAGCTACGTAGATTAAAAGGAACGTGCTGTAGTTTAAGGGACGACGTGGGAGCACGAATTAGTTAGGGGATGTAGTGAGAAGGATGGCAGAGTTCAGCGATGTGTGAGTTGTGATTTGTGAGGTGGAGACATGTTGAGTGAGTGAGGCCAGCGGGTCTGAGTGAATGGAGTGAAGGTGGTATGCATGGTGCGATGAGCGATTGGGGGGGAGGAGTGATTCCCGCCCAAGGGACCCCGGGGTCAGTATAATGTGAGTTAGCTGGATTAGTCAATTTGACAAAAATGGAGGTCGTAATGCTGTTGGTGGGAGTGTAGGCTCGAAACCCATTTGGAGGGGTGCAGGAGCCCTGTTGACGGGCTGGGAGCGTGGCTACGAACGGTGAGTATCGCGCCGTGGGTACCCTGGGCACCGGACAAGTCGGCCGGAGTAGGCCAAGAGCCCATGGGGGGCCGGGATAGCATAGTGGGCATGGGTGCGCCCGCATGATGCTGGGGCCCGGGGCGCCATTAGCCGCGTGGGCAATGCATTGGGCACGGCCACCCAGGGAAGGGGCCCGGGGTGCCAGCCTGCCACGTGAGCGTTTCAGGGGAGTCACCAGGGAGGGCACTCCCCGGTGTTTAGGGAGCTGGTAGGCTCGGAGGCAGTGTAGTGCCTGGGGGTGCCATTGTTAGAGAATCGGGAGAGGGTAGTGCCTGCCAAGGGAGCCACGCGTCCCAGCCATGAGACCGTGTGAGGGCACGGAAGGAAAATTGGGGGGCATGGCCCAAAATTGTGAGGACACCAACAGGAGACAGGAATCTTGGTTGATAGAACCAGTAGATTAAGCGAGAGGTGCTTGTTGAAAGCCCCGGGGTAGTTTAAGTGATAATGGTTAAGGTAGATTAAGAAGTGTACCCCTCCGCACCATCCATCCCTTCGCTCTCGTTATGGGCCGCTGGACCCACTTTGGGTTAAGATCGCTGAAGTCTGGGGAGGCCATCCTGAGGCTTGAGTTGGGCCTCGACACAGGAGGCCAGCTTTCCCTTATTCCCCTCCAGGAAGGGAACGTAGGGGTTGGGAGTAGGCTCGGAGACGATAGGTGAGCCGAACAGAGACATAAAGGGGGTGAGGAGACGACTTCATAGTGGGGGAAATAAAAGTGAAAATAAAAACAAAAAAATAAGTTGGGGCTAAATTGTTTTTTGACAAATTAAAGGGGTGGGTATGGACAGAGACAGGCAAAGGCGATAGGTTGGGTGG
>NC_140974.1:28137517-28152517 GCF_056783735.1 Eptatretus burgeri | reverse complement strand
AAACCCCCTCGGAGAAGATACAAATTGAAATCGGCTACCCCCTAAAAACACAAGTTTTTGGGGCGTGGCTCTGCCCATAATGGGCGCACCACGCCCATTTTCAGGAAAACACAACTGCAGTAGATCATGATATAAACCTCCCACCACAATTTTATCAGGATCGGATCAAAACCCACAGAGCTATGCTCGGGACAGACAGACAGACAGACAGACACACAACAATAACGAATATAGTGGTCACTTATTTTTTTCGTGAACCAATATTTAGGAGCATAAACAACGATGGTGTCATTGAAAGAACACTATAAATTGGCATCCACAGAGGAGAAAAATTTCCGTTTGTTGCCCTGATAAGTGCAGAAAGAAAAAGATGTCACAAAGATGTCATGGCAGGTATCTAAAGTACCCTGGGAGATAAGGTCATTTCTCCCAAGCTCAGTGGCTGCATTTCTGAATGAAAGTCTGGTGTTTGGCTCATGCATATGTGTGCATGAAGTGTGCATGATGTGTGTTGAAGCTCCCTTCTGAGCCTGAGATCATGTAAAATAAAAAATAAAGAATAAAGCAGAAAGTTAGAAAAGGAAGAGTATATTGAGAGGTGGGATGGCAAAAAGATGATGATTTTGTATGCTCTGAAATGCAAACAAATGACTGTTTACTCATCCCAAGGTGCTCAGGTTGAGCTACAATCAACTTCAAAGATTGGACCATCCTGCATTTCTGGGTCTCCAAAAGCTAACGCACCTGTACCTTGATCACAACAACCTTGAATGGCTGTCACCTGGAGCACTCCTTGGTCTTCGCTCACTGAACCTGCTCCATCTTGAAAATAACCACTTGCAGGAGCTGCACCCAGCTTCACTTGCTACATTGTGGCCATTGGGTGTCTTTCCACTCAACACCGTCAGACACCTTCGTCTCGATGAAAATTGCTTTCGGACGCTGCCTGATGGCCTTTTGCTTTCTGCTCCACTCCTGGAAAACCTTCAGCTTCATGACAATCCCTGGGCATGTGACTGCAACTTGCACTGGTTATCGGAATGGATATCCAACAAACCAGGTAGTTTAGATCATCCTCAAAATATCCCTAAAGTCACCGAGAAAAATTTTCCGCACTGGTGTAAACAAAGAGGTCTTCTGCACACAGAAAATTGCGGTTGAAGTTGAAATTCTTTTTGAAAGTGTTGGAAAGTTTGTAGATCATCTCGTTTTGTTCTTCTTGGTCAAAAACAAAAATTGCATTGATGCTGATCAGATCATAAATCCGATTATATTGACTCAATAACACGAAAGTAGTTTCATTATATATAGCCTTTAGACATGACATTTTCCTGGGATTCTCGAGATATGCACTTTGCAGACAAGCTGCAAATAATTACTTGAAGGGTGGGGACAGGGAATGGGGGGGGGAACAGGTGGTGGGGGAGGGGGAGAGAGGGGTGGTTATCTATCAATCCCATATGCACAGAGAGACGTGGAATTCAGATTCATGCATATCATCTTATATACTTTTGTGAGAAGAGGGGGAGGGAGTGTGTGGGATCAATGGGGTTGGGGGGAAGGGATTCCATTATAGCTGCATTTGTAGTAAATAGACAGACAGCCATCTCCCTAAACCCCACTCTTCAGGTAAAAGAGACGACAACATATTGTCACCTCCACCATCGTAGGTAGAGCATAGAGCAGGTTGCGTATTATATTCACCCGTTTGTTTGTCGCCAGGGTATTTCAAAAAGTTATCGATGGATTCGGACAAAACTTGCTGGACACGTTGGGTGTGTGACAAGGACGAATTGCTGAGACTTCAGTGAAGATCCACCTCCAATAATTTTAAAATCAATTCTTCACCATTGAGAGATGGGGCTAAAATCGACACATAGCATGACACTGTATATCAAAAAGTTGTGGACGAATGACAAAACTGGATGGGTTAGATATGTGATAAGAACAAGGCGATTAGATTTTGGTTCAGGTCCAAATCCAGATCCAGCCCATCAGTCGGAGAGAAAATGTAAACTGTTCAGCCTGGCGATGGTATGCATTCAACCGAGTGCCGTTCTCGTAGCTGATGCAATGGAGTGGTATACATTATTGGGGTGTAACCACTCTTTTTTTTTTTAAACTCATTTAAGACGAATGGTAAAGACGAAATGTCTCCGTTACTAATTATTCAAGATGCATTACCTAAAATCGGTAAGATTGTTCGCCTCAACTAAAAGGGTGTGTGCATGTTTGTTCTTTTTTTTCTTTTCTTCGCTGTGTGTGTATTCATGTAAATGGCCCAAACATAACACCAAATCTAAAAATGGACAACACACCAGTTCAATGAAGCAGAACACAAACGTTGTCGTTTCCACTAAAATAATAACTTTTTATCCAATCCATTTAATTTGTCCAACAATCAACAATGGACTGTAACAGAGCATGCATGATGACCAAGGAACGTGATAAGCTTACATCACTGCACCATAGGCCAAGCTGGATCAATAAGTGCCCCGACATTCTCGTACATTTTAATAACATCCATATCATCAACTGTACAAGTCCTTTCATTTAATAGTGATCTTATCTGGTACACACTTGAGCACAGTATGGAAAACAATAGCGGGAAAGCATAAAATATAAACATCAATTACTCAACCCTGAAAAATTGTAAACGCTGGCATTTTCTTTACAATAATTGTTCGAACAAATTCCGACAGGCATTGTTTTTTCTTTGACAGGTGTGCTCAAATGCAAAAGGGATCGCACTTACCCAGGTGGCCAGATTTGTGCAAAGTGTTCCAGTCCACAAAGGCATTTAAACAGAGAAATCTCGACTGTACCTCCAAAAGGATTTATATGTTCATCACCGTATATTTGGACAGCAAATGAACATCATCCCAAGGAAGCAACTGCGAGGCCTTTAGACAACTACGACACTGCTTTCCTCGACGAGTTCAGAGAACCGATGTCTCACGTAACTTTCAGCATGCGCGATCAAGGCGGCAACGCAGCAAACTTTTCGTGCCGGGTGCAACACCCCGATAAGCCTCCAACACCTACGTTCCGTATGGTCAATGGCAGTATGGTGGAAGTGGAAGCAACTTTAGACACCAATCTCAAATGCGCCATCGAGGCACAGACAATCCACGAGTTATGGAGAATGGTTGCCCAATACACCGAAGTGCCGCTACGTTTAGAACAACGTGAAGGAAGTATATATGAGCAAATATCGAGCGGTGAGGCAAATGTACACACAGACATTATCGCTATTGTGACATCGCAACATGCCTGGTTTCTTCCAAAGAAGTTTGAAATGCTTATGGATCGAGGAAAAACAACGCTCAAGACAATGTGCCTTCGACTGCACAGCACATTGCTTTTACGTGGTGGAATCAATGATGGACTCGATTCCAAATGGGTACTCATCAAAAGGGACAACGAGATGCAAAATGCCATCGCTGCTGTGCAAGGGATGCCTTTGCAGCTACAATGCAGAATTGTAAGCAAAAGCAAGAATGACGTGACTATACGCTGGGTTCTCTCAGATGGTACGGCGATCGGAACGCCATTCCAAAGCGAAGACAGCCGGATGATAACTACACAAGACGGGAAATTATTTATCAGGTCGGCAGATGTGTATGATTCGGGTTCATATACATGTCTGGCATTAACGGATGGAGATGCCGATATTTTGGCCTTTTGGGTTCAGGTTGTGCCACGAGAAGCACCTGCAAAAGACCGGCAGGGAAAATCAATTTTAGCTCAACTGCAAACCTCCCAGAAACTTACTTGCAATATTTCTGGAATTCCTCAACCAGAAATTTCCTGGGTGTTTCCAGATGGTACTTTGGAAACATTTTTGGATTCTCAAACTGGACCACTGAACAGTGATGGAACACTCACTCTTAAAAGAGTGAAGAAGAGGAGTCAAGGTTACTATCGTTGTCTTGCTGTAAACCAGCATGGCGCAGACATCGTGGCTGTCGAGTTGGTTGTCGATGAGAAGTTAAAAATACGGACGTTCGATGAACAGTCACAGAGTGAAATAGATGGTTCCGGTGACTTGGAATTTAAATCTGCTGACTTGGTTCCCACACTGAAGGTTGAAACATTCGTGGGATCCACTACGACGAGAGTGCTCCCGAGGACCAAAGAGAAAATGTACAAGAAAACGAAGGAGATTGATGAGATTCCCCCAAAAAGAGAGACAAACGGAACTCGTAACCTCCGCATATTTCATCAATCATTGAGGGCACGTGACCCTCAGCGCTGGTCTCTAGTCTGGGAGAAATTAAAACAAAGGCACATTAATTCTCATAAAAATGAATCAGGAAGTCAAGGTAAAACGAAAGAATCGCCAGAGCTGACACGTAACCAAGACTCAACTGTGGCTTCTTCAAAACCAAAAATCCAAGATGAGGTCATGGGATCTACACTTGGTAAAACAAAGCATCAAATTAAAGCACAAACAAAAAAGCAAATGCAACAACGAAAAGGTTATCCAACTACAACTGCAACACATCAGCAACTAAATCACAGTTATCCACAAATATATTCATCCACATCTACTTCAAAAACGATTGGTACTACTTGGCCATATTTTATTCCAACGGTGCTCAAAAATGCCAGCAACATTGACGATCGTAAAATCAAGGCAGTGGGATCTCCCAGAATCACACAGGAAACGGTCAGTCGTGCACATGGCCCCTTACCAAGCTCGAGACTTTTCAGCAGCTTGGTGAGAGAAATTGACCTGGTATCAAACCCCACAACGGCATCTGCTCAAACTACCGAATACGAGACATCAAAATACATTACGAAAGCAGGTGTGGCAACCGTCTCATCCACAATCTTACCAACGTCGGTACCTGTACTTGAACCCTCAATTTCATCTTCCATGATGTCCCTGCTCAGTTTTCCAACGGCGAATGCCACAACTCTGAGTCGCTTTGCTGAAAGCACAATTGCCTTGAACTTGAAAATTCCAGAAAAACATTCAACACACAAGCTGAGAAAATCTTCCAAAGGAAAAATGAAAGAGGATAAATCTGAGAGTGTCGATGTGCCAAAATCAATGCCAACCCATGGACCCAGAAACGAGCTTCTTCCAGAAACATCAGAATATACAATGAAGGAAAGTCTGCAAGACCTTGAGCTCAAACCAAACATCGATGAAATGGAGATGAGACCTTCTTCAGTTTCAATTATTAATTCAAAGATCAGGCCATCTCAAGCCAAGCTATCACAAACAATACCAAACCAAGTGTCGATACAAACATCTACAGTTGCTGTGGATCACAGGAAAGCGCAGCAATACAAAGAAGAGTCTGAAGCATCCAAAATGTCAAAAGTTAAAAAAATTAATGTGCCTCTATATTTCGCAAGGATATCAACGGTGCGTGTAAAACAATCTCCAGTGACATCATCAACATTTTTCACGATCTCCACTATCCAACCACAAAATGCGACAATATTGTCTCAAGTCACGACACAACAAACTCAACATGTGAAAACAAGCAAAGGCGAGACAAGAAAATTCCCTTTTACAGTGACCACAAGTTTTGCAGCTTTGGTCACGAGGTCCACGACGATGAAACCAACATCAGATTCAAATTATTTTTTCCCACTTCCTCGTGCTAATTTAACCACAAAACCCACTCAGGAATTAATGAGACTCGTGACCACTGCGCAATCCAGTGAAAAGGGTGACAACCCTTCACTAAGGCAAACATCAAGGAAGGGTACAGAGTTTGCATCAATTACCTCCTTTCATCAACAACAATATACCAACAATGTAAATAGACGGAAGGTTGCCATGGAGCACAGAGAGAGCAAAAGCCCACTCTTTGCCAAACCGAAGATTCTCAGCGATATACCAGCTGACATTTCGGTGCTTTTCAGATCCAATGTTATGATTCCTTGCATAGCAGATGGTCAGCCTCAACCTCAAATTGCATGGATGAAGGTATCAACAGGTGAGAACAATATCATCATATTGTAAAGAACCACATTAACATTTCTTCAGTAAACTGCAGCTTTTTATTCAAAAATGAGAATCCACACCCCTTCATCAAAGTGCATTTAATATTGTTTTTCAAGAGTTAATGTTATACAGTCCTCAAAATCAGTGTTTGTACATCTTCAGTGCCTTCAGAAAGTATTCACACCCCTCGACTTTGGTCACATTTTGATGTGTTACAGCCTGGATTTCAAACTGATTAAATTTTAAAAAAAATTTGTCAGCGATCTTCACAAAATACCCCATAATGACAAAGTAAAAACATGGTTTTAGAAATTTTTACAAATCAATTAAAAATGAAAAGTAGAAATGTCTTGCAGCAATAAGTATTCAACTCCTTTGCTATGACACTCCAAATTGAGCTCAGGTGCATCCAATTTCCTTTGATCATCCTTGAGATGTCTCGACAACCTGATTTGATTCCACCAGTGGCCAATTCAATTGATCTGACATGATTTAGAAAGAAACACATCTTTCTATAGAAGGTCCCACAGTTGACAGTGCAGGTCTGAGCAGAAACTCTACCATGAAGTCCAAGAAACTGTCTGTAGAACTTAGAGATAGAATTGTGAGAAGGCATCGATCTGGGGAAGGGTACAAAACAATTTCTAGAATGTTGAAAGTTCCCACGAGCACAGTGACCTCCATCATTAGGCAATAAAAAGAATATGGAACTACCCAGACTCTTCCTGGTGTTGACCGTCCGACCAAACTGAACAACCGGGAAAAAAAGACCTTGGTCAGAACCCAATGACCACTCTGACAGAACTACAGAGTTCCTTGGCTGAGATGGGAGAACCTGCTCGAAAGCCAACAATCCCTGCAGCTCTTCACAAATCTAAGCTTTACAAGAGAGTGGCCAGACAGAAGCCACTCCTGAGAAAAGGGCACATGACAACACTCCTGTTGTTTGCAAAAAGGAATGTAAAAGACTCCGAGCATGAGACAAAAGATTGTGGTCTGATGAGATGAAAATTCAACTCTTTGGCCTAAATGCAAAGCACTACATCAGGCGGAAACCGAGCACGGCTCATCACCCATCAAACACTGACTCTACTATGAAGCATGGTGGTGGCAGCATCATGCTACGGGGATGTTTTTCAGCAGCAGGAACTGGGAGATTGTAAGGATAGAGGGAACAATGAATGGAGCCAAATGCAGGTAATTCCTTGAGGAGAACCTGCTTCAGAGTGTAAAAGACCTGAGACTGCGGCAAAGATTTACGTTCCAACAGGACAATGACCCAAGGATACAACCAAAGCAACACTGGAATGGCTTCAGAATAAGAACGTGAAAGTCCTCGAGTGGCCCAGCCAAAGCCCAGACTTGAATCCCATTGATAATCTGTGGAAAGACTTGAAGATTGCAGTTCACCGACGCTCCCCATCAAACTTGACAGAGCTGGAACAAATCTGCAAGGAAGAATGGGAGAAAATCCCCAAATTCTGATGTGCAAAGCTGATACAGACACACCCAAGAAGACTCAAAGCTGTAATTGCTGTCAAAGACACTTCTACAAAGTATTGACCCAGGGGGTTGAATACTTAATGACTGAAACCATTTCAGCTTTTATTTTTGAACCAATTTGTAAAAATAAAATTAAAACATTTTCTCTTTGTCATGTGGAGTTCGGTGACAAAATAATTTAAACTTAATTAATTTTAAATTCAGCATGTAACACAACAAAATGTAAAAAAAATAATAATAATAAAAACTCAAGGGGTGTGAATACCGGTAATTTCTGAAGGCATGATAGCTGTAACTGAATTCCAGCAAGAAACCTCAGCCTAAACATGCATCAAGATCCTCTGATTTTCTGGTGGAACTTGCAATGCTCATACAATGTTTATATTTATATTATTGTGAGCAATAAATAAAAGTACAATTTGATGTAATAAATAGATTTAAAAGACAAGTTTAGCTTTAACATCAATGGCGAGCCATGAAAAGTCTTATAATGTAACGGTTGCTTAAAAGCAAAGTAATCTTACCTTTCACCGACGATATTTATTCAAACTTGAGGAATGAGTTAATAATTTTCTGTTTTCGGTACATTGATATATTTTCTGTTTGTAGGGACAATACTGAAGGCAAAAAAAAATGTAGGTCGGCGTTTTCACGTGTCTAAAAATGGCACCCTGACGATCCGTGATGTCCACTTTCAAGATAACGGGAGCTACACCTGTTCAGCAACAAACGAGCATGGAGCCACGAGGCGCACCGTTGCCATCACCGTGCACGCCTACCCACCACAGCTCAAGAGCCCACACTTTAAATATTTCTCCATTTTTGCAGGAGAAAATTTATCCTTACCCTGTTCCGCTGAAGGACATCCACGGCCGCATATAGCTTGGGTTCTTCCAGACAAGACAATGATTAAAGATCCCCGTGAAGAGAATCGGAGAATAATGATGGATGCAAATGGAACTCTTCACATCGTTGCAACTCAAGAAGTAGATGAGGGCATCTATTCGTGTGTCGCAAAAAATGCAGCTGGTGTTGACACGCTCAATATTCGAGTCCATTTAAAGGCCACTCCACCCAGGATCGACGAAGGTCAGAAGAGGTACGCTTCATTTGAAGTAGGAGATACGGCAAAAATCCCCTGCTCTGTCAGTGGGGTACCCAAACCACAAATACGTTGGTTGAGCTCCCAGGAATCATTGTTAGGAGTCAGACCATCAGGCAGAAAAAAATTTATGGCTTTCCCAAATGGTACATTAGTAATTCGAAATCTCCAACTTTCAGAGCGTGGAAGGTACAAGTGTATCGCAAGTAACCGTGCTGGTCAAGCCCAAAGCATCGTCGAGGTCAGCGTAGAACAAGCAAACGAGGCAGCGAAGATCATCTCACAAACTCCCAGTAAAGTCGAGATAAGGTATGGTGGATTACTACACCTTCAATGCAGAGCACGTGGTGAACCAAGACCAAAAATCCTTTGGAGGCTTCCATCACGTGAAGTTGTGGATGTGCATTTCAGGTAAACCCATGGGAAAGGGAGGTGGGGAGATGGAATTCAATTTAAATCTCATTATGAGACACCTCATGTTGTAATAACACATTTTCTTACTTACAGTGCCAACAAGAACGTTGTGGTGCACAAAAATGGAAGCCTGACAATAAGGAAGTTTACAGATAAAGACGTCGGTTCGTACCTGTGTGTGGCAGGGAACAAAGTTGGATACGATGTGCAGGTAATAATAGTCACTGTACTTACTCTTCCACCAAAGATTCAAAACAAAGAAATGTATAAAAGAGTAAATCTAACACGGGGTTCTGATGTCAATCTACAATGCATAGTATCGGGACTGCCAACACCAACTATTTCCTGGACCGTACCGAACAGTTTACTGCAAGCAAGGAATGTAATGAGAAGGAAAGCTGGAGACTTAAGTAATGGAAAGTTGTTAAAAATCCGTAATGCAACAATCTTTATCAGCAGCGTCACAGAACAGCATGAAGGAATATACACGTGTCTTGCAAACAATATTGCGGGTCAGGACGAGATGAAAGTTCAGTTGATTGTCAACACAAACAAGCCTAAAATTATTGGAGATAAGAACAAAGTCAAAAAGGTCATTATGGGGGATCTTGCACATCTGGATTGTAATGCAACAGGTGATCCAAAACCCAAAATATTTTGGATCCTGCCATCGAAGGAGGTGGTGCCAAGTTCAAAAAGTCCACACCAGATTCTCGAGAATGGCTCCTTAGTATTAAAGCAAGTCTCCAGAGCAGATGAGGGCTCCTACACATGCATCGTCAATAACTCAGCAGGTGAGGATTCCCGACATGTGAGGCTTCAGCTGATCACCAAGCAGCCTCTGATAAATGGACACAATGGCTTCCAGCTGGTGACAAGAGAGAAAGCCGTGAAGCATTCAAAGAAACAAATTCATTGTCAAGTCGAGGGAATACCCACACCAAAAATCACGTGGGTCATACCTGACGATATAGTTGTGCCGACACCATACAAAGGTAGTAGGGTCGTTGTGTACAGCAATGGCACATTGGAGTTAAATAATGTGAGACAGTCAGACATGGGGGAGTTTGTGTGCATTGCTCGAAATGAGGAAGGAGAAGCTCTCATGTTTGTGAGTCTTATTGTAACGGAAATGGTGGAGAGACCTTTTTTTAAAAACCCAATGAACAAACGAATCACATCAATGATCGGGGAAAACGTTATTCTTAACTGCTCTGCAGATGGTGTGCCAAAGCCAGAGGTTACGTGGATCCTCCCGAATGGAACCAGAGTGACCGTTCTTACCAGCAAGAAAATGACCCGGTTCATACCAGGAAAGAATGGTGCATTGATCATCGTAAATGCAGGTCAAGAGGATGAAGGGAAGTATAGGTGCACCGCTCGAAACATAGCAGGGTATATTGAGAAAACTATAGTGCTTGATATGGCCAGAAAACCAGTTATTATATCACAGCCAAATGGGGTCATCCAGAGCATTGGTGGTGAGATGCTTTTCTTGCATTGTGTAGTGCACGGCTCACCAAGACCAAGGATCTTGTGGAAAATGCCAAGTGGACAGGTTTTGAATCGTCCACAAATCCGAGGGCGCATAATGCTCCAAGAAAATGGAACACTATCTGTACGAAGTGTTCAGATTCAAGACCGAGGAAGATATATCTGCCAAGCTGAAAACGCTGCAGGAAGAGCCAGAATTTCTATTCCCGTTGTCGTAGTGGCCTATCCTCCCAAGATCACTGCCACACCACCACCTAGTATCCTGGCACGAGCAGGCACGAGGCTCCAGCTGAACTGCATTGCCGTTGGCATTCCCAAACCTGAAATCACGTGGGAACTGCCAGGAGGGTTCCACATTGGCACGAGCGGCACAGACAGGGTGAACAGCAACTTGTACCTGCATCCCACAGGTACACTGTATATTCGTAAAGCAAGCCATGGCGACACGGGTTTTTACCGATGTGTTGCGAGGAATCAGCTTGGCATCGACAGGGCTACAACCTACATCTATTTCCGATGACTGAAATGAGTTTGTAAACATCAGACAGGATAAATATGCATTTCCACATTATATTACAAATCCAATCAAGGTTTACATATGTTTAGAGGTTATTGTTCATGTATCACCCACATAAGCAGACCTCAAAACCTGTACAGCCAGAGATTCAGCGATTATACCAGAAATAAAACCCACAAATAGTTCCAGCTCTTAAACCAATCAAACTTAAACATTTTACATCTTTCAAGCACTATTCAAGTACTTCACGTTTAGGTTGAAGTCATATTCAGAGTTCATTCTGAGATTCTCCAGTGATCCATTGTCAATATCTGTATTGGTGTCTGTGTGCGCGTGTGCGTATTTGGGTGGTCCAAAAAAGTCGAAAAAAATAGAATGTTGCTCCACAAGCTTAAAATTATTCTAATATGATCCAATAACACGCATAAATTTGTTTAGCTTGATCGGAGGTGATTTAGCGGTCGCTCCATATGATGACTTTTAGTCTCGTGACTTGAATAAATTAGGGTATGGTCAGGTACGATTACGGGTACTTCTGGATGTCCGAGGTGGAAATGTAGTGCATTTTTGAACTCTATGGGGTCGATTTACTCGAAGAAATGACTGCGCCGACATTGAATTCACTACCATTTCGAAAATATGACCAAAAACAAGATTTATCATTACTGGAGTTGAGTAACTAATCCTACTCATTTCGATATTTTCGAATCTATAATTAATTTGTTATCCGTATAAACATTTCTTAAAGTAAATTGACCCCACTGAGTTCGAAAATGCAGTCCATTTTCACTGAGGAAGTTCAGAAGTGTACGGATTCGCATCTCACCATACCCTAATTTAATATAATAATAACTAAATAAATAACTCACATATTTTTCGTGAATCATTGAATCTAAAACACTGGATGTTGGGCAGGCTAGAAATAATATAAGTTCAGGCGGGAGTGGAGACAGCAATAGAGGCGGAGATGATAGTGGTATTTGGTAAATGAGACGAAATATTCTAATAGTTTGCAATTCCATTGATTGAAAAATTAGGGTATGGTCAGATACGATTACGTGTACTTCTGTACTTTCTCGGTGAAAAAGGACTGCATTTTCGAACTCAGTGGGGTCGATTTACTCTAAGAAATGTTCAGACCGACAACTAATTCACTGTAGGTTTAATAATATCGTCAGTATGATTAGTTACTCAACTCCAGTAATAAAAAAAAATGTTTTTAGTCATATTTTCGAAATGGTAGTGAATTCAATGTCGGTGCAGTTATTTCTTAGAGTAAATAGACCCCATAGAGTTCGAAAATGCACTCCATTTCCACCTCGGACATCCAGAAGTACCCGTAATCGTACCTGACCATACCCTAATTTAACCAACTCATGAAACTAAAAGTCGTCATACGGAGCGGCCTCTAAATCACCTCCGATCAACTTAAATTTTTTATGAGCATTATTGAATCACAGTGGAATAATTTAAGGCTTGTAGAGACATCTGATTTTTTTTTTTAAAAATTGCTGTTTTTGGACCACCCTCATATATATATATATACACACACACACACACACACACACACACACACACACACACACACACACACACACACACACACACACACACACACACACACACACACACACACACACACACACACACACACATTGCCTATAGAAAGTTGACACCTCCTTTCAAAATTTTTACATTTTCTTGCCTTGTAGCCTGGAATTTGCATTAAACCAGACTTTTTCCACCTTTATTTACACATCATAACCCACAACTTTCAAGTGAAAGACAAATTCCACAAAAATACAAACTTGGAATATCTTGGTTGGGTAAGTGTCCAACCACCTTATAAAAGAACGTCTCATATGAGCCTCGAACGTGTATACCAAAAAATATTACAGTAAATTATCTCAGGTGTACACAATCACCTTCAAAATGGCACACCTACTTAATTGGTCTCCACCTGTGTTAAATTCTAGTGATTCTGATTTTTACCTCCAACACCGAAGGTGAAGGAGCTTATGTTTTCACGCATTTCTGTCTGTTTGCCTGTTTGTGTACAGAAGGGCACTTAGTGGAGCACATACCTCCGCCATGTAATGCCTGATCCACGAGAACATATCAGGCTCAATACATTTTTGCAATATCATGCTACAATGCTATACAGTACTATATCGTTTTTAGCCCGATCTCTCAATGGTGAAGAATCACTTTAAAAATAAAATAATTCCTGTTACCAGATCAGGATTAGGATCTTCACCAAAATTGAACTAATTCGTCCTTGCGATACACCCAACCTGTCCACCAAGTTTGGTCCGAATCCATCAACTTTTTGAGATATCATGCAATATATCATTTTTAGCCCTATCTGTCAATGGTGAAGAATCACTTTTAAAATTCTCGTAGTCAGATCCGGATCTTCACCAAAATCGAATCAATTATTCATTGTCAAACACCCAAGCTGTCCACAACTTTTTGAGATATCATGTATCTATCGTTTTTAACCCCCATCTCTCAATGGTGAGAAATCACTTTAAAATTCTTGTGGGCAGATCCTGATCTGGATCTTCACAAAAATCTACTCAGTTCATCCTTGTCACACATTGAACCTGTCCACAAAATTTCATCCGGATATGTCCACAACTTTTTGAGATATCCTGTACACACAGACAAATGGAGAGACAAGCCGGTAGGCGGCGATGGGTCGCCGAGCATGGAAACTATAAGATATAGAGCAAAATGGATGTCATATAGCAGATAGGGAATCACCTTAAGATTATGCATATCAAATCTCATCCGGTTCCATCTACTGATAACCACTCGGTATCCATTTGAATGAAAAGTACCGAAAATACGGTTTGAAATCGGAAATCCCCAAAGTTCGAGTGGGTGCTGTGGGTGAACAAAGATCTAAATCGAAAATCCGGCTCGATTGTTTGTGCACAATGTATTCCAGACGATTAGTGTGAATTTTCCTGACCATCCGACCATAACCCGAGGAGGAGTAGCATTTGGCGCGAATGCACCTCCAGCTCTCGCATATTAAATTATCGATTTTTGCACTAATTGACCTTTGACCCCTGACCTAAGCGAAATCGGTCAATATGTCCTGAGGCAAAGTTCTAGTACTCATTGAGTACCATGAACCTGCAAAGTTTCATTTGTATCGATACACTCACCTGGTCGCTAGGGGGCCTTCAATTTTCGCCAATTTTCGCGCATACCCTAATTGTAGGGGGCGCTGCAGGTAAACTGTTCCATATATCACAAAAACTGGAATATATTTGATAGAGCATCACCTGAAGATCATTCATGCCAAATTTCATAACCCTACGTGGGATAATGGCTTTCGGAATTTATTTTGCGTGAACGGTACCGATTTTGAAGGCTTTTCGGTTGTTGCTGGGGAACCAAAGCATCCCAAGCATCCATCACAATTTCCAAAGCACAAGGTCATAAGATGTACCTTCCACCCGAGTTTGGTCAAAATCCGCCCACGTTTACTACCAATTATGCTGATGACAAACAAACAAACATCCAAACAAACAGACAGAATTACTGACAATAAGGGTCACCTATTTCTGCGACCCAACAAACAGACAGAAAGGGGTGAAAACATAACCTTCTTCACCTTCGGTGGCAGAGGCGAAGAACACCATCCCAACTGTGAAGCATGGTGGTGGCAGCATTATGTTATGGGGATGTTTCTCATCAACAGAGACTGGGGCACTTGTCAGGACAGAAGGGAAAATGGATGGAGCAAAACACAGAAAAATCCTCGAGGAAAACATGCTGTCCGCTGCAAGAAAGCTGAAATTCGGACGGAAGTTCACCTTTCAGCATGACAACGACCTGAAGCACACAGCCAAAGATACACTGGAGTGGTTAAGGAACAAAAAGATAAATGTTCTTGAGTGGCTCAGTAAGACAGCTGACCGAAATCCAATCGAAAATCTGTGCCATGCCTTGAAAATTGCTGTCCATAAACACACCTCACACAACTTG
>NC_140974.1:28080017-28135017 GCF_056783735.1 Eptatretus burgeri | reverse complement strand
AGAAGAGCAACACCAAAGAGTGTATCTTTTGGTCCAGCACAAGGATTATTCCTTCGGTGGTTTTCCAGTGTCGTACGGTTGCAAATGATTACACTTGGGTTTATTTTGTGAACCACCACCCCACCCCCCACCCCCCAACCAACATCAAATTAACGAGGCACAGTATGGCAGCAGGGGTGACAAAATATTTTCAGCTGCTGGATGTTTATAGAAATTGATCATGATAAAGAAAGAAAGTGACTTTCACGATGTGATTCTACTTCGGCACATGAAAGAAAGAAATATAAAAACATTCACGTATAAATCGACCTCCCCCCACAACCCCACCCCCCCCCAACTAACCCTTCCCCCACACCAACCTCCCATACGTATGCAACCTTGCAGAATTACCATGATCTATGCACAGCAATTAAATACAATAAAGACACAGAGGAAAGATTTTTGGAACACAAGTGAAGAAAAGCATTCTATAACCCCATGTGTCACACCTGTGCGCCATTCAAGAGGTTTAACAGGACAATAGCTTTTGATTACATGTAATACTGTTGTCCAAAAAGGGAATTTTGGTTTTTATTTCCTTCTAAAGAGCAAATCAACCAACAAAACTATTTCGAAATCCAAGGATGTCCATGATCGATAATTTTTGCCAATCAACTTGGTGATCATCTATGTACGTCATACAAAGGAAGGAGAGTAAAAAGAAGATTGGAAAAGCAAATGGGTGGGAAAATAAAGAAAAGGGAGGAAGAAAGGAGGAAAGTGAAGGGAATTGTGTGAGTGAGAGTGAGAGAGAGATTGGTTGGGGGGGTGTGAGAGAAAGAGGAGAGACAGAGGAGGGAATGGACTGCATGAACCATAAAGGGGGGGGGGGAGGAACAAGGGGGTAATGAAGGTGTATGTAATATGAAGATAGGTATTTGCCAAACACAAGTTCACACTGGTGTTATACTGGCGAAACTACATGACAACCTCTTCCACTATGAGGTAGCAGCAAGGTCGTAGCCAGAGGTCCAAAAGCGACGAGGCGAAAAGAGGTGAACTTGGTTGATGTGACGGTGCGCGTAGCGATAGGGATGGGGGGGGTGCTGATAGTGTGATTTTAGTTTTGTGACAGTATATATCTGGTAGGCCAAATCTGTTAAAGGATGTCCATGATCGATAATTTTTGCCAATCAACTTGGTGATCATCTATGTACGTCATACAAAGGAAGGAGAGTAAAAAGAAGATTGGAAAAGCAAATGGGTGGGAAAATAAAGAAAAGGGAGGAAGAAAGAAGGAAAGTGAAGGGAATTGTGTGAGTGTGAGTGAGAGAGAGATTGGTTGGGGGGGGTGAGAGAAAGAGGAGAGACAGAGGAGGGAATGGACTGCATGAACCATAAAGGGGGGGGGGGACAAGGGGGTAATTAAGGTGTATGTAATATGAAGATAGGTATTTGCCAAACACAAGTTCACACTGGTGTTATACTGGCGAAACTACAAGACAACCTCTTCCACTATGAGGTAGCAGCAAGGGCGTAGCCAGAGGTCCAAAAGCGACGAGGCGAAAAGAGGTGAACTTGGTTGATGTGACGGTGCGCGTAGCGATAGGGATGGGGGGGGGGGTGCTGATAGTGTGATTTTAGTTTTGTGACAGTATATATCTGGTAGGCCAAATCTGTTAAAGGATGTTCATGATCGATATCCTGCAAACACAATAAGAAAGTAATCATAGGGATAATTTTATTTTCCTGTGTAATATTAGGGGGGGAAGGGAGGTATTGTCCTATTTAGGTATTGTGATAGGAGTGGAGATAAGAGTATTCAGAGCACTGCCGGGTTGCTTTGATAGTTTACTCCTCAAGGAACTCAGATGGCCAGATCACATTTCAGGAAATGAGCGACGAGGCAACTGCCTCGTCTTCCTCAGCCTGGCTACGCCACAGAGCAGTGAAAGATTTGATTTGAAATTTTTTTTTGTTTTGTTTGCATTCATCACTTTCCTTTGGCTCCATATTACTGCATTGTTCCTGTCAACCGGGCGAGACGTCTCCGAATCGGCACAGCGATTTGTGCGTAACATCTTGGATTGACAGAACTTCATGCAACATTTGCTTCAGATTATTTTTCCATGTGTGAGGGAAATGCCAAACTTATTTTACTTGCGATGTGAAAGGAAAAACACAGAATATGAAGCCAATTTGCAGCATCAGACATGGCTTGAGCAATGACATTGTCACTTCATTGTGGACATCAACTTGATTGTGGTGGAGGTAAGGGCAAACAAATGGTGGACCCCAAAATAAAAGTAGATCCCGATGAACAAGACAATGCACATGTACACAGGCACACAAGCACAGAATATTGTACAGTAAAATAAATCCAAGTGAAAGAAGGCACATATTTATTCACCATCTCCAATACTAGCACCTTGCTAGTAAGGTTGAGGACCTGAGCCATGACCATATTGCTGAGGTTGGGTGTCTGTAAAAAAACAAAAAAAAAACACACACAACCATGATGAGGAACAGGCAATGCAAAACACATGGAGTGGGGGGCAATGCTGTAGTTGTACGACTCACTTGAAAGCTGTTTCTGCAGCTGACGCACAAGTGCGGCGGTTTGTTGTTGCTGTTGGGTCTGCTGCATCCCAGACCGCGAGAACTGTAGGCCAACACAAGCACAACACGTCAAACATAGCATGACTGAGAATAGGAAGGATTGCCACATGTGAGCCGAGAAGATACTCAAGAATACAGATTTGGGTCATGTGGCCTCTTAACTGAATGTTGGGTTCAATTTCCCCCCCCCCCCCCCCAAAAGAGGATTAAAAAAAAAAAAACTTATTACAAGTTGATAAGAGCAAGTTTACCACTGTGAGAATTGAATTGTAGAGCTGAGATTTTGACAGGAAGTCCAAACGAGCCCTTTTGCTTCAAATGAGGCTTGAAACATCGACTGGAACCGTATTGTCAGCAACTTTTAGTTGATAAAATCCATTGCTCTACTTGTCCACCAACGGAGACCAACACAAGCATTTACAGAGACAAGTATTCTGTTTCAGGAAAAACAGACTGCTTGATCTTCCCCTCAGAACATCCGACACAAAATACCGTTGCTATTTGAGTCATAAGGCTTTAAATTACCTGCCCACCATGAAAGGACAATTGAAGGTCCATCTTCTGAGTACAAGAACATCCACACACATAGAAGTGAAACCCATCAATCAAAAACAAAATTTATTCGATGAATAACACAGACAAAAACCAAGTCGAATATAAATAAGAGTATTCAGTTCACTAAAAAGACAATCCAACGTATTGAGGACAAGAAGACTCGTATTCAAATTCACACTTGAATTGTAAAAAGATTGGCGTGCGAACTAACAACAGAATACGTTTGCTGAAAGAATTTTTAAAATCATCAATCATCCTCCAAATCCACCCCTTCACAAATTCTTGCATTGCCTTCACTCTTCAACCTTCAACTTCCACAATTTGAGACATTCACTTTGTTTAATATGGGATCAAGCATTTATATATTATTTCTACACCTTGAAGCTTTCCGTGCTCAAGACTCAAGGAAAAGTAGAAATACGGTGACAATCGATCAGCAGATAAAATGGAATAAAGGGAAAACAATGCGACGACAAACAGATGCATCACAGCACAAGGATAGGAACTGCAGAAGAAGGGTGGGAACAATGTCTGATGATGAGGTGCAGTGAAGCTCTGTAGTGGAAATGAAAAACCTGGAGGTGCTGCATGGTAAGCAGTAAACCTGAATCCTACACAGAACTCAGTCGAGTAAACTCAGAACTCGCCCCACATGCTCCTCGCCAATTAGGCGGCTTTGGCCTCATTCCCCGCGGTGACCTGGCACAGCGATGGGCCAGATGAGTCCTTGGTCATCAAGTGAGAAAAACATAGGCTTGACTGGTCTATGGCTCCCGATGAGATGCCGATTTGGCCTGCTTGTCCAACCCATATCTCACAGTGACAGGTGTAGGGTGGCGAATCATAGCCGAGTAAGACTCGGCTGATGGATTCCCATACTCGGAATATATTACACGACTGATCTGAGCACCCTACGGTGGTTTGGTACCTCGCTTTGCTGGCATGCCAGACGATCTTAGAGACTGAATGACGACATGCCGGAGCAAGGACTCCATCCTGATAGTTGCCAGTGCTTAACAGTTTCTGCACCAAGCACCAGGAACCGCCGCAGGGTGGGTCCCGAGGGCCCCGAGGAAGCTCATTTTAAGCGGTGCTACTTGGAGTGTGGGTTAGACCACAATGTGTTGGTGCTCCGTCTCTTGGGGCGACTCCAGACACTCGGGGCACAGGATTTTGTTTGGGCCAGGGCTGAAATCGGTGCCAGTGTTTTGAGAGAGAGGGGGAGGTTCCCTCTCTCAAATCACTGACACCTATCACCAATCTGCCTGAGATAGGTGCAAGTTCAACTGCCTGAGATGGGTGCTAACACAGACCTTGGTGATTTGGAAAACTAATCAATCATTTCTGGTACATCTATAATACATGAGAAGTCGAAAATGTAAATTTAAAATGTTTCGTATTAACAATAAAAAAAATATTTGGGTCGACATGTCCGTGCACGAGTTAAGTTGTGCATACACAGCAAGTGGCTCACATTGAGCCAGGAGGGCCTGGCAATATCATGAAATGACCAAAAGTAGTCAGAAAGCATTCCAGAGAAAGAGCAGTAATTACTCGATAAATGCAGTTATATTTACCTACTCAATCACAAACCCTCCTTACCATGGCTTGCTGGGGCTGCATAGCCTGTATGCTCATTGGAGGCTGCTGTCCTGCCTGTTGCTGTTGTTGTGGTTGTTGCTGCTGTGGATGCTGCTGTGGATGCTGCTGCTGATGCTGCTGCGAATGCTGTTGCTGCTGTGGATGCTGAGAATGCTGCTGCTGCTGCTGATGTTGATGCTGTTGTTGCTGCTGCTGCTGCTGCTGCTGCTGTTGCTGCTGCTGCTGCTGCTGCTGCTGCTGTTGCTGCTGCTGCTGCTGTTGTTGCTGCTGCGAATGCTGTTGCTGCTGTGAATGCTGTTGCTGCTGTGAATGCTGTTGCTGATGCTGTTGTTGCTGTTGTTGCTGCTGCTGTTGTTGCATCTGCTGTTGACGAGGGATATATTAATTGGAGAATGAGTACTTGCAGCAAAGCTCTCAAATCCTGAGATTTAATCGGAGCGAGTTATCAACGTACAAACAGTCCATATGCATTAAATCATCTTTATTGGCGTGGAAATTATAACACAGCACCCCACATCGTACCATTATCAACAATGAAAACATTCTTGTTTATTTTTTTTTTCCCCCACTTATTTGCACGTCCAAGTGCACAGACATCCCAAGCAAGCTTTTGCCCTTAAGCTCTGCAGGTGTTTTCTGTACACCTCGAGTGAAGAGTAATCACCGGCACCTTGGCCAAACTCCAATTTCCGACCACCTACAATCAAACAGAGCCTGGCCAACCTCTTCGTGAAATTCTTGGGACACAAACATTCTCTGACCAACTCCATGGGAAAGTGGGAATAATTTGGGGATGTTAAAGTAGTAGTAATACTCATAGTACAAGTAGCAGTGGTAGCATTAAAAATTGCACTTAAAACAAGACAAAACACAATTCCAAAGTCATAAGAGTTGAAAGAAAAGTACTCAGGGACTCGATATCAAATTTAAAAAGCCGATTTTACATCATACACATCATCGTCATGCTAAAACTCCCGAAAGCAACTCAAATCCAACAAAATAATGACAAGTTCACTCCTGGGAAACCATACCATGAGGCGCTGCTGGTGAAGCCTCTGCCTCATCTCGGAGGTCAGCTGACCAGGGCCTATGCCAGAATGCATCGCACCGGGCGGCACATGCTCCATGCTGCCCATCATGGTGACTGGCTGCATCGGCTGATGGGAAAGCCTGCATGAGCAGGAATGAATAAGGGTTGTGAGTCAACGGATGAGAAATCATTGGAATGAAGATTAATGGAAACGAGGAGAAAGGTGGAGAAAGGACTTGGTGAAGAGAGGAAAGACAAAGGTGGAGTTCCAGCCTTCAGTTGAAGTCAAACAAAAGTTGAAAAGAACCAAACAATCAACAACAACAACAAAAATACTTTATATTTCACTCCACAACAATTCTAATTTCAATTGAATTTTCTTCGGATACTGGTTCCACATTCACCCCCCTCCGACCTGACTTTCTCCAAACAGAATCTACATCGACAGTGAACTCATAAATGTCAGTGTGTGTCCGTCCATCAGTCAGTATGTTCGTCCGTCTCCTCCATAACTCCAAAACCATGAAACTTTGCAACCCCAAACTTTGCATGCAAATGAAGGGAACTCCAAGGTGGTGCATGGATGAAAAATGGGTGTTTGGGTGAATTAAAACACCCCTTTTGAAGATAACCAGCAGAGTACCCGGCCTACCGGCGATCTTGTTCCAAGCATGCAACACGTTCTTCTGACACATACCTTTATTTGGGTGGTGTGTAGGCAACTGAGAGCTTGGTATACGCAAAAAAAAAACCCACGGGTTACATGAATGAAGAAAAAACATACCCACTGCTTACAATTCAAAACACCTCAGTGCACTGGAAAACATGTTATGGAGAAAATACGTTTTATGGAGATTGAGGGGTATAGGGATGTTCAGACTTTTCGGTAGCTTGAGCATTTATGGGTGATTGTGTACATGTGTACGGAGTGCTGTAGGTGGGGGTCTCATCAAGGGGTGTTGTGTGGTTGATATTGTGGTTTTTTTTTTTTTTTACCCAAGCCCATGCCCCCTCCCCTGGGAAAAAATAAATTCATAAAAATACAAAAACTACAAAAAAAACAATGAGAAAGACAAAACAACATTTTGCATTTTCTTATTTTGATCTGGTGTTGATGTGTCACAGGCATGATGGGCTCAATGGCCTCTGCCTTTGTCTAATTTCCTTGTGTTTAAACATAAATGTTACATACATATATATATATATATATATATATGATCTTTATCGACATTTGTCAAAGTTGGGAATTTGGAATTAGGAAAAGCATCCATCCCCACCCCACCACCTCAAAACTTAATGTCCCACTCTTTCTATATTATTCCTCACCCCACCCCCAAAATACTTCCCCCTCATTTGACCACCTAAAACCTTCCCCTGCACCTCACACAATCAAACCTTCCCCCGAATCCCACCCCCACCCCTCCAAAGGACTCACCTTGTCACCACAAAGCCTCCCCCCCACCCCCCACACCATACCATCCCAACTCCTACTACCACCTCAAATTGTGTGGAACTCAAACATCCAAGGTCTCTGCTCTAATGTAACAAATCTCTCAATCCATCCCGCTGCCAATAAACCAGACATCATCTGTTTAACAGAATTCTTCCTCCCACAGGACACCCCCGACTCCTTAGCATCTTTCCCGATTACCATCTCTTCCAATTTAATCGGCGTGAACCACACCCTGGTGATTTCTCACTGCCATTATCCTGACGTTGCACCTCCCAACCCCCAGGAGTACCTCTGGCTGTGACTTCCCTCCGCTCCCACCTCTTGTTCATCTGTGTGTTGTACCATCCTCCCAACAGTGACTCCTCCATCTACATCTCTCCATCAGACATGGACAAACGATTAACCACTCATCCGAACTCTGCCTTCCTCATATGTGGCGATTTAAATTGTCACCATGCAACTTGGCTGGTTGTTGGTATCTCTCTCACTGGCCACGGCACTTCAGCAAAGGACTTCTGTGACTGCATGGCCTGATTCAATCTGTAAACTTACCAACCCGCATTTCTCCAAATGGCAAATCCTCCCTTCTGGACTTGGTGATGACTAACTTTTCCACAAATGTCTCCTGCTCTTCCTCTGCTCCAATTAGTTCATCTGATCATATGCTTGTGAAAGTCACCATCTCTGGCTATTCTCAGAGAGCTGCCTGAATGCTGGTGAGTCTGGCATTTCACTTAAGGTGATTGGTTGGGAATGCAATCAGCTATCTCTCTTCAAGACTGGTCTCCAATATCGACTGCCCCTGATATAAACAGCCTGGGAATTCTTCGACAGCATCCTGCTATCTTTCATGCGCAGATTAATTCCATCTCATCAACAATTACTCCACCCTTCTTGCCTTCCATATGGTACACTGAATCCTATGGTGAGGCAGTTGCTCTGAAACAACGTGCCTTCTCTTCCTGGAAGGAAAATCTGACTGAAGGCAATTTCAGTGCATTCCAAAAAGTCTACAACAAGTGTGTGTCCACTCTTAGGAGATCCAGAAAAGAACATCTGTCCAACTTCAAGAACGAACTTCTAAACTTGGCTCACTCCTTTAAAACCTGGTGGCACATTGATAAATGTATCTGGGGTATGCTGCCATTCCATCCCTACCCTCTCTTCAAATGGCACCACAGCAGACTCTGCTCAAAAGAAGGCTAAATGCCTCAATTCTGTGTTTTCTTCCAGATCTTGTGTCACCAACCCCTCACTCTCGGAACCCACTCTTCCCTGTCGCACCCAACTGCTCCTGGATTTTGTGTCTTTTGCACCAAAGAAGGTGAAGGTTCTTTCAACCCTCGACTCCAACTCTGCTATTGGACCGGACAGCATCACTTCACATGTCCAAAAAAACCTGCTCTGCTGAGCATCCTCTCTTCCCTTTTCACTGCATCATTTGTGCTCAGTCATCTTCCATCTGCTTGAAAACCCACCAACATCAATGCAGAAAGGTGCAAAAATCTGATCCCCTCAACTGCAGACCTGTCAGCTTACTTTCAATCATCAGCAATGCCATGGAATCCATCATCGCAGTTAATATGAAAAGCTTCCTTTTCTTCAAAAGCCTCATCTCAGATCACCAATTTGGTTTCAGGCCAGGTCACTCCACCTTGGACATGCTGCTTCTACTCACCAAACAATGGATGTAGGCCCTCAATATCAGTCATGAGATCACAGCTGTCTCTTGAGACACATCTCTTGCTTTTGATGGTCTGACATCCTGCCTTACTCTCCAAACTCTCTGCTTATAGCATCAAAGGCCAACTCCACATGGCTAACTGAGATCCTCAACTCTCGTAGCCAACTTGTGTCACTCAACAGAATCCTTTCCTCTCCTCTCCTCTCCTTGTCAAGGCTGGAGTGCCCCAAGGCAGTGTTCTGTGCCACAAGTCCTATTCCTTCCTGATCTTCATCAATGATCTCTCTGACTCCAGAAAAATTTTCTTCATCAACTTGCTAACGACTCCAACCCTCTGCTGTTACACCCTTCATCCTTCAGACAGGCAGGCTGCACCCTTTTCCCTCTCATCAGATGATGAAAAAAAAAATCACAAGCTGGTCAAACACTTGGAATATGTCTGTCAAATCTGACAAATCTCATACTCTATCTCTCCAAAAGGACTGGCTGGCAAACCCTCCTACATACTTTCTTACCAATCCACTGGAGGAAGTTCAGTCATCAAACTCCTGCGTCTCCTATCAGCCATGATCTTTCTTGGGTAAACCACATTTAAAAGCTGGCCTCAAAAGTCAGCTGCCGAATTGGCATCCTCTGTCGTACAAAGACCTTCCTTGGCATACATCAACTTCTATTCACCGACGCCTTCATCCACAGCTTGATGGAGTACTCCTCTCTCACCTGGGCTAGCTCCCCTACCTCACATCTTGCTAATCTTGACACCATGGAAACCAAGGACTTTAAGATTATTGGAATCTCCCGTGCTGAAGCTAAGCATCACTTCGCAGACAGGTTGGTGGTCTCTCTGTCTTCTACCGCCTCCTTTCTGGTCTTGCACTCCCTGCTCTTTCTGTACTTTGTCCCCTCCCCCAATGTTTCTGCAGGGCTCACACGGTTCCACCATCAAGCCTCTTCTGGTGAAGCGACCTAAATACAGAATCACTGCTCACCTCCACTCATTTGTTCCTCTTTTTTTCCCTGTCTGAAGATGATGTGGAAGTTGGTTCCACAACCCCAATTTTGCCTCCACGTTTTCTAAACAGCTGTTCACCACCATTTAAGATCGTCGCCAATCAAAAATTATATTTTCTCCCATCGTTAGCACCCTCACAAATCCCCCCTCCCAATTTTTCCCTCCTTGGAGTTTCTTTCTGTGTCCATATTGTCCTCCCCATGCATGCATGCATGTTTTGCGTTCCATTTTTGTCCGGTACGTCCCGATCCATTCAGTGTAATAGCTCTTCCACAAGCCTCAACTATGGATACAAGCTTGTTTTTTGTTAATGATGAATTCATTAGGTTAATAAAACTGGATGAAAATGTCGATACTGCGGCAAAACCTGAACTTTCTCAGCTGATGAGGGGAGGTGCTAATATCGGTACAAAAATGATGTGAAAGTCGATGTCTGACGAAAGAAACTCAAATGGATCTTGATACCAATTGTATTCACACCCTTTTGAACTGCTGAACTACTTCCATAAGAGTATTGCTGCACCAAACATTTGCTGGACATGGGGAAGAGGTGAGTGAGGAGTGCTGATGTACTCTGAAAAACATTCACCTGGTGAACGTTTCTTTCGAGTCACTCCGGGAAGCTGGAAAACTGCCTCAAGATGAAACCAATCACAGTCTTGAGAAAGGAGTCAAAGTGCCATATACTTATGAGGAGAACAGGAGGGATCGGTCGAAGGGGAAGGAATTGGAAAAGGGAGAGAAGAGGTAGAGAATTCATAAAAAGGAGGAAAATGAAACAGATGGGGGAAAGGGAGGGGACACAAATGTTGGTGTGGGATGGGGGGGTGAGAGATTCCATCATTATTACCTGTCACTGATGGTGGACGAAGGTGAGGTTTTCACACTTATTTGTCTGTGAGCATTATATCTCAAAAAGTTATGGACGGATTCAGATGAAAATTGGTGGACAGTTTGGGTGCATGATCCAAACCCAGATGCAATCATTTTTTTAAGTGATTCTTAACCGTTAAGAGATGGGGCCAAAAACGATAGATAGCACGATATCTCAAAGGTTGTGGACGGATTATGACAAAACTTGGTGGGGGAGTTAGGTCAGTGACAAGAACAAGCCCATTAGATTTTGGATGCAGATCTGACTATCAGTGGGATACAAAACATAAACTGTTCAGCTTGGCAGAGTTCTTGTTCTCATTGCATTTGTAACATTTACACAACTCCTTGTATGAAAGGAGCTGGGATGAATGAAGAGAGGGCTGTGAAATGATATGCATTCTCTACTAAAAAGAAGAGAATGTGAAATTGTGGCCAAAGAGTGGCGAGTCATATCATGGACGAAGGCAAAGGCACAACAGAAGATTTTGTAACACAAGCAGACTCCACCATCAACATTCACCTCTGCGTGCCTGTCACCGCTCGGGCGTACGCCGGAGCCTGCTGATGCACGTAACCGCTCGGTTGTTGCACACCGTGCATTTGCCTTGCAGGGTCGACGAGGGGCGCTCCGACTGCAGGGCCGGGTTGGTACGGCTGTGCAGAGTAGCCTGGAGAGACCAGGCCGCTAGGCGCCACATGTGGGGCAGATATCGGAAGTTGAGCACCACTGGTATTGGCCGAGAAGCCCGCATACTGCTGTGAAATGCCCTGAGGTTACAAAACAGCAGGGAATAGATTGGAAAGGGAAGAAAAAGTCTGTTGAGAAAGTGAAAAAGGTAAGAGGGAATTGTGAGGGACTGGGAATGTGGGTAAAATGAAAAACAACGGAGCAAAAAACAGGTAATGTGTGCAAGGAATAACAGATATTTTGCCAAAGTTTTACAAACATTATTATCTGGAGGTTTTAACAGAATATATACAAACAGTTGTGACAAAAGTGGAGAAGGAATGCAGATGTTTGAGAATGAAACAGGAAAACATGAACGACTGAACTTCGCTTGAATTCATAAATATTCTGCCCTTTTAGGATTTACTATGACACATCTATGATGGCAGGCCTCGAGCCACAGGGACACCATTCAGCTCTTGCACAAAATGAGAGGCAAACATAGCACAAAAATCAGGCTTCTTCATCCACCCATGCTATTAGATCACATGGGCCAAAAAGATGCTCATGGTGTCAGGGTTGGGGGGAGATTGGGAAATCATATTTTTGAACAGAGGTTTGGTATTTGCGACTGAGTGTTTACCTGGGTAGGCTGCTGCATCGAGTTGTACTGCACTAGTGTGGTGCCTTGTCTGCTGGCCTGTGAGTACAAAGCACCCTGACCCTGGGAAAAATAAAGCAAAGGTGGTAAGACTGACAAAAGGTTTGGGGTTTGCTGATATACAAGTGTTTATTGGAAAACTCGAGAGTTCATAAAACACCTTACCCCACGGAATCTTGAGAAAAAGGACATGGGAAGGGTCTTTTAAACTCTTGATTTGTGTTTCCAAGTACAATCTATTTTTCCGAGAAGCCGAGATTTTGTCTGAGATCTCAATATTCCTCAATACTGAGAGAGCTAGAAGCAAATTTGATTGATCGAGACGGCATAAAATGGCATAATATTTTGGTCGTGCTACTAAATGGAAAGATTTTGAAAGGGCCAACAAGGTGATTTGTATTCTACAATGGTCAAGGATATAATTCAATTTAAATTAAAGATTTTAAAGGCAAAAGAAAAAAAAAACTTTTTTTCAGAAGTTTACCGCTGTTGATGCACCATCATTACACCACCCTATTGAACACGTTGAATTACTTATTTGTTCCTGTTGTTTGTGTTCTTTATGATATCCTGAAAAACAGTAAGGTTCCTGTTTGGGATGATTTTGAATTTTATTTGACTGCTTGACAGGCAGACTAAACAATTACCTTACTCCTCTACATGTACGCAATCGGAATGAGATTCCGTACAATTTGCAAAATTCAAAGCCAAAGTACAACAAAATTTCAAGCTGTAGGTTCGTGTTCCGATTCATGTTCTACAGTATTCAAATATAACAATGAAATGAAATAAAGTTGCTCCTCGATCATAGACCAATGTCTGCAGACAGAGAGGCATTCAAAGTGAACCAATTGTTTAACCAGCTTTAAATTTCACATGTTCTGTTCACAGTGTGAGGGTAATGGAGCAATGTAGATTGAACAGAGAAGAGTAGAGGCATGGGGAAAGCGAGAGAAAAGTTTGTACATGGTCATTTAGAAAGCGTGGAAGTAAGAAAGATGAAGCGGAGGGGGGGGGGGCGAAAAAGTGTGTGTGTGTGGGGGGGGGGTGAGAGAACGCGCAAGAAAACAACAAACCGGAGGAAATCCTCGCATGACTTGCTGGCGCATAATCCTTTGCTGTTGCTGCTGCTGTAACAACTTCAACTGCAGGACATGTTGTTGTTGTTGTTGTTGTTGTTGTTGTGGCTGCTGCTGCGGAACCGGAGGGTTGGACAGCTGGGCCTGCGCGTGTGACGGCAGCCCGGGAGCAGGCGTTGGACCCTGTGGCATCGTGCCACGGCGAAGCAGCATGTCACTCAGAAGTTGCTTGGTATTTGCCGTGTACTGGCGGGATGGGTCAAGGCGTGGAGCTCCAACTGCAGGAGCAGGTCACGGGTCAAGATCTCCAAAAGAGAAGCAGTGGGTGGACACGTACCATTTCAGCTTGATAGATACTTTAATAACTTACAAAGTGCGAATCACAAAAGGAGTTTTATGAGTCCCTATTAAAAAACATTTGTTGTAAAAAAAAAACATTTGTAGTAAAAAAAAAAAATGATAAAATGTTTGTCATAGTGCAGAGCAACAGAACACAAGGAAAATTCCTGTGAAACACACCAGGTGCCAATGGCTGACTCTGTGTGTAGTAGTTTGGCTGCAGTGGTTGTGACATATTGGGATAACCCATGTAGGATCCAGGCTGGGGATGGTGCATCAACTGTGTGGGAGCCATCGATCCGTATGGCACACGACCATACGTGGTGTGCACGTACTCCTGCTGGGGAAGGGGCAGTGGGGGTGGGACCCGCCCCTGCACAAACTCACCGTATTATTGGGGAAAACAGCACCACATGTAATCTCCACTAGGTCATTTCTAACTATATATGTTGCAAAGTCCCTTCTTATAAATGAAACAATAACAAAATAAATAAATAAACCAATGTCACCCACAGGGTGACCCATATCTTGCCAAAAGGTGACCACATGTGACTTCTTTAATGTCACACTGAGGTGAACAGAGCTGCTATTCACCAGGAGCGACTCCTTGAGGAATATCTGCCTACGAGAGTTTCCGATGAGAATCGTTCTAGAGTAACCGTGGAAAATATGCGTTTGCCTCATAACGTCACCAAATGACGTCATAATGTCTCAAGCTTGACATATCTAGAAAGCACTCATCGATGTGTTCAATTTGAGGTACTGCACGATATGGTTCCTAAAACTTGAAAATTTGACCTTGGGGTCAAATATGTTTGACCTTAGGCGCTAACCATGAAGGTCAAGGCCAATCGCCACCAAAAATTAATCAGCTGAGTGCTAGACCATGAACTATATTCCCATGAAGTTTGAATACAATCCGATCAAAATTACTCAAAAAATAAGGGTTTCGTCGACTCCCCTGATTTGTGACAAAGTGACCTTGACCTTTGACCTTGACCTTCAAAATTTTATGCGCTGAAAGGGACCTCTATAGGCCTCTGATATGCGAAGTTACAAAAATTTCCAATGATAACTGTGCTCTGCAGAATTTTTTATGCGTGATTACAGACAAACAAAAAAATAAAAATAAAAATAAAAATAAAAAAACGTACAAGCTGACTAACATATCTTGCAAAAACTTCGTTTTGGCAAGATAATAAGTATACAAAATAAGTTTTAAAAAAAAAGACATAAAATGTCAGTCCACATTGTTTTAGTGATTATGCTGCATGGAGTGAAAGGGCTAGCCTGTATTTATGTACAAGGAATATGGCTGCCAGTCTATACCATCTTTGATTGCATCACGAAAAAAATTTTTGGCCACATGTATACTGTCATGTGTTGTCTTTGTGCCAAGTACAAATACAATTGGTCTATACATGTCTGAGAAATGGTTGGGGACACATTTAAGTAACAAAATGGCCACCAGTCAGCCATCTTGGATCTGATCTCGAAACAAAAAGACGTGCATATGTAAGCCATCATTCATTATCTGTGAGCCAAGTACGAATAAAATCAGTAAATGCATGTCTGAGAAATGGCTGAGGAGATGTTCGACACTGGGTTTTTTTAACAACTAAAATGGCCACCAGTCGGCCATCAACGCGCAGGCATGATGGGCTGAATGGCCTCCACCTGTGTTGGATTTCCTTGTTATCTTGGATCTGATGTCCAAAGAAAATGGCATACATATGCATACCATCATGTGTTGTCTTTGTCAGGGCCGGATTTACTTGCTTGTGGGCCCGAGGCCAAACCTTATCAGTGCCCCCCCCCCAATTTTTTTTTATATATATACGTCGTAATATTGTAATGTAAAAAAAAAAAAAAAGAATTACAACATAATGTAACACATCAATAATTTTGGATCAAATTAGTTCCATATCAGGTAAATCAAAGTAAATCAAGTTCCATATCATGTACATCTTACACATAGGAATAATGGAAAAATACAATGAAACTGAAGCATAATAAATTTTGCAAGCACAACTATGTGAAGTTCAAAATGACATTTTCCTGCCTTTTTCTATGGCAAATTTGTCAATGATACTGTTTGTGTCAAGGGATTGTAGGAGGACAGATTCAATGCATAGTAATGAAAGTGAGTTTAATCTCGTTTGTCCCAAAGTTGATCTCAGGTGATTCTTCACCCTCGATAGAGTAGAGAAAGACCTCTCTCCTTGACAGTTTGTAATGGGGATGGTAAGGAACATTCTTACCAAGATACTAATGTTTGGAAAGACAGTTGTCAAAATACCATCTTTAGACCTCAACAAAGTGGAAATGTTTGTCACTGGCCTGTCAGATTCAGAAGACAAAATGTCTTTAAACTGCAAAAATTCATCTAAAACAGATGCTTCCAGGTCACTGGAATAGGTACTGACAAGGAGTTCCAGTTGAACTTTGAGGTCATCATAGTTCATAAAAAAGGTTGTCAGCTTTGGAAGTGATTGGAGTTGTGCAGCTTTGGTTTCTTTTAACTTTCTCTTTTGTGAGCCACTCATATATTTCTTCAGGGCCGACATAATTGATCTATCTCATGAGAATCCCCAAGATTCCAAGAATAATCTGTAAGCATAAAGTAATAATAAATTAGTTCAAGTATCATAAGAGATACCAATATCACAAAATAAGAACACAAAAACACACGTAATATAACAATGAAGTCCACTAAATACAACACATACTGTATATAATCTACAGATAGATAGATAGATAGATGGTGGGAAACGGGAATTTAAAAATGTACTGTTATATTTTTCGTTACCTCATGTTATTTTATTCATTTTACTATAGGGCCTACTAGCCTACTCCTTGGCCAATCAGAGAACTCACAAGTCCCTGGTGGGTCCCCAGTTACTGGTGGGCCCTAGGCCAATGGCCTATTGGAAAATGCGGCCCTGGTCTTTGTGCCAAGTACGAAAAAAAATCAGTATACATGTCTGAGAAGCACAAAAAAAGCACATGCAGGCAGGCATGGACACGAAAATCGAGACCAAATCCATAAGCCACCATTTTGGACTAAGTCCAATGGGGGCATATAATGCAAATGAAACACAGAGAATACAAACCTCTTTCTGGCTTGGCTTTTTGCGCTTCCTGGGGTTCTTAGTTTTGGTTTTCTCCTCTTCGGCACCTGGTGGTTTACTGGGTTCTGGGCCAGGATCAGCAACCTTTCGGTCTCCATCTGCACCACTGATACCAGGTGGTGCAGTGGGTGGTTCCACCTCCTGTAGACCAAGTGTAATGGGAAATAGGATGGGAACAGCATGAGGATGCTGTGCAAGGAGACCCTTTGATTAAAAACTCTTCAAAGTTTACAGTGCCAACAGGTGAACATAGGCATTAAAAATGGGCCATCTCCATATTATATAATGAGCCTCAAGCTGGAGTCGAGTAATTACCATTGAAATCCTGGCTGAAGACAAAAGCATACATGCAGATAAAAAATATTTCTGCAAAGGTGTCAGTGCGTATCAGTCGGGAGCATTACACATTGGTCTGCTATTATAATGCGGAGTATACAGAAAGAAAAATCTATTCCCGAAAAAAGTTGATGTTCAGAAAAGTTGAGCAAAGACAAGCAAGTGACCTCTGGAGGTAAAGGAAGAGGCTGCAAGTAATATGAAAGTGGCTTTGGACGGATGTGCGTGTGGTAGAGCAAGAGGCGGTGTTGCTCCTCAAAACGCATGTGCTTGCGTTCCATGCGGGCTGCTCCGAACCAAGCCCAGGATAAAGGTGCTGGATTCTTCTGACCTTCAAACATATCCCAGGGGGATACCCTTTGTTTTGTTGACACCTGCAAGCCCTGGGGTAGGAATGAAAATGGTGACCTTAATTACGAAACTGGTTCTCTCAATTTATTAATGGTGCATCATAAAACATGTCTGTAAACACAGTAGGTTTAAGTAAAATATTTAGAATTTCAATAACCGAAAATTACAAGTTCTGATCATTATATATTTGCCTTGTGTGAACTAAAGGACCTTTCTGGATACAATATGTAGGTTCATGGAAGATCAAGGAGACAAAGAGCAAAAATACAGGTACTGATAGTGGGAAAACATATGGATGGAATAAGCAAGAGAGTGAGAGCAGAGGAGGGCATGAGGGGGAGGAAAAAGCAAGTAAGAGGGTTGGGTCAAGGAGGGTCAATGGCTGGAGTAAAGATTGGGGGTTGGGATGAGGGGGTGAGATATTTGGTGCATCACCTGCATGAAGCCCTGGAGGGAAGGGTAGGATTTAAGTCTCAGGAAGACTATTCCACAAACGGGAGGAAAGAGGAACAAAGTAATTGAGGTGTGCAGTCAGTCCGGACTTGAGGAGTTTAATCATGAGAGGTTACTGAAAGAATATCGTGCTTCCTCAAGGATGAGGAGAGGGCCTTGGGGCTGAGACAGCAGAGGGAACAAGAGGCAGTAAAAAATATATTTAAAAAAAAACACAGAGTGGCACTAACTTGTGCTGCTGTCTCATCAAGGGAGATACAATAATGTTGAGTGCTTTAGATTCTACAGAATCCAGGAGAGAGATATGATGTTGGGATGAAGCCCACAGGGGAAAGCAGTACTCGACTGAGCTATGGCTGTAGGACTTGCAGGCTATGAGCTGTAGATTGTTTCAAGGAATTACTTGGAATAAAAGAGGATGCCCAGTCTGTGGTTAGCCTTCGAGACCAGCTTTATCATATGGTCAGCCCAGGAGGGGTTTCTTGCAGATTGTGAGGCCACAAAATTAAAGAGACAACCTCTTTCAGTGGCTGACCAAGTGGGGGTTTATGACGATCCTTTCTGCGTATACAGTGAGACAGAGATTCTCCAGGATTGAAAGACACGGTCCATTTTCAAGACTAGAATCTCAATTCCAGATCAACATAAAGCGACACAGCTATGGTCTGCCTGCCAGTGAGAATGAGTACTGTACGGCAATGTGGAATCATTTGAAAAGAGGAAGAGGTTTTCCCGAGCATTCAAAACGTCACACTTAGACAATGTATTGAGCCCAGTCTTATTCCTCATTTACATGCCTTGAGACGACACTCCAGCCTTCAATTGGAGAGATAATTCCATTGATGGCAACAATATTGAATGCACGAGTGGATGAAGTCAGACAGTCGAGTATGAAATTGACCTTGTTTGATACATGCAACATGCTCGGCAAGGAGAGCATCGATTCAAGTATGTTGAATACTCGAGATGTGGCCAAGGAGATGATCCTGACTTCTTGTTGGAGAATTTGGGCCTCTGACCATTGCCGAGAGAAAAACAGCAGCATTTCTATAGTTGGGTCACCTGATGGAATTCAAAGTAAGGCCAAAAAAAAAAAATGTTGCATTGGCGTAACGGGTCACTGAAAAATAGGGTAGGTCGGTCGGGATCTTTTTTTTTTTCTTTCTTTTTTTTTCCTAATAAATCCCTCCCAAAATCTCCCCCGGCTCGAGTACCACCCTTTTTGTCGGCGGGTTCTGTTGTAGTAATCAACAATAGACCTTTTCGATCGGCTTTATTCTCACAAAACCCATACGCATATCTACAACAACATAAATATACATAGGGTAAGAATAACAAAATACAATAACTTGTACACATAATACTGAAGGCAAATACCACATACGCATCACATAATAACGAAGTTAAACTCCATACTCTAATCCCAATTACATTCCTCAGAGTACATTATTCCTAATATAGTATATAACATACCATTACTGTTCCAGCATGACTTTCCATGGAGTACGTGGTATACGTGTCATCACCAGCCATTGACCTTCATATACAGTGCTGCCACATCCGCCCAATTTCCGTTGCCGCCAATTACAGTATGGCACTTTATTATCACAACAGGTTCTGTCCGAAACACTTCCGGGTTTTTGCGATCGCGATCGCAATCAACAAGATACTTGAAAACGATAGCAAAACAACAAAAATAGCAATAAAATAGAGTCGGCAAAATTTTTCGATAGCAAAAAAAACAAAAAAAAACGTAGGGTCGGCGGAATTTTTAGGGTCGGGCGGGTTACGCCAATGCAACATTTTTTTTTTGGCCTAATGGTCAGACATCAGGCTGTTTGAAATGAGGAAATACTTGATGTCAGCAGTGATGATGAATTCCATAACTTTACTTGTAATTGGGAATAAGGTAACTGGCTTCAACTTGAGGGAATCTGTTTTTGCATCCTACGAGTGAATGAGAGTGATGTTCGCTGACTTCCATGCAGATGGGAGGCAGACAGAAGAGGATCATCTGAAGAGACCAGAGCAGCAGCAGAGCAACATTTGAGAACATGGGCATTGATGCCATTTTGGCACACTACTGATGAAGACTCAGGGTTGGATAGCATATTCTCTACCTTAACGGATATGAGACAGAGTCCAGTCAACAGTGGGTATAAGTGAGTAAGGTTGAGATAGGGTGTGATGGGTTGGATACATGACATTTGGAAAAGAAACACCGACCGAGTTGAGACATTCTGCTTTGTCTGAAGCAGAGACCAAGGTTTGGCAGAAATGTGGAAAATACAATCTCAGTGAATTCTCCAGTTTTTATGCCTCCACCGCCAAAGTTGCTGGAGGCATCATTACGTTTTGGGTTGTCCGTCCGTACATACGTACGTACGCAGGTCCGTCTATGCTAATTTTCTGTTTTCTCTGCAACCGCTTATCAGATTGACATGAAATTTTCATCATCGGCGTGACTATTCATGTGGAATGTTTTAATGATAATTATGACATCATGGTTCATGTGGTGTAGCAACCAAGTTGGAAAAAAGGAAAAACTTTGGACATCTGTATCTCCTAAACCGCTCCATGGAAAAAATTTAAACTTGGCACATGTCAAGGTCTCCCCATGGGAAATAAGTGATTTTTTTTTTGGTGATGTCATAGGTGGCTTCATTATGACGTCGCAATTGTATACACTCAATGTCAGCAGAACTGAACAAAAACAGGCATAAAAACATTTTATTATAAACGAAGGTTTACGAACCTGGTGCATATCATATGGACCTCACGATGGACGGATTGCAAAATACGATGAGAAAGTAGAGTGAAGGACATCAAAGCAATAGTCTCCTGGAGCATTGGATATTGGTATTCATTAAAATCTCCAGCCTCGCTGTCTCCACGAGCTCGAAAAGGACTTTCGTCCGTTCCAGCTTTCATAATTCCTCATCAACGGCATGGACAGACGGTACATCAAGCCACTATAAAAAAGCTTGCAGGTTTCGAGAAACATTGAACTTATTCCGTTTTTGAAATAGTCTTCAGAAAATGAAGCGTACTTCATGTTGAAGAAGCTGGGGTACCCAGGGTTACTCGGTGCTGTTCGAATCCTGTTGGCATTTTTAAGAAATCAAATTTTGTGGAGCCCAAAACACTTCCCGACAACCACCAAGGGATGGGGTCAGCGACCATTTTAATATTATCTTTCACAAGGCTTCAAAGGCTTTGGCACTGCAGAGCGATTTAAAAATATATATCTATATATAATTTTTTAATCCAACTTTTTTTTTCTTCCAAATTTTCAAAACATTTTTGCTTCAAACACTCCCTGGGCACACGCTGTTGAACCTCTGAAAGGTTGATGAAAATCCATTTGGCCATCTCTGAGAAAAATAGCGACACAGACAGACAACTCCTATCTCTTTGCTCTATATCGATATCTGACTGCTCTATGTCTCTTTGCTGATGACCATCGGTCATCCCTCAAACCAACATGCAGCAGCTTCTTCACTCACTGCAGATCTGGATAAAATTACAAACTGGTCCAACACGTGGAACATGTCTTTCAATCCAGACAAATCTCACACTCTCACTATCTCTCCGAAAGGACCATTTAGAAACCCCCCCCCCATCCACTTTCTCAACAATCCTCTGGAAGAAGTCCTTTCTTTCAAGCTTCTGGGTCTCACTATCTGCCATGACCTTTACTGGGAAAGCCACATTTCAAACCTCGCCTCCAAAGCCAGTCGCCGAAAGTCCTCCGTCGTGAATCTTCCTCCGTCGTGCAAAGTCCTTCCTCGGCCCACCTGAGCTCCTGAGCACTTACAAAGCTTTCGTCCGCAGCCTGATGGAGTATTGCTCTCCCCTCTGGGCTGGTGCTCCTGCCCACCACCTTTCTCGGCTTCACGCTGTGGAAACCAAGGCATTTCGGATCATCGGCATCTCCCGCAATGAGTCTGAGTCTTTGGGCCTCTCACTCTCTTACCGCAGGCTGGTCGGTGGTCTTTCTGTCTTCTCCTGTCTCCTCTCCAACCTCGCCCCCCCCCCCACCCTGCTCTCTCTGCGCCCCACCAAATTTCCGCAGGGCGCTCAAGGTCCGCCAACAACCCCCTTCTGGTAAAACTACCAAAATCACGAATCACTGCTCACCTTCACTCTTTCATTCCTCTTTTTTCCCGCCTTTGGAATAAACTCTCACTCTATTCAATCCCATTCTTCCCTCCAGGCCTTCAAAACAGCTGTTCACCACCACCTCTCATCATCCCCCATCCAAATCCTCGATCTTTTCTACCCCAGATAATCCACCCAAGCCCACCTCCTTCAAATTCCCTGCTTTCCTTCCTGAAAGTCCCTGAAATGTCCATCTTATATTCCCCATGTTCCCCACCCCATCCCTCTCCCTTCCACAGATCTCCTAATGTCTATGTTCCCCACTGTTTTGTCCTTCCCACTGCCGCCCCTCTTGTCTCATGCCCGCTAAAACGCTGGCACACGTTGAATACGTTATGGATAAGTTTTGTATACGTTAAGAGCACGCTGAAAAACACTGCCATACGTTGTAGTACGCTGGCTTTCATCGTTGTACTTTGCGGTGGTTGTCCTCAAATTTTAGCATGCTTGAAATTTACGACGTATGCCAGCGTATGACTCACACGTTCCACTACGCTGGCCATAAGTTGTAGGCACATTATGCGATCATTGACACACGTTACTTGTAAGTTACTCATAAGTCGAAACACATCGAGGTAATGATTAGCGTACCCGAAACTTATTTATAACCTATGAGTAATGTGTTGCAGGCATGTTACACGATCGTTGACACGTCGAGGTACGTTACGAGATCGTTGACACGTCGAGGCACGTTACGAGATCGTTGACACACGTCGAGGCACGTTACTTGTAAATTACTCATAAGTCGAAATACGTTGAGGTATTGCTGAGCGTACCAAAACTTATTTCTAACCTAAGAGTAATGTGCTTTGAACCGATGTGTAACGTACCTCCAACGCATATTGACGTATGTAGACGTATTTGGTTGACGTCTTCCAGACGACCACAGAACTTACTGAACGTGTTTCTAATTTACAGCTACTGTATAATGGCGTATTGGCAGCGTTTAAAAAAAAAAACAAAAAAAACAAAACAATAACTTCCGATATTTCGGCACGTCCGATTGCCTCTTCAGTTTGCTCATGTCTTATTCTTAGTTCCTCTGTGAATATATTGTTTGAGGATATTGTCACATCGACGTCGAAACTTAAAAGCAAATGTCCGAATATATTTTTAAATTCGTGATAGACTAAAAAACAAACAAAGAAACAAAAAAAACAACAACTTCAGATATTTCGTTACGTGCCTTCACGGAGCCAAGGAGAAAAAAAGAAAATGTGCCTTGACGGAGAAAATAAGTTTCGGGTATGCTAAACATTACCTCGACGTGTTTCGACTTATGAGTAACTTACAAGGAACTTGTGTCGACGTGTGTGAACGATCGCATATCGTGCCAACAACTTATTCCCAGCGTAGCGGAACGTGTGAGCCATACGGCGAGCACGTCGTAAAATTTTCAGCATGCTTGAAATTTCACGACGTACTAAACGCACCACGAAATATGACAGCGTACTTCATCGTTTTTCAGCGTGCTCTTAACGTATACACAACTTACCCGTACCGTATTCGACGTGTGCCAGCGTTTTAGACACATTTTACATAGGTCGGCATATGCTGGCAAAAATAGTCAAGGTGTGACTGCATGGTTGACACTTCCAATTCTAAGGCGGTTATGATATAAATCGGCGTGTGGCAGGTTTTTAACAGGCTATGCCACGAGTTCGTCGGCGATACGTGCAGCGCGCTATGCCTAAGTTAAACTATCGTTGGGCATAGGTTGCGAACGCCGACAACAGGCAAAGAATTCATTGGTATAAGTTATCTATAAGACAACGAAACGTTCTGTGCCCGTTACTAATATGTTATGCATACGACCAACTCGTTATGAATACGACCAAACCTTAAAAAAAAAAATCAAAATTTCAGTGTACGCCAACGTTTTACATACATTTTTATACGTTGCCATTGCTGGCTAAATCGTCAAGGTGTGACAGCGCCTTTAGAGGAGGGGCATGGGCTTGGTTAAAAACACACATCAACCACACAACACCTCTTGACAAGACCTCCACCAACAACACTCCGCACACATGCACACAATCACTCATCAATGTTCAAACTACCTAAAAGTCCTGCCAACATCCCAATACCCCTCTATCTCCATAACTTCCAGGTACCTATCTAATTCTAATTTAAACTTATCGACTTTTTCTGCTGACACAACCTTTCCAGGGACACAATTCCATGCATTAACTACTCTCTGAGTAAAAGTCCCCTGCCTTGCTCCCATCTTAACTCTCCTCTCCTTTACTCTCAGACTACGGGCCCTGGTTCTATCACTATTTACTCTGTTGAATAATTCACCTGCACTTCTTAAAATCTCTACCTTTCATTATCTTCAACATCTCCATCATATCTCCTCGTAACCGCCTCCTTTCTAGTGTAAAGTTCCTTTCTAGTTCTAGTGCGCCTCCACTACTGCCTCCTTTCTTTCTAGTGCCTTGTCTCCTTCAGCCGCCCCTCATACCTGAGTCTAGCTAGGCCCAGAATCAATCGAGTAGCCCTGCGCTGAACCCTCTCAATGGCAGCCATGTCCTTCCGAAGTTGCGGTGACCAAAACTGCACACAATATTCTAGATGTGGCCCTCACTAAATTCCTGTACAATGTTAACACCACCTCTTGATGTATAATTGATCCCCCTCCGAATACAACCGAAAACCCTATTTGCTTTCCCTATAGCTACCCGGCACTGTGCTGCCTGCTTACCTCCCATATCTATTCCCACCCCCAGATCCTTCTCCTGTGTGACATGCTCCAAAATTACCCCTTGCATCCTGTAATCTCTATTTTCATTCTTCTTTCCCATCCCCAACACCTTATACTTGCTCAGGTTAAATTACATCTGCTAATCTTTTGCCCAATCTCTGCAAGTATCAATACTTTCCTGAATCTGATCACCAACCCCTCTGCGATCCACCTTACCTCCAACCTTTGTGTCATCTGAAAATTTGGAAAGCTGACTTTTCACCCCATTATCCAAATCATTAATGTAAATAATGAATAGTAATGGTCCAAGTACTGATCCCTGAGGTACCCTGCTACTTACATCCTCCCAGCAAGACATCCTCCCACTCACAGCAACTCTTTGCTTCCAACCACTAAGCCAGTTTGCAATCCAATAAGCTACCTGACCAGCCACTCTACAAGCCTTCATCTTAGCGAGCAACCTCCAATGTGGTACCTTATCAAATGCCTTCTTAAAGTCTGGATATACCATGTTCAGTCTGTGCACTACCTTTCCCTCATCCGCCCAATCAGACACTGCTTCACAGAACTCAAAAAGATTTGATTGACTGGAACTAACTTTGGTAAACCCATGCTGACTTCCTTTAATTAGTTTGTATTTATTTAAATGGTTCCTCATCTGGTCCTTAATTAATGTCTCAAACACCTTCCCCCACAACTGAAGTCAAACTAACAGGTCTATCGTTTCCCAATTCTTCTCTGGATCTCTTCTTAAATAATGGTGTTACATTTGCTACTCTCCAATGCTCCAGTACCCATCTTGACTCCAGTGAACTATTGAAAATATCCGTTAACATCTCGCTTACCTGCTCAGCCACCTCCATCAATACTCTTGGGTGCATACTATCTGGACCCAGAGCCTTATCTACTCTTAGATTACGGAGCTGTTCCTTTACTTCCTCCACTCCAACCTGGATCTTCTGTAAAAGCCCTTCCTCACCTCCTTGGTAGATACTCTCAGCTATTGGCAAGTCTCCTGACTGTTCTTGTGTAAAAGTTGAAGCAAATTACCTGTTTCATAAGCCTGCTATCTCACATCACGAACCACTCTCCTGGTGCTATTCCTCAATGGGCCCACACTGATCCTAACCTGTTGTTTTCCCCTAATGTAATTAAAGAATGCCTTGCTCTTATGTTTAATATTCTTAGCCATGTCCTTCTCATACTCTCTTTTGGCTTGACGAGTTATTTTCTTTACTTGCCTTTGTTGACTCCGATAGTGATAGAAATCTAACTCGAGTCCTGTTATTATTAATTTTAAACCAAATAAATGCCTTCTGCTTCTTCTTAATAGCGTTCCTTATTTCACTACATAACCACCCTGGTCTCTTTCTGCTTCCAGTTTTACACCTCATTGGAATGTACTTACTCTGCACTCTACACATTTGCTCCTTAAAGGTTTCCCATTTCTCTGATGCCGATTGTCCTGTTGTTCCAGTCTCCCAATCTACATCACCCAACTCTCTCCTCATACCCTCAAGGTTTGCCTTCCTGAAATCTAATAGCCATTACCCTACTATCCTGAACTCTAACCCTTAACAGCCTTTGCACACACAAAGTTATGGTCACTTGCTCCCCTACCTCCACCTCCTCCACCATATTGGTATTGTTACTTAAAAGGAGGTCTAACACTGCACTCCCCCTCATGGGCTTATCTACAAATTGGGTTAAAAAGCAATCTTGGACTAAAACTAGGAAATCCTCATCTGCTCTGCCATTTCCCTGTTCCTGGACCCATTCTATCCTTGGCAAGTTGAAATTCCCCAAAATCAATACTCTTCCCTTACCCACATGCCCTTTTGAATTCTTCATGTTCTCCTCCTTCCTCCTCGTCTTCCTTCATACCCAGAGCCTTATAAAAGCATCCTTCCAGTATGTTACTGCTTTTACAATCTCTAATCTCTAGCCACAAAGAATCCTCAACATTTATTCTTTCCTTAATGTCACCCCTTTCTCTTGATGCAAAGCTGTCCTTTACCCAGATTGCTACTCCTCCTCCTATCACACCGATACACCTTGTAGCCTTCCAATCCTGTCCACCAGTTGCGCTCCTCCTTTACCCATGTCTCACTCACTGCAACTATATTGTACTCCTCGCTATCTACTTTGGCTTCAAGTATTTCCATCTTATTATTTGAACTTCTGGCATTGGTATAGAATATATTTAACTTTTCCCTTCCTAAAATTCCATTTTTTTGCCTGGCCTTAGTCATCACAATTACACCATCCGTTCCTTCCTTAATACCTTCCCCCCACACTCCGCTGACCTAAAAATAATCCTGAATTCCTTCAATTCCCACTGCAAACCTTGCTGCCCCCTTTATATTTAACATACGGCCATCATTCCAGAAACACTCCCTTTGTCCCCTAAATGATTTCCACTGCTTCTTAAATGTAAAACCTTCCTCCCTACATCATTCTTCCAGCCATTGGTTGACGTCTATTGCTCTGGTCATAATTTCCAAATCGTTTCTTAATCTTGGGAGAATCCCAGAAAATATTACCTCACAACCCTTTGCTTTCAGCCGCTTACCCAATATCATGTATCTATTTTTCAAAACCTCTGAGTAAACTTTCCCGATATCATTTGCTCCAAGGTGTACCACAACCAACTTCTTCCTGCATGACCCGATACAATATCGTTTACCCTTCTTTCAATGCCCCTCACCCCCACTCCTTCAAAACTGCACAGAATTCTATGTCTACGATCCTTCCTGCAGAATGAAGAATCGACATATTTAATTGTCTCATCACCCCAAAAAACTGTCTCCAATACCTCATTTCTACCAATCTCGATTTCTGCACATACACCACTGCCTGCGCCTCCACCACTGCCTGCGCCCGCTGCATGCATAATTACATATAATCACATTCAGTAATAAGCAATTTACATACAAAAACAGCTGAAACATTGAGACACATGAACCCTTTTTTTAGCTGAGGACCAACGAAATATAGAAGCTCCAACAAAATGTTTGAAAATAAATACATTACAAGATCGGAAACCACATTGAGGATAAATCTTCTGCTTCAATGTTGCTTCCGCAAATAAGAATGCAAAGTCAGAAATATGGACAACGATAAGATTGTGCAATCCTGAGCTGTTGAAATTCCATGACCTTGGGACAAGCAAGGCAAACGGGATGACCGGAATTACCTGCTTCTTGTCTATGTAGTCAAACCCAGCGATTTTGTTTCCTTTGGTGTCGATGAGTGAGCCCATGGGTTCACACGTGATGACATCTACAGTCTGTTTGGCAAGGGGAAGGAGCTGCCTTAACTTGTCTATACTCTCAGATCTTTTGTCTCCAAGTTCTTTCTGCAGACACACAGCAGACAAAACAATGGATTTACAATGTCGTTTTCTCAATTCAGGATAAAAAACATCTGCAGCTTCCTTTATTGGCAAAAAAAATCGTTTCGGCACAAAATTAACAAATCCATAACAATGGCCATGGAGCTGGTGCACATGCACACCCCAATGCCCGATAAATGCAGATCTCCACCCTTTTCTGAAGTGCAACCTCACACCTTCAACTTCTTCACAAGGTTCATGTACGCCCTTTTGTTTTCCTCCATGACACCCTGTGACAAACTGGACAGGTCAGAAGCCAAGGTTCCATTGATGAGAACACTGATCATGTCCAGAACCGTGGTGAACAACTCACTGCACACAGGATAGGTCCATAATTAAAGGCCTGCTCGTCATATTATAAATTTGTATGAATATATAAGGGTGACAACTTGATACGACTTACCACAAAAATAATTACCGTTGTTTGTGGCATGGGGAAAACAGCAGCCAATCAGAACCCTGCAATTAGCATATCAAGAGGACATGAGCCAATTGACTCACTTGTTGCTTTGCATGTCGACTGTGCCTGTGCTGATGACTTGGAGAAGCAAAACAGCCCACTCTGTCGTCCACTGTGAGCTCCGTTGCACGGTGTCAAACATTCCTCCAACCTGCATAATAAATGGCCATGCAAGGATCAAGGAGAAGTCAAAACTACCATTTGAAGAACAGAAACAGGTCAAGGTCCAAACTCACGAGGTTAAGCCGGAGCTGAAGGGCCTCGTGCATCAGTTGGCGAGCCTTAACATCATCCTGGTACCTTTCCTCCTGCCAATTGTTAACAATCTGCATACAAATTAAGAGCACGAAGGTGATCCCAATATAAAGTGCTTAAGATATCTTCAAGTGTTACAATGTGATTAGGTCAAACTCAAAATTTGCATCAAATACGATACTGATGACCCACCTGGTTGACCTGGTTCTGCAGTGAGGTAAGCAGACCCTCTCTTTGTTCATCCTGACCCTTTAGGCAGGTCAACACCAATGACAGAAATGGTTGTTGGCTCAACAAGGACATGCTTGGAGGTGAAATAAAAGCACAGACAACAGCACCAGACACAAAATGTAGGTTAAAGACAGAATTTGGCTCGGATGTCCTCAACTGAAAGCACTCAAGAACTGGGTGATAATAATCAGTTACAGTGCATACTTACTGGCCAAAGGAAAAAAGGCTTAGTGCAATGCATATTGTTCATGAATATTTTGGCTATTGTGTGCATGATAAAGGTCATGATGACAGCCTTTAAGGCCCGGTCACACCTTGACGTTTTAGCCAGCGATGGCAACGTGTTAAAATTTATGTAAAACGCTGGCTTACGTTGAACTTTTGATGTTTTTTTTAAAGATTCGGACGTATTCATAGCGACATGGTCTTATGTATAACGCATTGGTAACGGACACAGAACGTTTCGTTGTGTTATAGATAACTTATACCAACGAATGCTGAACCTGTTGTCGGCCTACACAACCGATGCCCAACGATAGTCTAACTCAGGCATAGCGCGTTGCACGCATCGCAGACGATGTCGTGGCGTAGCCTATTAAAAGGCTGACGCACAACGATTCGAATCATAACTGCCGTAGAAATGGAAGTGTCAACATCGCGGTCACACCTTGGCGATCTTGCCAGCGTATGCCGACGTAACAAAAAGTGTGTCTAAAACGTTGGGGCACGTCGAATACGGTATGGGTAAGTTTGGTATGCGCGAGTAGAACGCTAAATACGCTATCATAAGTCGTAGTAAGTAGAGTACGTCAAGAAATTTTGAACATGTTCAAAATTTTACGACGTATTCGGCGTATGACACACGTTCGCATGCGATGAGGATAAGTTTTACACACGATATGTGGACGCTTACACACGTCCACAAAGGCGACTTATAAGCTACTCATAAGTCGAAACACGTCGCGGTAATGTCTTTTTTTACGCGAAACTTATTTCTAACTTATGTTTGACGTGCTTTGAACCAATTCTTTACGTAGCCCCAACACACATCGACGTATGTAGACGTATTCCAATGACGTCTTCCGGTCGACAAAAAAAAAAATTTACGTGTTTCTAGGTTACAACTGCCATATAAAGACGTGTTGCCAGCGGTTTTGGGAATTGGTATATAAAAATTCTGCTCATAAAAGGGGAACCCAACAGTGTTTTCGAGTCCTTTTTGAGTCGATGTCCATGTCAGCAGTATCAGTATCAGTATTACTATTAGTATTAGTATTAGTAGTAGTTTGTTCATGTTGGCAGTAGTAGGTGGGTGTGAGGGGGAGGGTGTGGGTTATGATGGATCGTCCTTGCGTCCGCGTGTCCACGGGTAGGTTCATAGGCTGCCACTCAACGATTTAAATGGCTGCATCTCCACTATTGAAAGTAGACGCTTGCGCTCAACAATTGGATTTTTTTTACACTCAACGACTTTTAAACGGTACCACTCAGCTAGTTTCATTGTTTACAATGAACGATTTAAATTGCTGTCACTCGCCTTTGTTTTTTTTTTTTGTTTCTTTTTTTTTGACGCTGGGGTTTGGAAATTTGAAACGTTTCTTCTGAACGTGTTAAAACGCTCAAACTCGACTATTTTAAATAGACGCTGCCGATGGACAATTGGAATCATAGCCAAGCTAGACATCGAAGTGTGAACATCCTCATCATGGGGAAGAAAAGTTTGAAGAATGCTGCAAATAAGTGTCCTGGCCGTGGCCGTGGACGCTGACGCAAGGACGATCCATTATACAGACGTCTTTCATCCTATGAGTAATTTAAAAGTAACTTCTGTCGACGTGTGGCAACGATCGCGTAACGTGCCAACAACACGTTAATCATAGGTAGGAAATAAGTTTCGGGTACTCTAAACATTACCTCGGCGTGTCTCAACTTATGATTAACTTACAAGTAGCATGTGTTGACGTCTGTCAACGATCGCAGACCGTGCCTACAACTTGTGGCCAGCGTAGCAGAACGTGTGAGTCATACGCCGGCATACGTCGTGAAATTTCAAGCATGAAAAAATTTGAGGACAACCGAAAAGTACAACGTTTAAAGCCAACGTACTACGACGTATGGCAACGTACTACGACGTATGCCAGCGTGCTCTCAATGTTATCAAAACTTACCCATAACGTATTCAACGTGTGCCAGCGTTTTAGAAAAAAAATTCAAAAATCGGCATACGTTGGCTAAAACATCAAGGTGTGACCGGGCCTTTACAGTGATGGTGGTGGCAGTGATCCCAAAAACTTATGCAGGTTGTTATGGTGGGGGGGTGGGGAGGGAGGGGGTGAAGAGGATGGCGGTGTAGGGGGGCATTTTTATGAAAGCAAAGAGATCTGGAGGTGACCATATCATCTCTCGACCAAAGATCTGAGCAGCCATGGGAATCAAACCCACACGAGAGAGTGAAATGCAACAAGACGTTATCCTCAACACCACCCAGCGGATCTTTTGTGTGATGACCACCGATTAACGTCAAAGCCTGCAATCTTAGCATTCCAGTTCCAATACCATATATAACGTTGATTTATCCGTCATATATTTCTGTGCTTGCCCTGTCAGTACAATATGTATAGACTGTGAGCCTTGGGCAATGTGTGAGGTGGAGGTCAGGGGGGAGGGGGAGAGGGTTAGGGTATTTACTTGGTATAACAACTCGGTGCAAAATTTCATGGGCGAGGCAACAAATAATTTAAAATCAAAAACACTTAGTCCTCGATTTACACTGATCCTAATTAACGTTTTTTTGACTTGATGCTGAAACAAAGTACTGAACGATTTTCTAGTCATGCCTTGTAATTTTCCATTTCACGGTTTTTTTTTTAATGTGGAAAAAAACTTAAATTTCACGCCAGTGCACAACGGAAGGGGAGGTACGATGTATAATACACAACTTCCCTCGCCCTCAGCCTCACGGTAGGTATTGTACTCATGACGGACACCGTCTGACCTTTATTGGGTGGTCGCGAGACTACCCTTATTCTCAAGTTTTCCGTCTGTCTGTATGTCTGTCTGTCTGTCTGTTTGCTTGTTTGTTTGTATGTAATGGACAGCTTTGGAGGCCAGAGGAGTCGACCGATTTTGATGAAACTTGAATGTTAGGTCCAGGATCTCGTTGTATGCTTTTGAGCACCGTTGTTATAGACACCACCGTTGCCTAGCAACGGGACTTTGAATTTTTTTTTTTTTTAATCCGAAAAAATGTTTTCCCCCAAAAATCAAAAATTGGCTTCTGCACGTTTATGCGCACTATAAATAATCAACCTCTGTCAAAAAATTTCAGCCCGATCCGTCAAAAACTGTATGACTAGTATGCAATTATATTACTATATGCTTTCACCCCAACGTTTGCGTTGGGATTCCATAACGTAGGGTTCGGGAATCGAACACAAATGATGAATGGACAGTTGCTCGTCATGTTCTTATATGGAACAACAAATGGCAAAAATGCCATCTGATGTGTTCTCTTATCTATATATTTCAAATTCGCCTTAGTCTCGCGACCACCCATGTCGCCTACCGGCTTGTTGATAGTATTTTTGCGCCAAACTCTTTCAAACCCCTTCGTCATTAGTGGTAATCAACCCTCAAGTTCTCCAGCTGAGACTCCCACAAAGAAAGCTAGTTAAAGCCATTAGTTTGGACATTAAAATGGACATGGTGAAGCGATTCAAGCATGGGGAGTGTTTGGTAGACATCACCCGTGGGCTCAGCCTTCCTCCCTGGAGTGCAAGAACAATTACGAGTAATGCCACCAAAATAAAGTCAAGTGAACTAAAGTCGAGTGCCTCATCATCTCAGAAACCACTCCACCAAATATGCACCTTCCAAAGGGCTGGAAACTCGCTGCAGGGCACAGATTTTGGTGAGTACCATCCACATTTACTTAAAACAGTCCATAATATAATCATTTAAACATTTATATCGATTTATTTAGCCATTATGTCTTTAGTATGTATTTACAGGAACTGTATTTACACTGCATTTACTTAGGTTAGGACCGGAAATTTCCGCCCAGGAATGCATCTTTACAACATTACGTCAATGGGAAAATAATTTTCCATTTACGTTTTTTCGTTTCGATTTACATTTTTTAGGAATGCATTTTGAGTGTAAATTGAGGAGTCCCTATAATCAAAGGACTGAAATGATGAGACAGATTATAAATTGCTCCCATTTCTCGATCCAAACAATAACCGCATTTGTTGTGACTTCCCATTGCAATTGTAAACATATGTGATGTAATTGACTGCAATCTCGTGACGTGTTACTTTACCAGTCAGAATGTCCCCTATTGGAGTCATCCCACATTAATTAGCGTGTGTACAATCATGAGCAGGAAAATATGTGTCGAACGGACAAATCAACACAGCTCATACACTTGTAAACTTACAACTCGGGTGCTTTGAAAATTACCAAAATAGTTTAACCAAGGTGCATAAAACAATCCAATCCATTGGGACCATACTCTGTGCAAAGCGTTGGTGCTGCCGAAGCAGTCTCCTTGGCTATTGGGCACAATCCTGGACGGGTCACCACTCCGACACAGTATACGAGCATGATGGCACTCATTTTGCCGACCTCGGAAGGATGACAGGCAGAGGGAACCTCATCTGGTATTAATTCAACAGCCAAGGAGGTTTGAACTCAGGATCCTTAGATCCCAAGCCCACCACCTTAACCATTAAGCCAACACCAGGCATGGCAGACATAAAACAAGGCAGTGCCATAAGTGGGTAACCATTACATCACAACATTCACATTGGGCAAAATGCAATTACAGTCTCTTCAGATAAGCAAAACAGTGCAAAGGTAAATGTTTTTTAGCTATCATGACATGATAATACAACATTAATTAATCTATGCTCGATGCAACCTGACTCAAAGACCGGATAATGCCACATTGCAATGATCTCAAAAGAGGGTGATTGGACGATTCAATGTACGTCATACCTCTTTTGTTTCTGACGATCACGCTCTTTCTTAGACGAAGAACCGAGGTGCTGCCCTTTTTCCAACTCTTCTCCAGCAGCCTTGAGAACACGACCCTGCACAAAGCTCGGCAGCTTGGCGATGAGAGGTGCAACCAACCACACACCCTTGCGCTCCGATGAGCTGAGGTCAACATTCCCACACAACTTTGTACTTCTCAACAGGAAAGCAAATTTTTCTTATTTATCAGCAGTGGATTTTGTGACATTCACTTTACAAAAAGGATAACTCTCCAAAAGCAAGTGAAAAAATTCCAAAATATAAATCAACATTCAAAATCTGCAAACTTTGTGAAAAAGTCTGAGTGCTTTCATCACCAGATAAACAAGTAAACTCAAATCTGAGTTGATGGCATTTTGTTTATTTTCATTTCCGGATCTGGATCTTCACCAAAATAGAATCAATTCTTGTCACACACCCAATGTGTCCACCATGTTTCATCCGAATCCGTCCACAACTTTTTCAGATATCGTACTATATATCGTTTTAGGCCCTATCTCTCGATGATGAAGAATCATTTAGTAGAAAATTCTAGTATTCGGATCCGGATCTGGATATTCACCAAAATCTAATCAGTTCGTCCTTGTAACACACTGAATCTGTCCACAAAATTTCATCCGGATATGTCGACAACATTTTGACACATCCTGAACACAAACAGACAGATAAACAAACAGTAAGGGGTGAAAACATATCCTCCTTCACCTTCAGTAGCGGAGGTAATAAGCCCATGAGAGTTGATCGTGTAAAATCGCATCATATAATACATGAAATTGCTCCAAGCTCCTAATTTGAAAACTGCAGCACTTGCAAAAGTGACGTGTGCAGCGATTCGAAGGAATGTAGATGAGGCATTCAATGATATTTAAGTGAGGAAAGTGAAAAAAAAATTTGAATGCTTTATCATGAATAAATCGTTGCGGCCTGTTCAAAGTCAAGGCATTGTTGAGCAGGCCGAACAAAATGGTGAATTAAGACCACAGTGAGGGAGAGCAAGGTGACCAAGGACGCACCTTGATAAAGGATATAATTAAATAAGGCTGTTCATTATAATCAAAAGGGATGTCTTCAGAAACCCAAACATGCAGTTTTCACACATGCACTACTATGGATTTCCCTTGATATGCTTTCAAAGGTTGGGGCCACAAGGTTTCATGGTTCCAGAGTTATGGACACGCACGCAAATAATACAAGAGAAACACACCTCAAAAATGGCTTCTTCTTGCTTTGTGCAGAGTTAGGATTCTGAGAAGAAGAATCCTCCTGCCTGTTCACACCCCCGGAGCCACTGCCACGATGGCCAGAGCCTCGCAGTCCCAACACCATGAGATTTGATGAGCCATTGAGCTCTGCAGACTGTTGGAACACCTCAATGGTTGCCCGGGCAATATTCTCCATCAGACTGTTGAACTCCTGGATGCAAGGGAACACAGCACATTTCAGGAGGGAAGATGTGCAAAACATCGTATATTCATTCATGACCTGTTAAATGTTGCAATGGGATGGCAGGATAGCTCACTTTTGTCACTAACTAGTCTTGATTTGAATCTGAATGGAGTAGTAGCAGAGAACTAGAAAGTGTCTCAAAATACAATGCCCATCAGTGAACGCTTTGTACTCACACTAAACTTGATGAAAACAGTTTAAAAAAACAAAAAAACAACACGGTGCATCCTGAAGCTTACCTGGATCAGGAGCAACAGTCACTCAAACCCCCCTTTCGACCCTAATTTATTTTTAATGCCGTGAACAAATTTTAGTACATCATGGGTGATGAAGGTTGTGATCAAGTTTCATCGGAGTTATGTGTGTAGTTTCTGAGAACACAAATATCTATTTTTACATACATATACACATATATATATATATATATATATATATATATATATACATACATACATACATATATATGCATATATATATATATATATATATATATATATATATATATATATATATATATACATACATACATACATACATATATATACACATTTATATATCTATATAAATATACATACACATATATATATATATATATATATATATATATATATATATATATATATATATATATATATATATATATTGTGGTGGTTGACGAAATTCGCAAACCACCATTCAGGTCCCTTAGGTGAGATATCTCTGTAAGTATATGTATAGTTAGGCCCAAACCCGTTGTTTAGAGGGCATAAATGTCATTCAGTCGGGCTGCGACTCTTCAGGATAGCAGTTTTTCTTTTACTATCTTTATTTTGGACCAGCCGCCATTACTACCAGCACCAACCACGTCTCAACAGCCGTCACACAACAACCACCAACCACAACGCCGCTACACAACAACCACCAACCACAACGCCGAGGGGTGGAACGCACAGAGGAGGAGAAGAAAGGAACAGCCATTCCTAGAAGAAAAGGACTTCACAATTGGGGTTTCACCACCTCAGAGCGGGACTCCACCCAGGATGGGAGGAGTGGGCCTCCTTGGCCAATCAGGGGTTTCACCACCTCAAAGCGGGACTCTGCCCAGGATGTGAGGAGTGGGCCTCCTTGGCCAATCAAGGACTTCACCACCTCAGACCAAGAAAGGAGGGGCGGAGACATTTTTCCTCCTCCCCCCTTTTCTCCCCCCCCCCCCAAGAGGCGAATAAATACGCGGCCGCGGTGTTGTAAGAAGGGAGAGAGAGAAAGGAAGGAGCACATCTCGGTACATGGCCTTGGTGGTCATCTGGGCGCTCATCTTGCTCGTGGACAACACATCTCAGGGGTCAATGAAGGAGGCGCAACGAATACTTGCGTTGGTGGGCCCGAAGCGTGTCGAGTCTGTTGAGTGCGCGACGAGTCTGTTGAGTGTGCATCTCTGGCCGGGTCCCACGCTGACTGCATCGCACAGATTGGAGGCGTCCCGCTGGCGCCAGGTTCTGCAGACCACTTCGCGACGCTGGTCTGGGTCGCTCGTCAGCGAGAAGACCACACGAGGTGGACAGGTCCGAGGCAGGCCATTGGTCCAATTCTTTGGGTATGTGTATGTGTATGTGTATGTGTATGTGTATGTGTATGTGTATGTGTATGTGTATGTGTATGTGTATGTGTATGTGTATGTGTATGTGTGTGTGTGTGTGTGTGTGTGTGTGTGTGTGTGTGTGTGTGTGTGTGTGTGTGTGTGTGTGTGTGTGTGTGTGTGTGTGTGTGTGTGTGTGTGTGTGTGTGTGTGTGTGTGTGTGTGTGTGTGTGTGTGTGTGTGTGTGTGTGTCTGCGACCGCAGTTTCTCGATGACCGCCAGTCCGATCGGATTGAAACTTGCCAGGAATATTGCCGGGGCCGCGCGGATGTGCCTTTTCAAGGTTTGATATGAATCGGACGAGCGCTTCCCAAGTTACGGTCATTTATCTGTCGACCAATGACAAGACACAGTGAAATGACGTCACAAATGACGTCACAATTAATGTTTACTTATTTATTTATTTTTGCACGATTGACGTTACAATTCTTCTTCTTCGTTTGGTATGACGTCACAATCGAGGCTGGGGACCTGAGTATGTGCCTTTTCAAGGCTTGATATTAATCGGACAAGCGGTTCCCAAGTTACGGCCATTTATCTGTCAACCAATGACAAGACACGGTGCTATGACATCACGAATGACGTCACAATTAATGTTTGTTTAATTATTTTTTGTTTTTTTTGTGAATACATTTGTGAATACATTTCCAGAGAGAGGTGCGAGAGAGGAGGGGGGAGAGAGGAGGGGGGAGAGAGGAGGGGGGAGAGAGGAGGGGGAGAGAGAGGAGGGGGAGAGAGGAAGGGGGAAAGAGGGGGGAGAGAGGAGGGCGAGAGAGGGGGGGAAGAGAGGTGGGGAGAGAGGGGGAGAGAGAGGTGGGGAGAGAGGGGGCGTCACAATTCAAGAGAGGGGGAGAGAGGAGGGGCGAGAGAGGGGGTGAGAGTGGGAGCGAGGGGGGCGAGAGAGAGGGGGCGTCACAATCCTTCGTTTGATATGACGTCACAATTGACGCTGGGGACCTGAGTATGTTTCCCAAGTTATGGCCATTTCTGATACGGTTGGTCTGATCCAATTGAAAAAATGCCCCAATCCAGTCGTAGTTTACGAGAGCGAAGGAACGAAGCTGCACATACTGTCACGCCTCACCCACGAGAGAGGGTACTGGCACGAGAGAGGGGGAGAGAGGAGGGGGTGAAAAAATGCCCCAATCTAGTCATCGTTTACACACCTATGGCCCCGCACGAGTATATAATAATTTAATATAATAATAACGAAATAAATAACTAACATTTTTCGTGAATCATCGAGTCGAAAACACTGGATGTTGGGCCGGCTAGAAATAAGTTCAGGCGGGAGTGGAGGCAGCAATAGAGGCAGAGATGATAGTGGTATTTGGTAAATGAGACGAAATATTCTAATAGTTTGTAATTCACTTGATTGAAAAATTAGGGTATGGTGAGATGCGAATCCGTACACTTCTGAATTTCCGAGATGAAAATGGACTGCATTTTCGAACTCAGTGGAGTCGATTTACTCGAAGAAATGTTTGGACGGAGGTGAAATTAATTACAGGTTAGAAAATATCGAAATGAGTAGGATTAGTTACTCAACTCCAGTAATGATAAATCTTGTTTTAGGTCATATTTTCGAAATGGTAGTGAATGCAATGTCGGTGCAGTCATTTATTGGAGTAAATCGACCCCATAGAGTTCGAAAATGCACTCCATTTCCACCTCGGACATCCAGAAGTACCCGTAATCATACCTGACCATACCCTAATTTAACCAACTAATGAAACTAAAAGTCGTCCCATGGAGCGACCTCGAAATCACCTCCGATAAACTTAAGTTTTTTTATGGGCGTGATTGAATCATCGTGGAATAATTAAGGCTTGTGGAGACAATATCTGAATTAATTTTTTTTTTTTCCTGTTTTTGGACCACCCTAATGTGTGTGTATATATATATATATATATATATATATATATATATATATATATATATATATATATATATATATATATACACACACACACACACACACACACACACACACACACACACACACACACACACACACACACACACACACACACACACACACACACACACACACACACACACACACACACACACACACACACACACACACACACACACACACACACACACACACACACACACACACACCTCGTTAAAACAACAACTTCAGATATTTCGTCACGTGCCTTCATAAAACCAATAGTGAAACCCGTCATAATGTATTTACGTATTTACGATATATCGTGTATTTACAAAATATATAATGTATTTACGAAATTACAATATGATAAATGGAATAATCTTTAAGCCTGGTGTTGGCGCAGTGGTTCGGGCAGCGGCTTGGGATCCAAAAGGTCCTGAGTTCAAGCCCCGTTGAGCCACTGAATTAATACACCAGGGGGTTGACTCAGCCTGTCATTCTTCCGAGGTCGGCGAAATGAGTACCAGTATACTGGGCCTGTATATACCCCGGTTAAAATAGGTGTACCATATCCCTGTGTCGTAAGAGGTGACCAGGGTTGCGTCAGGAAGGGCATCCGGCGTAAAACATGTGCCAAATCACTATGCGGATCATACGGATGATCCACTGTGGCGACCCGTAACGGGAGCAGCCGAAAGAAGAAGAAGAAGATATACAGTAGACTCGGCATAAGTCGTCATCATCAGGACCGAGAAAAAAGTGACGACTTCAGAAATGTGACGACTTACGCGTATGCGAACATTCATGATGACTGTGGGGTGAAGGATGAAGTTGCGCGTGGCCTGGACACGTATGTGTGAGAGCCGGCTATTGTACCAAAAGGAAAACAATCTTCGGGGCATAGGTGGGCGTTCATTGGTGAGTTGGAAAGTGATCAAGCAAAGATGGAATTCATGAATCAGTTTATCAAAAGTAAAGATAATGAACAACTGTAAGACAACAACTTTGCCTGCTTATCACCATGATGGGATTGACCAACGAACCCCAGAGACCTTTCTGGCAGCATCTGCCAGAAAAGCCCAGTCTCATCGGCATTGTACACGTTCCGAGGCTGATACCTTTCCAAGATGTCTTTCAATTTGCCATCTTTCCAGTCGTGCACCACTGCCGAATCCACGCTGCCTGATTCGCCGCACTTCTTGACCTTGCCGATTCCCCACCTCACTTTGAATCTGTCTATCCAGTGCATCGGCAAGGTCTCGGCATCATCATGCCCGAGGTCCGCAGCGAATTTACGTGCCTTCAGCAGCAACATTTCACCGTCCAACCGAATATTTGGCTGAGCCGACATTTGCCGAAACCAGATGATGAGCGCGTCATTGACATCTTCAAAGGACACACATTTCACGCGTTTCACACTAACCACCGGCCTCGCGATCTTCTCCACTTGTCCAAACATCGTGCCCTTATTCTTCAAGATATCGTTCAATGTCTGCCGTTTGATGTCCAACTTCTCAGCTATGGCTGTTTTCTTCATCAGTGGGTTTTCCTCGCAAAACTGGATAATGTCGTATTTTTCTTGGTAGGTTTTAGTTGTAAGCTTGCACTTAGTCGCCATTGTCCTGCCTGCAGTGCGATCAATGTGTGTACGCAGTTATAAATAGCCTATCACTGGCGGTGTAAACCAATGAGCGAGCATCACGATTCCATGAAATTGGGCTTCTCACGAGGCAGCAGTTCCGTGTGACGAGTTAGGAGTGGTAATTTACTTGAGTTTCCATTACGTGGGAACGGACAACATCTGACGACTTAGACGAAGTGACGACTTGGAGATGACGACTTACAGAGGGATGACCCTTTATTCATAGGGACTTAACATGAGATAAATTCGGGACTTTTTGACGCTGCCGACTTCGGCGAAGTGACGAGTTACACGCTGCCGACTTATGCCTGGACTACTGTATATATATATATATATATATATATATATATATATATATATATATATATATATATATATATATATATATATATATATATATATATATATATATATACATATATATATACATATATACATATATATATATATATACATATATACATATATATATATATACATATATATATACATATATATATATATATATACACATATATATATATACATATATATATATATACATATATATATATATATACATATACATATATACATATATATATATATATATATATATATACACATATATATATATATATATACACATATATATATATACATATATATATATATATACATATATATATATATACATATATATATATATATACATATACATATATACATATATATATATATATATATATATATATATACACATATATATATATATACATATATATATATATATATATATATATATATATATATACATACATATATACATATATACATATACATATATATATATATATACATATATATACATACATACATACAGTCATGCGCCGCTTAACGACGTTCCAGGCAACGACGGATCGCATATACGACGGATCTGCCAGCTCTGAAAAAAAAAAAAATGAAAAAAAATGTGGCTGAAAAATTCCCATCACCGAGTGATGTAGCCAACGTGGTGCTGTCAGTCGTATAAAAATAGCACATACAATTATGTACATTGTACAGTACATAATACTTCATAATGATAATAAACAACGACAGTGTGGCCCTGTTCCAATGCAATCGTTGAGGTCCATAAAATGTCATCGCGAAAAAAGCAGGGTCGTGCTAAATCGGGATTCAAGGAAATGGGCTTTCAAACTGAACCAATGTTTGCACGTTTTCCTTCAAGCAAGTAAATTACCTTTGAATTGAAGAATTCCGCGAATAAATCGTTGTTGTTAGTCAAAATTAAAGCACTAATTTGTTTTTAGTGAAGCTTTTTATGTTGTTAAAACATTCGCACTGTTCTGAAAATATATATCACAATTGACAGGTGCTCGTTTCTTCATTTGTAAATTATAACATCGATGCAATGATTACATATTTATAAAATCCAAAGGCTATTTATTCACCTTTGTATAATCGATGCGAGAGGAGATTGTAAGCTGCTGCAAACAACACCGATGGCCATCATGAACAGCACAAAGGTAAAACGAACATGTCTTCCATCTCTCTTGGATGTGTGTTTCAATTGCCAACAGTATTCAGTACAGTAACATGCTGCACAGGTTTATATCCGAGTAGCAATAGGCTACACCATATAGCAGGCGTCGGCAACCTAAACCAGGCCGCGGGCCACTGGGCCACGTTCGGGTAACCCCGCGGGCCGCACCCCCCTCCCAACCCGAAAAAATAACAAACACACCTAAAATCAATGATAATAAATATAATTGTAAATTGAACCTTAAGACCTTCAGCCATCTGAAACAACAACGAAAAAATATTTAAGACCAAGTTTAGTGGACTAGAAGCGAAAATAATTTATTGTGACGTACAGAGACTGTGATATATGTGGAAGAATCATATGTCCACATATGTTAAATTTGCCGTCGGTTCAGAAAAATGTTTAGTGGGCCGCACCTAATGGAAATCCGGACAAGGCGCCACGGGCCGCATGGGAGGAGCTCGCGGGCCGCAGGTTGCCGACCTCAGCCATATAGCCAAGGTGTCTAGGTTTGTACAAGTTCGATGTTCGAAAACGATGTTCGAAAACGATGTTCGAAAACGAAAAAAAAAAAAAAAAAAAAAAAAAACGAAAAGGTTCGCACAACGACGACGTCGCTTCGGCCGAGGTCACATTTGCCATGGCGGCCGTGGGATCTCCAAAATTTGCGGCCACTACCAATTATACGGTGGCCGCAGCATTTTCACGGTCACACAATGTAGCAGTCACATACGTTTTTATTTTTCGGGGACCCGCACGGCGTATTTATAAATTGTGGAGACCGAAAACGTGGGTGTGCCGTACGTACAGCCGTTCTGGAGGAGAAGATGTGTGAAGGTTTTAGGGTAAATTCAAGATGGTCACCAAACCATGTGACCTATCAATAAGGATTTAACAAACTTGAAAAAGGATATCATGGGGAATATGTGTGTAAAGTTTCACCTCAATCTGTCCAGCCGTTCCGGAAAATATTTTTTAAAATAAATTTCAAAACAAGATGGCTGCCAAACCAAGTCACCTATGACGTCATAATATATATTTTTTCTATGGTGAATTGTTGTGCAGATGATGCTCAAGAAATTTCAGATTTTTCCTATGCAGCGTTCTACTTGACGAATTTTCACCGGGATACCGCTTCACCGATGATGTCATGAAAAATCAGCCCTGTTCCTCTTGGGGAGTTCATCAAAATGTATGAAGCGAAAAAAATTTCCATTGCACTGTTTCAGAGATACAGAGGTGCAAAGTTTATCGGTTTTTTTCAAGATGGCGCCCGCACCACGTGACCTATGATGTCACAATTATCACTTCAGTGTGCTATCAAAAAAAGATACATACTATGGTGAAAATTCCGTGTCGATCGGACTTAGCGTTCCTGAGAAAATGATTTTTAAAGCGAAAGAACCCGCAAATTGCCGGCGGAAGAAAAATAATAAATAAGAAATAAACAGAAGAAAAACAATAGGTTACCCAGTCCATTTGACTGGGTACCCTAACTGGAACTGCCACTTTATAACTGCTGGCAGTGATGACCTGGTACCAAGACGTCTGCCTTTGACACAACATGAGACTGTCGATGATAGTTGCAAAGTTTCGCTTCGATGGGATAAGTGGTTCCAGGGAAAACATTATTTAAGAGTGATACAAATACAGCCCTGCTTCGACACAGCGCGGGACTGACGAGTTACGAACCGGGTCGCACAGTGTTCAATCTAGTTCTTACCTATGCAGTTAGCCCTTTTTCCTGGGGACATTGTCGGTATCAATTGAATTGCTATTCCTGTACCCTCAAACGCATGCAGGTGCAGCCAAGTGAGCCTTCTGGAAAAAAAAATCAAAAAGTTCTCAAATTCAAATAATTAAATAATTCTGGCTGCCAAACCATGTGGCTGATCCGGTTGAAATTTTAAAACTATGTTTCACATGTGGGCGAGATAATAATTTTGAAGTTTCACATATATTAACACAGCGGTTCCAGAGTAAACATTAATTAATATTTTCCCCTCAATCCACTATGGCTGCCAAACGATGTGTTGTACATCAAAAGGGGAGGGGGGGGGGGAGAGAGAGAACTTTTTGTTTGCATGGAAAGGCGGTCAGACGTGTGGAGTTTCGCCTCAATCTGTTCAGCCGTTTCAGAGAAGAAGACTTTTAAAGATATTAAATTTCAATCCAATATGGCTGCCGAACCATGTGACCTATTGAAACATAAATATAAATTCTCCATCTAATGGGAAGTAGATTATGCTTGTTAAGTTTCGTGTTGATCGGACAAGGTGCGTTTATCTATCCATGATGGCCTCCAAACCATGTGACGTGTGACATCACAATTTTTACGGTGTATGCAGGCAGGGAGGTCGATTATACTTTCCAGGTTTTGCTTCGATAGGTAATGTGGTTCCAGAGAAAACATTATTTAATATTTTTCTTAAATCCAATGTGGCTGCCAAACCATGTGACCTATCAATTATTCATGAACAAACTTGTAAAAGGATGTCATGGGGAATGTGCGTGTGAGGCTTCACCTCAATCTGTCCAGCTGTTCTGGAGAAGATGATGTTTGGAGGTTTTAGGGTAAATTTAATATGGCCACCAAACCATGTGACCTATCAATTAGAAATTAACAAAGTTGTGAAAGGACGTCTTGGGGAAAGTATGTGTGAATTTTTGCCTCAATCTGTCCAGGCGTTCTGGAGAAGAAGATTTTTTAAATTTCTTAATTTTCAATCCAAGATGGCTGACGAACCATGTGACCTATGACATCATCAATTTAGATTCTGCCTCCAATCGTGTTATGTAGTGGAACACATTTGTGAAGTTTCGTGTTAATCGGATAAGGTGCGTTTTTCTATCAAAGATGGCCACCAAACCATATCTTGTGACGTCATAATTTTTACCATGTATGCAGACATGATGGAAGATGGCAGTTGCAAATTTTCGCTTCGATAGATTAAGCAGTCCCAGAGAAAACATTATTTAATATTTTTCTTAAATCCAACACGGCTGCCAAACCATGTGACCTATCAATTATTCATTAACAAACTTAGGCCAAAAAAAAAAAATGTTGCATTGGCGTAACGGGTCACTGAAAAATAGGGTAGGTCGGTCGGGATCTTTTTTTTATTTATTTTCCTAATAAATCCCTCCCAAAATCTCCCCCGGCTCGAGTACCACCCTTTTTGTCGGCGGGTTCTGTCCGAAACACTTCCGGGTTTTTGCGATCGCGATCGCAATCAACAAGATACTTGAAAACGATAGCAAAACAACAAAAATAGCAATAAAATAGGGTCGGCAAAATTTTTCGATAGCAAAAAAACAAAAAAAAAACGTAGGGTCGGCGGAATTTTTAGGGTCGGGCGGGTTACGCCAATGCAACATTTTTTTTTTTTTTGGCCTTATCTCCCATCCCCTACGCGTGCAGAATAGACTTGTGAAGTTTCCCCTTGATCTGACCAGCCGTTCTGGAGATGTTTGAAGGCTTTAGGGTAAATTCAAGATGGCCACAAAACCATGTGACCTTTTAATTTGAAATTAACAAACTTGTAAAAGGATGTCATGTGGAATGTGGTTGTAAAGTTTTGCCTCAATCTGTCCAGCCATTCTGGAGATGTTTTAAATTATATTTTTCAAAACAAGATAGCTGCCGAACCAAGTCGCCTATGACGTCATAATTTTTTCTACGGTGATTTGTTGTGTAGATGATGCTCAAGAAATTTCAGATTTGTCCCATGCAGCATTCTACTTGACGAATTTTCACTGGCATACCGCTTCACCGATGAAGTCACAAAAAATCAGCCCTGTTCCTCATGGAGAGCTCATTAAAATGTACGAAGCAAAAAAATTTCCATTGCACGGTTTCAGATATACAGAGGTCCAAAGTTTATCATTTTTTTCAAGATGGCGCCCATACCACGTGACCTATGACGTCATAATTATAAATTAAGTATGCTATCAAAAAGGATACATATTATGGTGAAAATTTTGTGTCGATCGGACTTACCGTTCCAGAGAAAATGATTTTTAAAGCGAAAAAGCCCACTAATTGCGGCGGAAGAAAAATAATAAATAAGAAATAAACAGAAGAAAAACAATAGGTTACACAGTCCATTTGACTGGGTACCCTAATAAACCTTGCGACACCATTTTCAGGAACAACAAGTGAAATCCTTCATTACAGCGCATGTGTTGAAGCAAATGAGTACACTAATGTTAAAATATGCAATTTATGCTTTTTCAGTTGAAAAACAATTAAAAAGCGGACTTAATATTTGAAATGTAAAAATCTTGTTATTATTGTGATAAGCACCTTTATATATAACAGAAGGAATGAAATTGTTCGATACAGCGTGGCAGGAGGCCGCAAAAGAATGATAGCATAAGAAGAACTTAGCTTTCAGCATTCGGTGATCGGCGCGAAATGCGATGGTGGGCGGAAATGACGTCTTTCGTTCATTTGTTCATGAGAGGGGCGCGTTTCTTGGTTTTTTCCCGTCAAGCAATAAAATAAATGTTTTTCACATATATAACACATTAGTTTCACAAATTTCCATTGAAATACTCAGGTATTTCCGTCAATTCTCACTATTTCCGTCTAGGTTGCGCACTGCATCTACCGGACGGCTGTCATTGGCTGTCTTGAGGCACGTTGGGGGGGGGGGGGACACCGGAGACGTGGTAGACACCGGGGACATTTCAAACTCAGTGCAATTGTATGCAGCGCACGTGCTGTAAAAATAAAAAAAGACAGTATTGCTGATTGAGACATCAGTACCCAGTGATTTTGGCTTAAATAATGCATAAATCAAGAAAATGACCAAATATCAGGACCTCAAAAATGAGATCAAGAGATCTTGGAAGCTGAAGAATGTCGGAATTTCACCACCAGTGATAATTGGAACAACAGGCATGATACAGAAGAACCACACTGAGATTTTGATAACCATACCCAGGAATATTATCACAAACGAACTACAAATGGAGGCAGTCAGGGCTTCGATGACAATCCTGAAAAGAGCCCTCGGAACAAAACTCTGAGAACAACAAAGTTGAACAACTTGGTCCATGAACTGTGATCCCTTACGAAAGCGGAGGTGGATGCTTCAAGTCCTGGGACGACTTTATTCCAGCTCCTCAAACCGGCAAATCGAGATGGCGACGGCGACGATGACGACACACACACAACCAAAATCCCATGGGCTAATAATCATATTTATGGTTATGGGCTGCAAGAGGACCTGCATGAGTAGCATAGCCACATCTTACTAATGATGTAACTAACCGGCTAAGTTTGTAACAACCAAAGTCGAACATGCATATGCTCTAAAGGTAGAAATGTAATGGTTGATCAATGTCTCATTTCAACTGAAAACTGTTTCTGTGTTCAAGAACCTTCTCCCAACAAAATCCTACTTTCCGTCAGTAAACACCACCTTTAACAAAGCCAGTGAAGCATTATTGTGGGACTCATCGCCATCTCATTCCAATGGTTGTAACAGTTTGTTGATCCAGTAATGTCATCATGTTCCCAACACTCTGTCCCAGGTTTGCGCACAAGCAAATGAAGGACCACAATACGAAACATGGTGTGGCAACTAAAACAAGCTGATGCTGTGAAAACTAGACATTGGTCCTTAGAAACAGGCCTGAAAAGCCTGTTACGCACAAGCACAGTTTCCCAATTACATCGCTCACAGCTCCATGAAAATTAAAAACTATCAGTAGCGAATAATGGCTCATGCAACTGACAATGGAATACTTTAACAGTGGAAATTATAAGATAATCTACCAAATCATTATTACGCAAGTGGTTGAGAATGTTTGATTGATGGAAACGCATTAGAATGGATCATGGGGATATGTTCATCTCCATTGAAAATATATACAAGTGAAGAAAAAAACCATCAACAGGTCATTTAATTTGAGAAATTCAAACTTTACAGATTTATCAAATTCAGGAATGCCAGCACCGGTTATCCCTTTGCCTCCCAAACTCTCCACACTCCTTACACGATTGTACACCTGTGAGTTATTGTCAGACCGTCCCCCCTGCTCTGTATGCTAGTTGACCCAATCGGATACATTAGCGGCTTGTTGGTGAGGAAACTGGGCTACCATTCCAGAGGCTGGGGCGGGGGGGGGGGGTTTATGTCCAACTGAAGAAGGCAGCAGTTCGATGGATTTTGGATTCCAAGCTTCAGGAAGTTGAGTTAGTTTTGGGGAAAATGCTATGTCAAAATTGGTGTGTCAATAAAAACCCAGCTGGTTCATCAACGACATTCAGGGTTGGATAGTCTGTCTGCCCCACCTATTCTGCTCGACATGTGGTGCGAGTCCATCCATTGCGGTGGACTCTTTTTCCGTTCATTTGATACAAAAGGACGTTCTGAATGACTATGGGCCTTGTCATGTACAATTCCATAAAATTGTAAAACCAAAAAATAGTAATAAAAAAAAAATAGCACCGCAAAGCGGGCGTAACCCCTCAGCCCCTTGACACAAACAAATTTCAAGATGGTGGCCATATTGAAAATCGCAGCACACCCATTTTCGAAAGGAACCTTCCTCTACTCAACCCCAACACACCCAGCAAATATGGATTTAAGCGGACAAGGCGTTCTCCTCAAAATTGACGGAAACCAATTTCAAGATGGCTGCCGTGGCGGCCACAGTGAAAATCGCAGCATGCCCATTTTGGAAAGGAACCTTCCTCTACCCAACCCCATTATACCTCGCCAGAATAAAATCAATGTGTGAAGCCGTTCTCAAGTTATTGTCCAGAAACCGAATTCAAGATGGCTGCTCTAGCCGCCATATTGGATATCGGGTTGCGCTGAATATCGAAAGGAACCTTCCTCCAAACACCCCCATTATATCACACAAAAATGAAATCAATAAGTCAAGCCATTCTCAAGTTATTGTCCGGAAACCAAATTCAAGATGGCTGCCCAAGCCGCCATATTGGATATCGGATTGTGCTGTATATCGAAAGGAACCTCCCTAAAACCACCCCCATTATAACCCCATGAAAATAAAATCAATCTGTCAAGCCGTTCTCAAGTTATTGTCCGGAAACCAAATTCAAGATGGCTGCCCTAGCCGCTATATTGGATATCGCATCGCACTGATTATAGAAAGGAACCTTCCTCTACCCAGCCCCAACAGACACTGCAAAATGGATTTAATCGGTAAAGGCGTTCTCCTCGAAATCGATGGAAACCAATTTCAAGATGGCTGCCATGGAGGCCACATTGAAAATCGCAGCGCGCCCATTTTCGAAAGGAACCTTCCTCTACTAAACCCCAACACACCCTGCAAAAATGGATTTAATTGGACAAGGCGTTCTCCTCCAAATCGACGGAAACCAATTTCAAGATGGCTGCCATGGAGGCCACATTGAAAATCGCAGCGCGCCCATTTTTGAAAAGAACCTTCCTCTACTCAACCCCAACATACCCTGCAAAAATGGACTTAATCGGACAAGGCGTTCTCCTCGAAATTGACGGAAACCAAAAGTTGACAGACGGACGCCCGGACGGACGCCCGTGATGACAATACCCCTTAGCCCAATTCGGGCTGAGGGGTAAAAAGGTACAATTCCAATTGCAAAAAAAAATCTGTCATTCAGCACTTCCATGAGCTTCAATCCCTTTTGAGAGAAAACTGGTACTTACCGACTGTAGGCACTGCTTGATCATGAGTTGCAGCTCCAACCAAGATTGTCTTAGTGTCCACTGGTTGAGGTTCTGCAGAAAAGGCATTCATTTAAAAAAAGATTAAAGGAGCACACTTCTTTGTCGTCTTCTTTTATATGGAGCACAACACTGCAGGCAAGGTGGCATCATTAGCTGAGGGCATGGCTGTCCCACTGACTAAATACGCTCTCGAGGTAAGGACAGGAATTAGCAATTTGTAAAGGGCGATGGCAATAACTCAACTACTTTTTGCGAAGGACACCATGGAGTCTTAAACATCCATCAAATAATGCCAGTAAACGGGACACCCAGTTTAACATCCATCTGAGGGACGGCACACCGATGCATCACCCTGCCTGTCAAACACCAAGACGACAGTTTATAGCTGGCCCGATATTCGAACCCAGACTAGACAGCTTAGAGGGAATTGTATGTGCTTTCAGACCATCCTGCCAGCGTCAAACACTACACACTCTAGTTTCTCCACATTGTCTTGACATGAACTCTCACATGTCGAATGCACAAAAATCCATAAAAACATAAAACAGAACCAAACCAAAACCCGTTTCCAAAAAGTGGTGCCATGTTGAGTCGGTAACCGCAACAGAACCGCACAAGTTGGAAATTCCCTTCACGGACTCGTATGACTTTCCGTTTCTTGGATAAAATAAAAATTGGGGCAATACCCCTGGTAGTGTAGTAGATAGTAGAAAAATCATGCAAATTATGATACAAGCATCAAATTTGGCATTTCTGTTCTGCAGGGCTTTCTGATCAAATCTGCCCGATTGGCCATTTCAAAATCGAAATTTTGAAAAATTTGAAGAAAAAAAAAATTTGAAGTCACAGCTGGCTGAAATTCTTGAAGCGCAATTAAACATCCCAGACAGAGAACCAAGGGGAGATGCAGTCATCATTGATGGCCCAGCACTTATCAATGCCCTACCTCCACGCACTTCAAAGATATTTGATGATTATGCTAAAGAAGACATCATCCCAAAGGTGGAATCCTATGGTGCCAGGTACGAGAGGGTGGACGTAGTGTTTGATGTGTACAAGAAGTCGTCTGAAGTCCAAGGCAAGGTCGAAAAGGGGGCAAGGAATCAGAAGAAGAGAGACAGGAACCAGTAAGACCCCAAGTAACTGGAAAAGCTTTCTTCGAGATGACAGCAACAAGACTGAGCTGTTTCACTTCCTTGCGGAAAAGATGTGTGAAACACAGACGACAAGCACAGTCATTGTCAAAAAAAAAGAGAAGATGCCATTAGCAACACAAGGAAGTCACTGGATGCTGTGTCTCCATGTTGTCATGAAGAAGCTGACACTCAAATATTTGTACACGCCAGGGATGCAACGACGGATGGTAGCAAGTCCATTATCATTAAGGCTAATGACACGGACGTACTAGTCATAGCAATATCTGTACTGCCATCCTTACAGGAACTAGGTCTTGAGAACATGTGGATTTCCTTTGGCCAAGGAGCCAAGGCGTGATAGATTCCAGTCCATAAGGTAGTTTCTGCAATAGGGCCTGAGAAAGCTAAAGGGATCCCATACTTCCATGCGTTCACTGGATGTGACGTCGTGTATGCCTTCCGCGGTAAAGGGAAGAAAACTGCATGGCAGACTTGGAACATCTTTGATGATGTTTCTGAAACATTCACCAATCTCAGCCAGCATCCAACATTGATTCATGCGTGATCTTGACTTTTTTGAAGTTTTTTATTTTTCTTCAAATTTTTCAAAATTTGGATTTTCAAATGGCCAATCAGGCAGATTTGATTAGAATCCCCTGGAGAACAAATGTGCCAAGTTTGATGCTTGTATCATCATTTGCACGATTCCTCTCAAAAATTGCTGTTATCTGCCCCACTATGGGTGCTAACCTGGTTGTGGATGGATAAGAAAACCAAGGAAGCACTGGTCGGCGTGGATGATCCACAAAATATGTAATGGAGACGTAAGTGAATACCTATAGATTTTTTTTTTAATGGTGCGAACAAACTTCGGTACATAATGGGTGATGAAGGTTGTGGTCAAGTTTCATCAGAATTGTTTGTGTAGTTTCTGAGAAGAAAGCAAATACCTCTTTTGCAGGGGGGGGGGGGCAATCCCCTCTGTAAACTCCCTCCATAGATCCCCCTCAGACCCTGATTTTTTTAATGCCATGAACAAAATTTGGTACATCATGGGTAATGAAGGTTGTGGACGTTTCATTTGTGTAGTTTCAGCTTGTGTAGTTGTGTTTCTGCGAATTGCTTGTGTAGTTTCTGAAAAGAAAGCAAACACCTGTTTGGGGGGGGGGCAACCCCCCGTAAACCCCCTCCGAGCCCGATGTTTTTAATACCGTGAACAAACTTCCGTACATTCCCGGTGATGAAGGTTGTGGTCAAGTTGCATCAAAATCGTGTGTGTAGTTTCAGAGAAGAAACTGCAAATGTTTGTGGGCGGATGGACGGAATGACTGCTTGCCTGACAGACGGACAGATGGACGCAACATCCCATAAGCTCCCCAGAACTACGTTCCAGGTGAGCTAAAAAAAAATAACTTTCTTGGAATAGTGTGAGCATCTCATTCCAAGAACATTTTGAATGATCGACTTTTTTGTCGAATTTAAAGGAACAACGAACCAAAATGATCGAACGAACAAAAAAAATATAACAGAATCAATAGGAATGGACGATTAGAATATAAATACAAATCACGAGTGTACAAACTATTTTGAGGTTCACACAGAACTCAACATACACAAGTGCCTGGTGAGAAAAAAAACCTTCAAAGAAACATTTCCACATTCCATTCTCCTTGTCGGGATGCAATCCTTCGGAATACCAAACTAACAGCAGCAGCATCTTGTTCAAAGCAACTCTCCTTCAAAAAAAAAAAATTGTGACACGGATGACACTTTTGGCAGATAATCCAATTATAAGCAATAAATAATGAACAAACAACTTTGCATCATTGCAGAAAGCTTCAGTAAAACTCCATCGAGTCCAGTGCATTAAGCGCTATTGCAGCCAAACGGGAAGTGCTGGTTGAATGATATCAGGCAAAGGTGGAATTACCTTCCCACCCCCTTGACCTAGTAAAGATCGAACCCGTCCTCAGGGTTTGTGCCAAATTGAAAAAAAAGAAAATTTGGACTGGGGTGGGAGGTGGGGAGTGGGAGTCGAGGTAGGTGTGTAGAGTCATCATATAATGAAATTTAGATACAACGTTCAGTCCACAGAAAACATCTAACACGTAACGAGACTCTACTGTAGTAGCCTGTCAGTTGTTGGCACACATTTACGTCGGAGGTGCAGAATTAAATAAACTTGTTGGAAAATAAATAAATCACTCAAATTAGGTTTGAAAAATTTTCCACAGCAAGAGCTCTACATGTATGATTGCGACATTCCACATGCCTGCAAGATGCGCTTAATACGTTGTCGCTGGGGATTCTCAGAATCCTGGGTGCCAGGAAGACCATGTGGATAACAAATGAGTTGCAATAGATGCTGGGCCTGCTTGGGGGTCAAGACTGGGTCTCTCAGCAGGTCTTTGTCCTCGCACAGTGTCTCTGGCTCTTTGAGACATCGCTCACCAACCCACTCCTGAAGACCAAGCAAAGCATTCCGATGAAATAGTATTAGTACGGGAAGGGACAGATGAGTCACTGTGGAAAAGAATGGAAAAAAGTGGTGTGAGGTTGGAAAGGACCAACGTTAAAGGTCTGAATCCTAGATATGTCAATGAGAATGTGCACTCCAATCAAACCTGCTGGCAGATAGTCTTCAGAGCAAACTTTGCGTATTCGCTGAGGCTTGCCGTTTCGATGGCGGTAACCCGACCTCCTGCACGGCCTGCCCTTGCACCCAGGCCCTCATCCTCAGCCTTTTCATCCTGACCTCGAATGGGGGCGAGCAGGCTAGTGACACTGCACTCATCACCATGCACACAATGCAGTGAAGAACCTCCTTGTTCCACATCTCCTGCAAAGACAACAACAAGACAAGCAAGACGTGACTTGACTGTGAGAAACACCTTTATAAATAAGAGTTGATAGCCAGATCTTTCAGGGGAGGGGATTAAGATGGAGATTTACTAACCAAGCATGAGGATTGCTTTAAGGACAGCAAAAATTGCTCCGACCTCGATGCTGTTGTGCGCTGAAGCAAGCAAATGTCGATCACAAGATGAGCGTATGGCTGGAGTGCTCTTTCCTATACAAGCGAACACACATCACTGTAAGAGTCTGAGGAGAGTACGGCCTGTGGACTGAGGCTCAAACACAATACACAAGGCCTAGTCAAAGTATATAGATGGGAGGATGGAACAGGGCACAAACCTCAGAGTACTACCTTTGTCTCACCCATATCACAAACCAATCAATTAATATGCCTCACTCATACACCACTTTGTGCAATGTACACATGCTCAAAGGTGGATCAATGGTGTCTTCCCGTTTTTGCCTTGTGGTGATAAATCTGGAGGTTTAGTGACACACAAACTGTCAATTCCTTGACCTTGAGAGTAATGAAAGAGGCAGAATATTCTTTATGGAATCTGCTTATGGCTACAGATAAGGGAAGAGTTCTTACACGCACCCCATGGGAATTGCTTCAAGTGGTTACCAAGTCGAATGGATATTGATGATATAATTCGCATTGCAGTATGACAACTTATTTTCCAATGGAATGATGAGCAACTGTTAAACATGGCAGGGGAAAAAGTGGGCAAGGGTGTGGGGAGGGGAGGGGAGCTGGATCCTCCACCTTCACCCAGAGATAAAACAACAGGACATTGCATTTCATTTCATTTCCTGCACATGCATTTTGCAGCTGCACAGAATGCAGATCATATGTGAAAAGCAACAAAACAAAGGATTTTCAAGTAAAGCGACAATCCTTAATATAGAGTCAATACGGGGCTTTCAAAATGACGGATGTATGCCAAGGACTTCCGCACATACGCTGTATTTGTGTTCACGTCGACTCAGTTGTGCTCAACGGGCACTTTTAACCTGCCGTTGCTAGCACAAAATCTGGAATTCAAATAGTCTTTTAAACCTAATTTTCAGCATTCAAACAAAAGAGTGGCAATTTTAAAATGGTCAACCATAATTGTTC
>NC_140974.1:27958097-28079517 GCF_056783735.1 Eptatretus burgeri | reverse complement strand
TTCTGTTAATGATTGCAAATCTGACTTCTGGTAATACAGGAAGTACAGTAGGAGAAATATCCATGGATGAGAGGTGTGGAGTTCCTACCATTTCCTGTTAATACAAGCGAACGGCGCAAACGCGCATGCACACACGCACACACATTTTAGCTGTGGAGGCAATAACATGGAATCATCTGTGTTGCGGCTCCAGAACCAAACCCTCACATCTTCCAACTCCACCCCCCCACCCCCCACCCCACCAAACATGATTAATAATTAATATCATCATTTTAAACTACCCTGTACATTCACAAGCCCCAGTTATGTCCTTCTCATCGGTGTTCAGAAACACCTAAATTAGAAACGGTGTCTCCCTCCAACTCTTTTGTTGTGCAGAGGCGAACACCCCAGCTTTCTCACATGCACTTTACCAAGTATTTTCAGCTTCTGTTAGAAGCTCAGCAAGCCATTTTGGGTAACAATCATTATCGCGCACCCACGATAGAAGTTCACATGCCACGAAGATTGCTATTTCTATGAGTTTCTGTGCATGTGCGCCGAGCATTTTCGGGTGGATTACGTCATTTTGAAAGTTCCATGTTCCCTTGCGGCTTCACCACAAATGTTGAACATGATTATTGTAGATCAGCTTTCAACATGAAAAACAAGCTGTTGGGCATGGAGCTAAAAGGCCTCACCTGGAGTTGTGGTAAACGTATTTCGCCTGTGGCGTCCTGAACAAGTGGAGGAGAAGACGACAGGTGAGCCGGGCTCCAGGCTCTGCATCCGGGTCTCCACAAACAGCTGAAGATAATGGAAAGTGACAGCCTTCACAAAACTCGGAGTTAGAACGGTGGTGAAAGTTTGAGTGGCAGGATGTCCTACCTGCCAGCAGTGAAGGAAGTGCCACGTGCTGGATGACATCCTCCAGAGAGAAACTTTGCCTTGAGATCAAAATGGCAATGAATGTTGCCAAAGCATCATGAAACGATAGGTCACTCACCTGCAGGCACACAATAAAAAGTATACAAATTGCTTTGACAGGTTTCAACAAGACTAAAGTATTTTAATTGAGTGAACACCGAAACAAGAATCACCAGACCATGACAAATGATATATCTGTGACCGCAAAGCGATCACCATGGGTAAACGTCCCCAGGACCCATGATCCAATGATGACCATATTCTCTTCTGACCGCCATATGACCTTGATATTCAACAATTAGAAATAAAGTGTAAATAATGGAAATGTGTCCGCATCTACAATCTATCCATAAAAATCACCATCATGAAAATAGGAGGAAAAATATTCAAGTTATGATTAAAAAGGAGTTTTTAGTTAATTAGTTCACAATCCGAAAAAAAAAAAACTAGGTCAAGGACACGAATCAAATCCATCCATCCATTGGGACCATACTCTGTGCAAAGCGTTGGTGCTGCCAAAGCAGTTTCCTTGGCTATGTTGGACACAATCCTGGATGGGTCGCCACTCCGACATTGGATACTAGCATGCTGGCATGACCTTTTGCTCGATGTTGACCTCAAAAATAATTGGCTCATTGAATTCAGTGACCTCACATATAAATCCTCTTCAAATTTCAAGTTATTTGGATGAAAATTGAGGATTTTAGAAATACCACCTTAGTTGTTGATCTTGGGACGATGTTGACCTCAAAAATAATTGGCTGGTCGAATTCAATGACAGGAAATATAAATCCTCTTCAAATTTCAAGTCAATCGGATGTAAATTGAGGATTTTATAAATCTCCCTAAGTTGTTGACCTTTGGCCTATGTTGACCTTTGACTTTTTAACCTCAAAAACAATAGGCTTCTTCCTTCTGACAAATTCTACCATGTGGTGAAGTTTCGTGAAAATAATTTTAAAATTGTGACCTGCAGGAGACAAATAGACAGACAGACAGACAGAATAACAAAATTGACTGACCAATGATGTACTTGAAAAATCTTCGATTTTGCAAGTAACAAACAAACAAACAAATGAAATTGCTCGTTGAGCAAGGAATTGCCGGAATAACTCTGTCATATCTCCATGATCTCTGAAAAAACAAAAACCTGGAAATCAATTTGGTTCTTATAAGTCGATAGTGCTACTGTTTAATGAGTTATAGCACTTAGTTTGGTCATGATCATAACTTGGAAGTCAATCAGACTTGAAATGGCGTTTTTATCACAATTTGAAAGTTATGAGCCGACCCCCCTGACATTCGACCCCCGATCGCAAAGAAGGGTGTTGGTGTGACACCCCAATGAGACATATGATTGGATGCAGTATTGGAAGATGCACATTTCGGATTTGGTTTGAAGTTGATACGACCATTTTAGCGGATGTTATTGCAAAAATAAGAATTTCGGTTTTTTGGAGACCTTGACCTTTGACCTAGATTGGCCAAAAACGACAAGTGTCTAAGTTGGACCATGGCTGACGTCTGTACCCAGTTTGGTCATGATCGCTGAAATGGTGTCGCTGCTACAGGGTAAACAAACACACAAACAAAGACAGACAGACAGACACACAGAATGACACACACAACCGACCAACATAATTGCCGAAATCCGAAGGATTCTGGCAATTAACAGACAGAATGGGCTGAACACATTACCTCCTTCACCTTCGGTGGTAGAGGTAAAAAAAAAATAAAAAAACAACGGCAAGATAGCTTAGTTGACAACAAAATGACTTCTGAGCTATCTGAGTTTAATCCCCAATGGTGATGGATTTTAAAAACCACCATCTTGGTCCTGTTCGGCACTGCATCTTGTAACAGCCATCTTACAGATAGGAAAGTAAACGTAGCTGTCCCATCTGCATAATTTACATTTTTTTTAATGTGCCATACTCCTTCGAGAGTGTTGGTGCTGCTGAAGCAGTATATTAGGCAAGGGTTATATTGGGTGGTTTACCATTGCCTTCCCAGTGTTGTTTGTCTCTGCTCTATCATCTTAAATGCTGAGGATCAAGCAAGAAAGCAGCATGTACTTTAAATATAGAAGAAGCTTGAATTATAGGACTTCTTCAAGAGGGTTATTGAGAAAATATATTGAGGGGGGTAGCGGCGCGGGGGGGGGGTTCAGACGGTCCTTTCAGAGAGACATTGTGAGAGTGTGAGATTTGTCAGGATTGAAAGCAATGTTCCACATGTTGGACCAGCTTGTGATTTTATCCATATCTGCAGAAAGTGAAGAGGCTGCAGCTTGCCAATGGTACGGCAGAGGGTGGAGTCATCAGCAAATAAATAAAGAGGATTTTCCAGAGTCAGAGATAATTGATGAAAACCAGGAAAAGAACAGGGCTCAGAACACTGCCTTGAGGAACTCCAGCCTGGACAGGAAGAGAGAGGGAATGAGAGAACTCCATTTAGGGGCACACGTTGGCTGCGACATGAGAGGAAGTCTGCGAGCCATGAGTGGAGATGGCCTTGGATACCATAGGAAGAGAGTTTGGTGAGCAGGGCAGGGTGCCAGACCGTGTCAAAAGCACGTGATATGTCCAGGGATACGGCTCGGATTTCCTGTCTGGCATTGAGGACCTCCATCCATTGATGGGAGAGCAGAAGCAGCATATACAGGGTAGAGTGACCTGGTCTGAATCCAAATTGATGATCGGAAATCAAGCCACTGGAGAAGAGGAAGGATTTAATGTCTGAAGCTAAGCTTTGTCTCTCTCACACGAAACACGCAAGCAAGCATGCACGCAAGCCAATAGGAACTAAGCACCAAGCAAAGCACAGCGAGTGCCTCATTTGCATATGTGTGCCAATTCCATTCAAAACCGTGCCAATTTTCAACTGCCATCTCAACTCAGACCTTCATTCTGCTCACCATGCTGCTACAATCCTCACCACAACCACTCCCCGCAACACCACTACCAAAAATCCCCACAACTCACGTTCACATCTTCAATACAAACACCACCGTTAGGGACGAACCTTTGCCTCTCTGACGAGACGCCGCCATCACAAGCAACTTCTACTTCTTCGCCGCAACGCCACATTACAATCTCTTCACTGCGGACGCCACAACTTTCTCTTACCTTTCTACAACCGTTGCAACTACCACCGACTCCTTGAACGCTCACCACAGCCTCAAGGGACGCTGAGGGAACAGGAGTCAGGTTATTTTAGGGTATATCTCAAAGCGTGAATATGCACTGGAGCTTGTTTGAGAACGTACGGGTCGCGCACGAATTTCCCTAAATTACCGTGTTTGAATGGAGGCCAGCACATGTTCGAGGCCAGAGAGCGCTTCCAAAAGCCATGGCCCCATGTTAATCTTGGAGCTCCGATGCATGGGCAGGTCAGCGGGCAACTGAAGCTCGTATAGACCCCCTCAGTATTTCTCCCTCCTTCCCCCTTCTTAAGCGTTTTGGCTTGTGCAGGTCTGCCGACCATGCCAGGTATTGAGAGGTCGCTAATATGCAACCGATTTTTATCTCTCTGAGCTATCTCTAACTTTCCTTGGGTTTGTGTGTGTGATGGCGCCTGTCGTAGCATAAAGTTAAGACTGTCAAAGAATATTCGGGATAACTCTGCACTGTTGTCTTCTTTTGTGAAAATTGTATGCCTTTTGCCACACCCCACAAATTCTTTGTTTTTCCCTGCTGTACATTTGTAATAAATCCCATACTGTGCCACATAACTTTCCCTGCTTTGTTAAATAAATGTGCCTGTTAGAAATCTACCCAGCTCCATTTTGTATTTTCTTCTGGTGGTCGAGCATGGTCCGCACCTTAGTTATACCCAAAAATCTGCTTAATAGCTGGTGCGTACTTGGCAGCTCCGCTCAGCTGCACCTGATATGGTAAGTAACGCAAGTATGCATCGAGGGCATGATTCCCCGATAAGGCGATCATGTGTTCTTAAGTAAACGGTTGTCAGACGGAGGACCATGGGTGGTGTGGTTCAAGTCATTGGTGTTCCCAGTTGATTAGCGACCCGCCGTGACATGAAGTTATTAGTGTGCGATGGCCTGCGATTCTCGGTGAGTCCGGAGAGGAACCAGGAAAAGCCACGCCTTCGTGGTTCTCCTTCGAAAAGCCACTCCGCGACATGGGCCGAGACAGTAGTAACGAAAAGTTGGTAATAGTATGCTTGCAGCAGTCGGACGTTGCAACGTCATACTCATTGTAGTGTGGAAGTTTCTGCTGTCAGTAGTTCATAGTCAAATAATAGGTTGATATTCCCAACAAAATGAAACAATGGCAAATTCATATCGTCAATTTGTTTTTTTTGCAGTTCCGTTTGTTCATGAAGTTGGGAACCCAGGTATAAATCCCACATGCTGTGCTGATTTGTCCAATAACTAGTGTCCTTGTAATTAAAATAAATGTACACTCATGTCTCTTATTGTCCTTGTCCTGAATGTGACCTATAAGGTGGGAAAAATTGAAGAAGTAAGTCAAAATTGTTTTGGAAAAACAGGATGGGAAATCGTTTTTAAAAGTTACTCCATCCACTTAAAGATGTTTACAGGTGAAACACCACAGTCGATCAGTATAAGTTTATACAACATGAGGACAATCATTTTGGTATTCAGGTAGGTAATTAAATTTTATATCAAATTGGCACAACTAATTCTGCAAGTGTCATCTTTCTCCTTACCTCCACTGAGCAGAGAAGGTCATTAAAACCACAGGCATGGTTGTTGGAGTAGCAAAGTGCTTTGAGAACCCCAAGCCACTCAGAGCTGAGCGCCGTGCAGCACGCCGTCAGTTCGGCACATAGGTTTCCGAGCTCATTTATCCTGCAAGATGAGAATGATCGTGTAAGAAGAGCCATGACACATCAGCAAATGGATCATAGTGCGGTAAAGTATCGCTCTCGCACTTGGTGTTACCTGTCGCTGTCCTGTGGACCACGACACACATTAAGCAGCGTGTTGCACACAAAGCTGTAGCGATGGGGCGGGTTGTCGTGCAGCACTTTCCCCAGCATGGAATAATTGATGTTGAGAGCCGCCGGCGATTCAATGTAGTCGAGCATGAACTCAGCATCCAACATCGGGTTGGAGGCAGAAGGCATTACGCTGCAGTAGATAGTCTGCTTGACCTTCGAACAGGCACCGCTGCACACATGGATTGTGAACAAAGGAACAGGATGTTAGTTGTTGGGAATGGTAATTTATCTGAGATTTGCCCATTGGGAAACTATCTGCAGGTTTGCATTAATTACAATTGAAATCAAGAGGTACTTTGGTGTAGAATATTAATGACCAAAAATGATGCAATGGTCAATTTCTTTAAAGTGGTTTGTTTAATAATGGCTCAATGAGAAATCAGGATGAACACTGCACCCAAGCGGCCGACAAAATAACCAGCTCATTTACATTGTGACCATGCATTAATGAAAAAATCAATCGGAAATCACTTCTGAATCGTAAACAGTTGCTGCAGCAAGATCAGGATATACCTGCAACTGTTTCTGTTGATGTTTGGCGAGATATTTAAGGTTGGCAGAAATGTGCATGCTCTCTGTGTTTGATTTGTACAGATTCTCATGCGTTTGTCAGCAAATAAGTCCAAAGTATTGAGATGATGTGCAATTGATGCATTACACTGTTTTTCTCATTGTGTCTGGATGCATTGTATAATTCCTGACAAGTAGATCAAATGATCTGCTGGCATGTGCACAGAAGTGCAGGAAAAACATGGGAGATGCCAAAGAGGCTTGCATCTCTATTCGGATGAGCAACAGTCGAACGGCTGGCTGCTGAACCCAATCCATGATGAGCATAAATTTTTGGATTTGCAAAATGCAAGTCAAAATACAAATATTGCTTTCAGAAATTTTTATAGGGGTTTCTAACAGACAGATAGATAGAGACAATGCACATCGGAGCTCTCCCCAGCTCGAAATGCTGAGAATCAACCATGTTCTTTGGCTCAAAATTATTGGTAGATTCACTCCCATCCCAACTGTATTTCCAAACTCCTTAGGATTTACCTCACACCTTGAACCGAAGGAAAAAATAAGAGCACACACCTGAACAGATCACCAAACTTGCTCTTGAGGTGGCTGCATGATACATAAAGATCGTACAGGTATGCAAGGATGCAACGCTCAGGTGAAGAACAATCCGTTGGGTTCGCTACGTGTTTCACGACACCACAGAGCCTGCCAGAAAGATAAACAACATCACAGTTAGATTACAAATTATAATTCATCACAAGTCAGAAACTCATTTAGTTTCAACATGGTGCCCTGAAGCAAATGAGCTTACCCTTCAAAAACCTGCGCCGTGTGCTCTGGATTGAGCAGTAAGCAGGCATGGTAGTGCCGAAGAACTGCGACAATGCAGAGACACAGGCCTGTCGTGTAGCTTCCTGCCAAGTTGGACGACTTCAGCAGGAGCTCAGCCTCCACAACACTCAGCTCATTGAGCAACTGCAAGGCCGAGGAACCAGCATAAACCCAGGTACAAAAGATGAGTGCAAACATTATTGGGGCTGCTAAATGCAAGTGACAATCCCTCAAAGAGAAACGGTAAAGATGTGGATATTCCAAGAGGTACTGAAAGAAAGGAACACAGATTACCAAAACACACGTGCAGGGCTGACAGGATAGCCTCGAGGTACGCACACTCGTCTCTCAGCTGTCCAGTCTGTGTTTGAATCCTGACCCAGCAATAAACTGTTATCCAAGTGTTTCACAGGCAGGGCGATTTCATCAATATGTAGGCCATTCATCGGACAGACGTTAAATGGACGTCACGTGTGCCAGCATTCGTTGGTGGACATGAGATCCCAAGGTGTCCTTTCCAAAGAGTTGGCGAGCTATTGCCAGCACCATGAACAAATTACAAATTCTTCCCCAAACCAACAGAGGGCATTGCATCAGCAGCACAGCCGTACCCTCAGCCAATTATGTTACCCCGGAGCCATGTGCTGCATACGAATGAAGAAGAAGCACACGTGCATAAAGATACACCCGAAGGCTCCACTTCAATAATGACAAGAACAGAAAATGAAATTGAGGGAAGCTTTCGATCCTGATTGCACATCAAACCAAAATAGCACAATTATGATGAACAGTAAATTTCTTTTTAAAAAGGAAAATTGCTCGACAAAGAAAAACTAGAATGGGAACTCGGTAGAGCGCATACCTTCGCCTCCGCTACTTTTTGTTCTTGGCATGAGAGTGGGGGAACAGAACAGTGAACATTTTGGTGTTGGTTTCATGCAAATCGGTTTTGATTTGACCGTGTTATGACAAATACCGCATATTTTGAAAGGTCGTGACCCCACTGACCTTTGACCCCAACCGCTAACAAGGGTAATGAAGTAATTGTGTCATGTCACCCATCACAAGATTGGGCAATGAATTCTGAACATTTTGGCATCGGTTGCAAGCCAAATCGATCAAAATTGTCCGCGCTATGGTAAAAATACGAATTTGACCTTTCCGTGACCTTGACCTTTGACCCGATTGCTCCCAAAATCTAATCAAATGTTCCTTGGATAATAACCCATCATCCCACCAAATTTCAAGCGATTTGGTTTAATACTTTCTGAGTTATGTGAATAACAACACACACACACACACACACACACACACACACACACACACACACACACACACACACACACACACACACACACACACAAACACACACACACACACACACACACAAATAAATAAATAAATAAATACACAGCGACCAATACATAACCTTTCGCAGAATATGAAGGTAATGATGCATCAAAACAATGCACCTGATTTGTTAAAAAAAAAAAAATTAATAATCATAAAAAAGCGTCATATATTGTATTTCATGAACCATCTCACACATTCTTCTTCACTGGTCTCCCTTATCAATTCAAGGATACATCTCAAGCACAATACTTCATCAGTGAGCAAAATCTCACACTTAACTTAAAAACATTTACTCCATTGTTTAGATAGCAAATTATGATGAACTTGTAAAGATACAATCTTTACGACTATCGGCATATGCTGTCCAGAAATATAAGGGTAGGCAAGATAAATTCATAACATGATAAGACTCTTCCATTCCATGAGCCTTGAATTTGTATATAACAAGGGAATGTAGGATGAGAAGAGGCAATGCAATGTATATATATATATATATATATATATATATATATATATATATATATATATATATATATATATATATATATATATATATATATATATATATATATATATATATATATTCATTAAGAGTCTATTGATGTGCTACACACAATGACAGCATCTAATTTGACCTCAAGGTGATTTTTCTGGTCACAGCCACTTTTTCACTTCAGGTGGACCCATGACAGATTACAGTTCGAAAGGGAAATCAAAAAATTAATAGCCCAGTGGGAGACCGATGGTTATTTTCCCCAACACAAATGAAGTTAACGACATGGTCCAAATGTTTCATGAAGAGTTTGGCCTGCATCTGGCCGTCGGTTTCTGAGAAATTTTTTTTAAATAAATTACCTGGATTTGAGGAGAAACACCCCATCCCCCTTTTCGACCTTTCATAAGGGTCGGATCCCGATGGGGAGCACAACCCAAAGAGATCTTACCGTTCTGACGCATCGTATGAAACTTGGTCAATGGTGCTCATGGAGTTTGTGAGGAAAAGGGGTCTTGGTGAATATGAGGGATTAGCAGAGGGAGGCCATGGCCCCCTTTTCAGGGAGATATGGCCATGGGGAGCAGAACTTAAGGTAAAGGCATGGTCATGATGCCACATGGCCAGTTTGGGCTGGAGCTGGTTCTCAGTTTCTGAGAAGATTTTTGAATTAAATACCAATATTTGTGGCAAAAAACCCCTTTCACTCTCTTTATCAGGGATGCATCCACATGGGGAACACAACGCCATGAGACCCTGTTGTCCTGATACATCGTACCAAATTTGGTCAATAATTGGTCAGGTCGTTTGTGAGAAGATGTTTTAGTTTGTGAGAAGATGTACAGACAAGACGGACAGACACTCGATGAGCTTATTTCGGAGAAATAACCTAAAAACACAGGAAAGACATTTTTTTTAACCTCGGCAGACCCAAAGACCATCAGGTAAATTTTTCGAGCAAAATCTTAGGGTCTGGCAACGGCTCTGGTTGAGCTGGTATGGAATGTCCCATATGCTGTTCAGACCATGCATCTATTTCTCACTCGATCGGTTAAACTAAATGACTTTTGATTCACTTCAACAGCCTGAGCTTTGAGCTCATTAACCTCATACACTCTTCTGCTAATTTGTAGAACATGTATATGCGCACGCACAGACACACACAGACAGACACAGACACCTTTGTATGGAAATAGAATATGAGTTTTGTACAAAACAAAATTGGTAATAGAACTGTACTTTTTGTGTAAATAATAAAAGCACAAGTTTCTTGTATGTTATATATTGGTGAAATAAAACACTTTTCTCTGATGATTATTTTGTTTGGAGATTTTTGAGTGTTTTTAGGGCCATGCCATGGTGCGATGTCATGCCTGGATGACGAAGTCAATGAGGCCATGAATGTTAAGCGAATGCTCCATCAAGTCAAATATGAACTGGATGTGCTGCACAAGTGGCAGGTGATATGATGTCCCTGAAGCAAAGCTTGTGATCTGCTCGAGGACATTGCTGGCCACCTAAGCAGGACACACAGAAAGAAATGAGAAAAATAAGACTCATTCGACAAATGAGAGGAAAAGAGGAGGAAGACGAGGAAGGGAGAAGATTGGAGTGAGATGAGGTTTGGGAAGGGATCGAGGTTGACAAATAACGGACGTGTTGAAAGGTGTCAAGGAAGGCTGAGGCATGGAAAGGTAGAGGGAGGGTGGAAGAGAAATGACTATTGATATAAACGAGAATCGACTGCAAATATCCACACCTGGGATGTAACTTGGTGCTGGTCAAAATATGAAAGCTGCTGGAATCGTGCGAAAATACCCTCCAATGTTGGAATTGACTCTGGACGGCTCTTCTTACTCTTTTGCCCCTCCTCACCACCTGATGCATGAGTCAACATACAATATACACAACTTCCTCGCACGGCAAACAAGCAAATAAGACAACTGGCATCATAATAACCTCTCTACAATGTCACGTGAGAATGTCATTGTTCAAATTGTGGTTTTACTGGAATATGAAAATAATTACATACATACACAAAATGTATATAATACATATTTGTCCGAGAACAAATCAAACATTTGTATAGATAAGTTAATGTCTGCTCCTCAGGGAGCGAGAGGATTCAGTTTCAGAATTTGCAGTTACCAAGCCGCAATACCCCTCCCTCAAGCAGGGGTCAGTGGTTCAACCACTTGCACGATTCCACATGCACAGTATGTATTGTATAATCTTTTAGAAACATGAAACTGTAATCATGTAATTATTGTGGATCTTTAATAAACATGCAATTATTGTGGTTGCTGCTGTCGCCGTCTCGTCGTTCTCCATTCGTATACTTTTATACATTTTTCTATTGCTTCGAGAAGCATTACCAGATGTAATTTTGTGTGCTCCTTCTGAACCCTTCCAAAATGGTCCTGCTGTTGTTGAATTATAAATGTTACTGTTGAAACCACTGCATTAAACTCCCATTCACACTTCTTTTTCAATCCCAGAAAGACTGAGCATTTAAAACAGGGCAACTTTATGATTCCCCTCACCTTTCTCCCACCTTTCATCGCCCTCACTCATCCGTCTCAAAGTTGCCCCCTCTCATCCATCAAGCTGCCTCCCTCCACTGCCCTCTCACCTCCATCTCTTCAATCCACTTCCTCAAATCCTCAACTGCCTTCTTCCCCCTCTCTTGTCCACCCTCTCCCCCAGCACCACAGAGCCTTTTCTCCTCCTCATTCGGCCCCCTCCCCTCGCTATTCTGCAATACCCCCACACTCTTTCAACAACCCTCCTTACCTTCCCCCCTCATCCCTTGTCCTACCCTCCCCCTCCCCCTCCACCCCATGCACCCAAAGCCTCCTCCCTACCTCTTCATTAAAAGTGTGGACCTCAAATATCCGGGGCCTTCGCTCAAACCTTTCAGATCTTTCCATACAGGTTGCCACTGACAAACCAGACATTATCTGCCTAACAGAAACTTTCCTCTCCCAAGACGTGTCTGACTCCCAAGTATCTCTCCCCGGTTACTCCCTCCTCCGGTATGACAGACCTGAGCCTCGTCCTGGTGGAGGTGTTGCTCTCTTCATCAAAGACTCTATTTCTCACTCTCCATGCACTGCTCTCACTCCCCCACACCCCCAGGAATACCTCTGGCTTCGGCTTCCTCCACTCCCACCTCATGTTTATACGAGTACTGTACTGTCCACCGAACAGTGATGACTCCATCTACACCTCACTATCCGAAAACATTGACCATCTTTTATCTTCTCATCCAAACTCTCTCTTCCTCTTATGTGGTGACTTCAATTGTCATCACACCAGTTGGCTAGGTGTGGGTACCTCTCTCACCTGTCATGGCACCTCAGCAAAAGCATTCTGCGACTCATTGGGACTGACTCAATCGGTCAACTTCCCGACCCGGATCTCAATCAATGGTACTCCATCTCTTCTGGATCTGATTTTGACAAATTTCCCTGACAATATCTGCTGCTCTTCCTCCGCTCCAATCGGTTCTTCTGACCACGTCCTTGTTAAAGTGGACATCTCTCTGGCTGTTATCAGAGAACCACCTCACCGCCGCCGAGTCTGGCATTTCACTCAAGCCGAGTGGCAGGGTCTCCGAGCAGCCATCAAACTTACAGACTGGTCTCCTATCACTACTTTCTCAAACATCAACTCATCCTGGGAATTCTTTCAAAGAAACTTGCTCTCTCTCATGCACAGATTTATCCCCTCTCGTGTTCAGTTGTCCTCCCTTCCTCCCGCCCTTGGTTTACTGAAGCTTGTGGCGAGGCAGTTGTCCTGAAACAATTTGCCTTTGCCTCATGGAAAGCAAACCCAACTGAAGGCAATCTCAGTTCCTTCCACAAAGCTCGGAACAAGTGTGTAGCTAGCCTCAGGAGAGCCAGAAAACAATGTCTTTCTCATCTCAAGTCTGAACTCTCAAATCTCTCTCCCTCCTCAAAATCCTGGTGGCGTTTAATCAAATCTGTTTCTGGTGTATGTTCCCCCTCCATCCCCTCCCTCACCTCAAATGGCCGCACTGCTGATACCACACGTGATAAAGCTGAATGTCTAAACTCGGTGTTTGCAGCTAAATCTTGTGTCCTAAACCCATCGCTATCTCTACCCACTTTACCCAGTCGCACCCAACTGTCCCTGGACTCTGTATCCTTTTCTCCTGACAAGGTGGAGAGCTTGCTTTCCAACCTCGACTCAGATTCTGCAACCGGTCCAGACGGCATCAGCCCACGTGTCCTCAAAGCCTGCTCTTCTGCTCTTGCTCACCCTCTCTCTGTTCTATTCACCCTCTCATTTGCCCAAGGTCATCTGCCATCTGCTTGGAAATCTGCGAACATCACTGCCCTACATGAAAAAGGTGCAAAAACAGATCCCTGTAACGACAGACCAATCAGCCTTCTCCCAATCATCAGCAAGGTTATGGATCCATCATCGCTTCAGAAATGAAATCGTTCCTCTTCTCCAATGGCTTGATTTCCGATCATCAATTTGGTTTCAGACCAGGTCACTCTACCCTGGATATGCAGCTTCTGCTCTCCCATCAATGTATGGAGGTCCTCAATGCCAGACAGGAAATCCGAGCCGTATCCCTGGACATATCACGTGCTTTTGACAGTCTGGCACCCTGCACTACTCACCAAACTCTCTTCCCATGGTATTCAAGGCCATGTCCACTCATGGCTCGCAGACTTCCTCTCCTGTCACAGTCAACGTGTGGCCCTAAATGGAGTTCTTTCATCCCCTCTTCCTGTGCAGGCTGGAGTTCCTCAAGGTAGCGTTCTGGGCCCTGTTCTTTTTCTGGTTTTCATCAATGATCTCTCCGACTCTCTGGAAAATCCTCTATTTCTCTTTGCCGATGACTCCACCCTCTGCCGTACCATCGGTCATCCCTCAGACCGGCAAGCAGCAGCTTCTTCACTCACTGCAGATCTGGATAAAATCACAAACTGGTCCAACACATGGAACATGTCTTTCAATCCAGACAAATCTCACACTCTCACTATGTCTCTTCGAAAGGACCGTTTAGAAAACCCTCCCATCCACTTTCTCAACAATCCTCTGGAAGAAGTCTTTTCTTTCAAGCTTCTGGGTCTCACTATCTGCCATGACCTTTCCTGGGAAAGTCACATTTCCAACCTTGCCTCAAAAGCCAGTCGCCGACTGGGAATCCTCCGTCGTGCAAAGTCCTTCCTCGGCCCTCTTGAGCTCCTGACCACTTACAAAGCTTTTGTCCGTAGCCTGATGGAGTACTGCTCTCCCCTCTGGGCTGGGGCTCCTGCCTCCCACCTTTCTCGGCTTCACGCTGTCGAAACCAGGGCATTTAAGATCATCGGCATCTCCCGCAATGAAGCTGAGTCTTTGGGCCTCTCACTCAATCACCGCAGGTTGGTTGGTGGTCTTTCTGTCTTCTACCGACTCCTCTCCAGCCTTGCCCCCCTGCTCTCTCTGCGATTTGTCCCCACCACATTTCCACAGGGCGCTGAAGGTCTGCCAACAACCCCCTTCTGGTAAAACTACCAAAATCACGAATCACTGCTCATCTTCACTCTTTCATTCCTATTTTTTCCCGCCTTTGGAATAAACTTCCTCACTCGATTCTTCCCATTCTTCCCTCCAGGTTTTCAAAACAGCTGTTCACCACCACCTCTTACCACCCCATCCAAATCCTCGATCTTTTCTACCCCCGATAATCCACCCAAGCCCACTTCCTTCAATTCCCCTGCTTTCCTTCCTGAAAGTCCCTGTAATGTCCATCTTCTCTTCGCCATGTTCCCCGTCCCATCCCCATCCCTCTCCCTTCCACAGTTCACCTAATGTGTCTGTTCCCCACTGTTTTGTCCCTTCCACTCCCGCCCCTCTTGTCTCATGCCCCCTTGCTGTGAGTTGTGTGTTAGCTCTCATACGAGCCTCGACAAGGTATACAAAAAAATAATAATAATAATAATAAGGGACACAAATTTTTGTTCTAAGTAAACTGATTATTCAGTTTCCAACCAAGTAAATCGATTATTAGCTTTCCGATTATACCATTCCTATAATTATACAACAGCATAAATTGCTACATTAAAGCTCGATGTCCTGCTTCTTTGCGTGATGGACGGATGGGGTGTCTCCTTTTTGATAACGCAACACCTGTTCCCTCCAAGAGAGAGAAAACAAAACATCAATCCTCACTCCCTTTGACAGGAGTCAGGAGTTAAACCGCTTAATCTATTCTCTGTATATAGGCAAAAATCAGGAGCCCTCTCCAGATTCTCATTTGGGGAAGGGGGAATTATTTTGGGGCCATGACATGGCTCCGCGTACCCCGAGCATGGATGCAAAATTCGGTGGAGATTGGCTCAGCCGTTTTCAATTCTATCATGATGATTGGACGGAGATACATACATTATATATAGAACATACATTTGCTTTATTTTTGCATGCCTGGTGTTGGCGCAGTGGTTCAGGCAGCGGCTTGGGATCCAAAAGGTCCTGAGTTCAAGCCCCATTGGGCCACTGAATTATTACACCAGGGGGTTGAGTCAGCCTGTCATCCTTCCGAGGTCGGCGAAGTGAGTACCAGTGTACTGGGCCGGTGTATACGCCGGTTAAAATAGGTGTACCATATCCCTGTGTCGTAAGAGGCGACCAGGATTGCGTCAGGAAGGGCATCCGGCGTAAAACATGTGCCAAATCACTATGCGGATCATAACGGATGATCCGCTGTGGCGACCCCGAACGGGAGGAAAAAAAAAAAAGAGAAGAAGAAGAAGAAGATTTGCTTTATTTTAATACGATGGCAAACAAGAGAAACTATAAATGTGCATGAAATAACAGGCTCAATTACTCAACAGCAGAGTTCAGAATTTTTATATCTCAAAATGGAGGGGGGGGCGGGGGTAGGAAATGGGGATTGAACAATTTGATTTCAAGAATCACCAGACCTGGATCTTCAACAAAATCGAATCTATTTGTCCTTGTCACACACCCATCCTGTCCACCAGTTTTGTCCAAGTCTGTCCATACCTTTTTGAGATATCTTGCTCACAGACAGACAGACAGATAGACAGGGATGAAAACAACTTCCATCCACCTTCAGTGGCAGAGTGAAGGAAACAACAGTGAAAGAAACACCATGTCCTCCACTTGACCTGTATGGAAACAAAGTGATGACTGACAGTAAGGAAAAATCAACTCGATTGATGCAATCTTGGAAAGAAATCTCAGTTCCTGCACAAAATACAATTCAACTTGAAAGAAAAGCCATAAACAGAAAAAATGTGTTATTCTTTTCACAAAAAGATTTCAGTAAAAATAACTGCAAAGATTTTGATCAGTAAAGAGTGATAGGATATTCTTGTTTTCGGGACAAGGTACTCAAATTTTTTTAGAGAATCAGAGGAGGGATCAAAAAGTTTTTCCCAGAAAAGTTGAGCCAGAAATAAAAGTTATACTCCAATGACCTCAGAAAACTCAACCCCAACTGGGAGGAATGTGTGAAAATGGCTGGAAACTACAGAGGAAGAACGTGCGAGACTGGATGGAAACTACTGAGGAAGAACGTGCCAGACTGGCTGGAAACTACCGAGGAAGAACGTGCCAGACTGGCTGGAAACTACCGAGGAAGAACGTGCCAGACTGGCTGGAAACTACCAAGGAAGAAGGTGACAGACTGGCTGGAAACTACCGAGGAAGAAGGTGACAGACTGGCTGGAAACTACCGAGGAAGAACGTGCCAGACTGGCTGGAAACTACCGAGGAAGAACATGCCAGACTGGCTGGAAACTACCGAGGAAGAACGCGCCAGACTGGCTGGAAACTACCGAGGAAGAACGTTCCAGACTGGCTGGAAACTACCGAGGAAGAACGTTCCAGACTGGCTGGAAACTACCAAGGAAGGAGCCAGACTGGCTGGAAACTACCAAGGAAGAAGATGCCAGACTGGCTGGAAACTACCGAGGAAGAAGGTGCCAGACTGGCTGGAAACTACCGAGGAAGAAGGTGACAGACTGGCTGGAAACTACCGAGGAAGAAGGTGACAGACTGGCTGGAAACTACCGAGGAAGAACGTGCCAGACTGGCTGGAAACTACCGAGGAAGAACGTGACAGACTGGCTGGAAACTACCGAGGAAGAAGGTGACAGACTGGCTGGAAACTACCGAGGAAGAACGTGCCAGACTGGCTGGAAACTACCGAGGAAGAACGTGCCAGACTGGCTGGAAACTACCGAGGAAGAACGTGCCAGACTGGCTGGAAACTACCGAGGAAGAACGTGCCAGACTGGCTGGAAACTACCGAGGAAGAACGTGCCAGACTGGCTGGAAACTACTGAGGAAGAACGTGCCAGACTGGCTGGAAACTACCGAGGAAGAACGTGCCAGAACGTCAAGCCCAATCCTGCAAACAGTATGATGTAGTTGTGCAAGGTTGCACCACCTGGTTACATCACCGGACCCACTTTCAGAGTTTCTCGCCAAAACACCAACAATAAGTTCACGCTGTGGACGGTCAGTCCATCACTGGGCACACAGAGAGGGTGGCATGTTGGTGGCGATATAAGGAAGCTGAGGATTTGTTCACCAATATTCAATTGGGCTTATAGAGAGCTAGAATCAGTTATGCAACAATTGGTCCCAATCTGCCAACTAATTAAGATCTGTTGTGTGATCGCTGGCACATTACTCGCTCAATGCCCAATCTTCTTTGCATGGTAACACGACATTGGGCATGGGATGCCGTGAGAAATTCTGGGGTGATTGACTATAGTGGTCTTTTAAGAGGTACCGTCCTCTCGGGGTTATCGTAAGGCAACGTCTGTCGCAATAGGTTTATATTATTCAAGGAACCAGACTCAGTGGTGTAATGATTCGACAGGGAGGTCGGGAGTTCAAACCCCAACCAAGTAATACCAAAGACTTCTAAAATGGTACGTGCTGCTTCCTTGCTTGATGCTCAGCATTTTAAGGGATAGAGCATGGACAAACAATGCTTGGAAGGCAATGGCAAACCACCCAGTATAACCCTCCTCATAAAACTGCTTCAACAGCACAAATGCTCTGTAAAGAGTATGGTACATCAAATCAAATTATTCATGTGTAATGAAAGAGGATGGTTAAACAAGGAAGTGATGTCAGTAAAGACGACACACCAATTGAGTGGTTGGTTCTAATCTACCATGAGGTCATGCTGAAAATTAAAAAAAACAACAACAAATCATACACAATTAATAACCTTGATTCAACAAACAAACATAAAAATACTGTTCCAGTTGTGATATGTCATTTAGCACAGCTGGGGTGAGGAGGAGGGTGGTGTTAAAAAACATCTTACATCACAATCAATGAAAGGGTTGAAATACAGCAAGCTTATCATTTTAAAATAACCCTTGCAAAGCAACTCACCCGTCTCTGCTGTGCTTTTCTTATTCAGGATCTTCAGGATGTCCCGCGTGATGCGTTTGGTGAGGTGACGTGCCTCGTCACGTTGCCGACCAACGCCATACAGCACGATGAGGCGCTGGTTGCACTCATGCACAGACGATTCATCCTTGGGTCAAAATGGTGCTCAGAGTGAGATGACCTGCTATAAACTTGACTTCGGACTTTCTCGCAGTTTGTATAATCACTCATGCAGAATAAGAACGATGGCATTTCATTCACAGTACATATTTATTGGATGAAAGAGTATAGGCAACAGAGATGTGAAAAAAGCAAGAACTCTGCCCTTTCAAGGGATAATGTTGTGTTCTGTTATAAGCACCTGAACTATTGGGAAATGTGTTGCATACTGCAGGTGCCTGCTCAGCTCGTGAGTGGCAGGAAATACAGAGCTTCCCGAAACCTTCTCTTTCCGAGATTGCTTTTCCTCCTTTACAAGAAGCGTGCGATCCGAGGCAGGGCTGGGCTTTGACTCGCTTGCTAAGGGATCCCCTGGAGGAGAAAACATCTACGGTTTGGGAGGGAAGGAGAAACAGACACCGAGCTCACTGCTTTGGCTTCTCAACCAGGGCTAACTTCCTCACCCAACTTGAGCCCTATTTACCAAGTCATGTGGAAATTCGCTCTTTGGGTCTCCATCATCGAAGAGGTTCACAGCACCAGATTCTAGGTCCAAATATTCCTCCATGCTCGGTTCCTAAATAACAATAATAATATTATACGCATACATGTATGCACACCAGACCGCTGTTCAATCAGAGCTCTATTAAAACCAGCTATCAATATACAATGTGTTCCAATCAATTCAACACATTTCCTCCATAAAATCCTCCAAAACACCCTGTCTATGAGAAGTCCCTAAAAACAAGATTCCTCACTCAAAACATGTTTTTTCCAACCATATCCTTACAAGATGAGTGATTAATTCAGTGAATGTGTCAGCTTCACCCGAAACTTTTTTTTTTTTACTATACCCATCAGTGACCATCAGTAAAGGCGGAGACTTCAGCCCAAACACTTTGAAGAAACTGCACCTGGATTAATGAATTTTTTTCCCGATGTGTTTTCAACAGCCATCGATTGCTACAATTAACTACTTTGTTTAACATCTAACTTGTATGGTCAATGAGCAAGATAAGACAAATAGCCAAGTCACCCATTCCGCACCTTTCCCTGAACTTCCTCGGTAGACTCGTGGCCGGGCGATCGTGGAGGAAGGTGTCCCGTGCCAGCCCAGCCAAGCTCTCCGCGCGAGATCAACGTGCACAGGTATGCATCGTGAGAGAAGACACTAGCACGCATCAGCTCGCAGAAAAGCAGCACCAAGTTGGCAAACTCACTGCGTTCAGTCTCACTTGCAATAACGGCTATCCAAATGCGATGGAGGATGAGGACGAAATGAGAACGTGATCAGGAAGGGATGGAGAAACGATCAAAATATAGATTACATTGTTTGTTTCTGCTTTGGATAAAATCGATAAAAACATTCATGATCAGGTGACTGAGTTTCGTTTAGGAATTTAGTGTGCCACTCACTGATAACAGGTGCCTGAGTATCCATAAAACGGAGGAGAATGTTCTGGAACACAGGAAGGCTTGCACCAGCCAAGGATCCAGAAGAGATTGACTCTTTCTCATCCAACACTTCTGATTCACCACAACGCTGTAAATAGGAGAAGATTGACAAGAAAGGTCGGCCTAAAATGCTTTACAAAGCAGGCAAAAGAACAAGATACAATCCAAATGTCCAAAACCACAGAGTTACAAAGCCAAATCACAACTTTGTTTGGTAGTTTTAATGCAGCACCACTCCATTAATCAGTGCACACTCTCACACAACCCAAAGGAATTAAAAATTTTCATCCGTCAACCTCACATAATAAGATTACATTCACAAAGGAACTATCTCCACAATATGAAATCATTTTTTCAATTCAAACCATTCAAACCCATCCTTGAAAAGTACAGCAATTTAACAAAAACAAAATTACCCCCGTGTGGGGGTGACGGTCATCTCTATAATACCACAAGTTCTCAATGTTCAGTTATGACGAAGACTACTGCACTGCGCAGCTCGACTGTGCAGTTCGGTGAAAGATGACTCGGCATTTTGGCGCGCGCACGAAATTATATTTTGAAAATAAATGCCGACGTTTACATTTCGGGTTTTGAAACTTTGGCACCTTTGGCGGAAAATGTACAAATATATAAAAATTACCCCCCGTGCGGGAGTGACAGTCATCTCTGCGAGAAATAATACCACAAGTTCTCAATGTTCAGTTATGACCGAAGACTACTGCACAGTTCTACTGCGCAGCTCCACTGCGCAGCTCGAACTGCGCAGTTTGGTTAAAGATGACTCGGAATTTTAGCGCGCGCGTGCACGAAATTATATTTTGAAAATAAATGCCGACGTTTACATTTCGGGTTTTGAAACTTTTGCACTTTCGGCGGAAAATGTATCAAGATACAAGGTCAGCTGCTATGCAATGACACCATTCATTAACTTTTACCATGCCCAGTAGAGAATATATATAGCCTCCTGAAGGTAGGGCAGTTTTTGCAAACTTTGAAGTCACATGACGCAAAAACGAAAGCGAAATTCGAAAATCCAGCCCGACCAAATTTAGATATTGTCCCATAGATTCACATGCCACAATCAAATTCAAGATTGCCTGAGAAATGTAGGAGGAGATAGATTTTGGAAATCGTCATTTTCGCATTTTTGGGCAACTTTGAAGTCACGTGACACGAAAACGAAAGCGAATATCGAAAATCCGGCCCGACAAAATTTAGATATTGTCCCATTGATTCATGTGCCACAATCAAATTCAAGATCGCTTGAGAAATGTAGGAGGAAATAGATTTTGAAAACCGTCATTTTCGCATTTTTTGGCAACTTTGAAGTCACGTGACACGAAAACGAAAGCGAATATCGAAAATCCGGCCTGATAAAATTTAGATATTGTCCCATACATTCATATGCCACAATAAAATTCAAAATCGCTTGAGAAATGTAGGAGGAGATAGATTTTGAAAATCGTCATTTTCGCATTTTTTGCCAACTTTGAAGTCACGTGACACGAAAACGAAAGCGAATATCGAAAATCTGGCCCGACCAAATTTAGATATTGTCCCATAGATTCATTTGCTACAATCAAATTCAAGATCGCTTGAGAAATGGCGGAGGAGATAGAATTTGAAAATCGTCATTTTCGCAACTTCAAAGGTCTCGTGACCTTGACCTTGAAAGTCATACCATTGTGTACGTCTCATCGACCTCCATCAGGATCAGTAATGACCAGATCTCCTGCTTCAACTTCATTGTGAACGGACGGACGGACGGATCGAAGGACGACACCCATATATTTAGGTCATGCTCGAAGAGATGACCTAAAAAGGAGGTTGTGGTAGTGAAGTTAAAAATACACCCGTGCACGAGTGACTGTCATCTCTGCGAGAAAATATATAGCTTCCTGAAGGTAGGGCAGTTTTTGCAAACTTTGAAGTCATGTGACGCGAAAACGAAAGCGAAATTCGAAAATCCAGCCCGACCAAATTTAGATATTGTCCCATAGATTCACATGCCACAATCAAATTCAAGATTGCCTGAGAAATGTAGGAGGAGATAGATTTTGAAAATCGTCATTTTCGCATTTTTGGGCAACTTTGAAGTCACGTGACACGAAAACGAAAGCGAATATCGAAAATCCGGCCCGACAAAATTTAGATATTGTCCCATTGATTCATGTGCCACAATCAAATTCAAGATCGCTTGAGAAATGTAGGAGGAAATAGATTTTGAAAACCGTCATTTTCGCATTTTTTGGCAACTTTGAAGTCACGTGACACGAAAACGAAAGCGAATATCGAAAATCCGGCCTGATAAAATTTAGATATTGTCCCATACATTCATATGCCACAATAAAATTCAAAATCGCTTGAGAAATGTAGGAGGAGATAGATTTTGAAAATCGTCATTTTCGCATTTTTTGCCAACTTTGAAGTCACGTGACACGAAAACGAAAGCGAATATCGAAAATCTGGCCCGACCAAATTTAGATATTGTCCCATAGATTCATTTGCTACAATCAAATTCAAGATCGCTTGAGAAATGGCGGAGGAGATAGAATTTGAAAATCGTCATTTTCGCAACTTCAAAGGTCTCGTGACCTTGACCTTGAAAGTCATACCATTGTGTACGTCTCATCGACCTCTATCAGGATCAGTAATGACCAGATCTCCTGCTTCAACTTCATTGTGAACGGACGGACGGACGGATCGAAGGACGACACCCATATATTTAGGTCATGCTCGAAGAGATGACCTAAAAAGGAGGTTGTGGTAGTGAAGTTAAAAATACACCCGTGCACGAGTGACTGTCATCTCTGCGAGAAAATATATAGCTTCCTGAAGGTAGGGCAGTTTTTGCAAACTTTGAAGTCACGTGACGCGAAAACGAAAGCGAAATTCGAAAATCCGTCCTGACCAAATTTAGATATTGTCCCATACATTCATATGCCACAATCAAATTCAAGATCGCTTGAGAAATGTAGGAGGAGATGGATTTTGAAAATAGTCATTTTCGCATTTTTTGCCAACTTTGAAGTCACGTGACACGAAAACAAAAGCGAATATCAAAAATCCGGACTGACAAAATTTAGATATAGTCCCATAGATTCATATGCAACAATCAAATTCAAGATTGCTTGAGAAATGTTGGAGGAGATAGATTTTGAAAATCGTCATTTTCGCATGAAAATAGTCATTTTCACATTTTTTGCAAACTTTGAAGTCACGTGACACGAAAACGAAAGCGAATATCGAAAATCTGGCCCGACGAAAATTTAGATATTGTCCCATAGATTCATATGCTACAATCAAATTCAAGATCGCTTGAGAAATGGCGGAGATAGAATTTGAAAATTGTCATTTTCGCAACTTCAAAGGCCTCGTGACCTCGACCTTGACCTTCGGTGACCTTGAAAGTCATACCATCGTGTACGTCTCATCAACCTCTATCAGGATCACTAATGACCAGATCTCCCACTTCAACTTCATTGTGAATGGACGGACAGACCATCACCTCTCCTCTCAACACCAATATTATTAGGTCATGCTCGAAGAGATGACCTAAAAAGGCTAAAAATGTGTTTTATATTTATATTTCATTTCTCCTTCCTTCCTTCTTTGTGAATCGCATCGGCGTTTTTGGCCATCTTCCAGATCACGTGACGATCAAACGGGAAGGAAATTCAAAAATCTGTCCAGTTGGATACAAGATAATATTTTTTACTATCTTAATCAATAAACAGTTGCCGAATATCTTGTAGAATGGCAGACTAGATAGGTTTTGAAAATGGCGATTTTTATAACTTACGTGACCTCGTCCCTGACCTTGAACCCGGACAAAAGTTATATCGTTGTGCAACACTCATCGACCTCTACCCACATACTAAGTTTCATGAAGATCGGAAAGAAAACTTGTTGACAGACGTACGGACGGACATTTGGTCCGGCTTTATTAGGTCATCTGTGGATAAAGACAGCAGGATTAGAGATTTGGATTCTAGTCCTGCGGAATTTAGTCTCAAACCAATTACTTTATTACACACAGATCATCAAAACATATCTGGCTGAATTATTGACCTTTTGGGAGAGGGCAATCTGTGCAATCTCTGGCTACCATAGCTGTTATGCACAAGCAAACTGTATCGTTGATTCTCAATGCCATAAAGGTAACTTTGGACGAGATATTAAGCAAGGTGCCAAAAAAATTCACCGAACCAAGTTTTTAAAAAAAATAAATGAATAAAAAAAATCCAGATAGCTTTGGCAATGTCTTCTTCGTGACACTCAAATAATTAATCCCCCCCCCCCAAAAAAAAACACTCACATCAACTTCCAGCTCAGCCTGTCTCTTCTCCAGCAAGCGAGCAACCACCATCGCACGATGGCGTCCTGAGCGTTTACAGCTCACGGCCCATTCACACAATAACGTCACGACAGCATCGTCGGGCATCGACATCTGCAGACACATGAGTATAATGTGAGAAGGTCCGCGTTGACAAGGGGAATGGAAGGATGAGGAATAGATACCATTCTGTGTCTTACCTCCCGTCCTTCTTTGCTCTGAGGTGAACAAAAGACCTTGTTGTAGAGTGAGTCAAGGCAAGTGCTCGAATCAGAACGGTCAAAGCAGTGACGGTCAAGCACCTCGAGTGTGTGCAGAACTTTGCTGATTGTAAAGCCTGCACGTACATTGATTATGGATAAAAGGTAGACAGGAATTTTAGCATTGAATCATGTACTTAGAATATCCACAAAAAAGAATCTCCACTCTGCAAGTGAAGAACTGCGAAGGTAATTCGCAAAACAAGCAGAGTTTAAGAAGAGGATGCCCAGTTGGCGACTGGCTTTGGAGAATAACTTTGAAATGTGGTTTGCACAAGAAAGATCATGTTTGATAGTGAGACCCAGGGGTTTGAATGACTGAACTTCCTCAAGAGGATTGTAAGAAAGTAGGTTTGCCAGATGAACTTTTTGGAGAAATAGCGAGAGTGTGAGATTTCTCCCAATTGAAATACATATTCCAAGTGTTGGACCAACTTGTGATTTTGTCAAGGTCTGAAAAGAGGCCAGAGGCAACAATGTGTCTGTCTGAAGGATGAGGGATGTCACAGCAGAGGGTGAAGTCATCAGAAAATAGATAAAGACGATTTTTTTAGAGTCAGAGAGATCATTAATGAAGATCAGGACTAAGAGTGGGCCCAGAACACTGCCTTGGGGCACTCCCGCCGAGACAGTGAGAGATAAGCTTGGTGTTGGCTTAGTGGTTAGGGTGGTGGCTTGGAATCCTAGGGTCGGTTGGAATCGACTTGGAATCCTAGGAATCGACAGAGGTTGCTTGGGTCCCGCGACGAGCGACTCCACTGTGACCTCGACCGCGCTCCCGGCTTCCCCTCTCTGCAGCTCCCCGACAGACTCCGAACCCCGACAGACTCACTCTCCTCCAGACCCGTCTTGACTGCTGCTGCCACACTCCGCCACCGCCACAACTCGCCCGAGCCCAAAAACTGCTAGATTCGCCCCGCTCGGCGCTTTATAGTACGGCAGGAGAACCCATATGCAAATTTCTGGATCAGAACGAGCTCGGGGGTGGAGCCACGCTCGCCCATTGGACGGAGAAAAAGGGGCGTGAATCTCCCCTGATCCTCGAATTTGCATATATCGATTCCACTCTGACCGCCTGGAGGCGGGGCCAAACCGCCCCGTGCTTGCTGATTGGACAATCAGAAGTGGGCATGTATCGTTACTGAACCGACTTCTCCTCGGAAAGGCTGCACTTTGTACCCGTGGCTCGGCGCGCGCCCGCACGAGTCCAGGACAACCTGATGCTCGGTGCCCACAAGCGGTGCAGGAATGGCCGCAGAAGGAGAGGCGAAGGTGGTAGAGGGTCTAAAGTGCTGGTCCATGGCCACGGTGATGCTTGGAATGGCGGTGATGCGATGTTTGCAGTAGCAAGCTATGAAGGTAAAGGTCGTGGCTGTTGGCGTTGTTGTTGTTGTTGTTGTGAAGCGGCGTTGCGGTTGGTGGTTGTTGTGTGATGGCGGTTGAGACGTGGTTGGTTCAAAATAAAGATAGAACAGAAAAACGACTATCTTAAAGGGTCGCAGCCCGAATGAATCACATTTATTCCCTCTCAACAATGGGTTTGGGGCTAACTACACATGTACTTACAGAGATATCTCAGCTACGGGACCTGAATGGTGTTTTGCGAATTTCCTCAACCGCAACACTATTAAATAACTCTCATATCCAGATCCGGATTTGGATCTTCACCAAAACTGAATCAATGAGTCATTGGCACACACCAAACCTGTCCACCAAATTTCATCCAGATCCGTTCACAACTTTTTGAGATATCGTGCTGTATACTATTTTTGGCCCCATCTCTCAATGGTGAAGAATCACTTAGAAAATTAAATAACTCATATCCAGATCCGGATTTGGATCTTCACCAAAAGTGAATCAATTTGTCCTTGCCACACACCCAACCTGTCCACCAAATTTCATCCAGATCCATTCACAACTTTTTGAGATATCATGCTAGATACCATTTTTGGTCCCATCTCTCAATGGTGAAGAATCACTTAAAAAATTATAGTCGTCGGATCCGGATCCCGATCTTCATCAAAATCTAATCAGTTCATCCTCGTCACACACCTAAACTGCTCACCAAATTTCATCCAGATCCGTTCACAACTTTTTGAGATATCCTGCACACAAACAAACGAACAGACAGACAGAAAGGGTTGAAAACATAACCTCTTCACCTTTGGTGGTGGAGGTAAAAAGGCACAAAAGGACAGATTTTAACCCTTAGCACTTAATGTATTCCACTTATACAATATTATCTTCGGAATTTCAATAAAATAGACATTATCAAAGCTTTTCGGCTTGCACTCCTCAACATAAAATCACAAGTAGATGAAGAAGAAGCACCAAGCTCTCATTTATAGAGTCACAATGTAATGTCCTCAACGTTGTTTGGTTGAGAGAAAGAAAGGACGGGATTCTGCCGACGTCTGTCGATGCGTACTAATCTTGAGTCAAATTAGGAATGAGGAGGGGTAGGAAAAGCAGAAAAGGTGTGGGTGAAATATGCTTAAAGGGGAAAATGTGAGGTGTGTATTTAAAATTTCACCTGCAAGGGTCAAGTGGCAAGTCACTGATAGCTGTTTTAGAATTGCAATTCTCTTCGTGAGTCGAGCAAGATGAATAGGAGTTCTTTAGAGGACAGCAAGAGACAGACTAGTCTGAAGACGACGATGGTTCATGAGCGGTATTTGACGATGTAGATTGTTTCAGAAGTCAAGGATGAGACAATGTGATAATGTTTGACCAAGTCAAAAAATGATCAACATGATGTAGTACGAGTGACAGGTTATTAGCTGCAAAATGTCGAAAACCCGGTTTCGTTCAACAACTTTCAAAATTTGACCTTTGCATAACCTTTAAAGGTCACAAAACAATGTTGTGGACATTAAAATAAGGAAACAGGATACGTGCTATAGCTTATTGGAGTTAGTTCGTCGAAGGTCGAAAACCCGGTTCGATTCCCACAACTTTGAAAATTTGACCTTTGTGAACTTTAAAGGTCAAAGGTCAAGGATTATGACCTTTGGTGCAAAACTTCCTCTGGAACATTCCAGGAACAATATAACGTCATATAGGCTATATGGCATTTCGCACTCATCGGATTAAGCAGACTGATGAAGTCAGCGTAAAAACAAACTTGAAGGGGGCGCCACGGGCAAGGTGTTCGAGATAGAGCAAAATGGTTTCAAGACTTTAGGTGGGAATGACCTCACGATTATGCATAAAAAATATTGCCATCCAAGCTCTCAAAGTTTGGGCGGTCGTATGATTTTTATGTAAAAATTCACAATATCCTAAGTTTGTGACCTTGACCTTGGGACGAAAATGAAAAATCAAGCTCAGTGGGGCTATGCAGGTGCCATTGGGCTAACCAAATACCGAAACTCCTGCCAGATTCGACAAACCCCTCGGAGGAGATGGATTTTTGTTAAAATTCGCAATTTTCTAAGTTCGTGACCTTGTGACGAAAATGAAAAAAAAATCGAGCTCCGTGGGGCTACGCAGGTGCCATTGGGCGAACCAAATACCGAAACCCCTATCAGATTCAACAAACCCCCAAGGAGAAGATGCAAATTGAAATCGGCTAACCCCTAAAAACACGTATTTTGGGCGTGGCACCGCCCACAATGGGTGCACCATGCCCATTCTCAGCAAAACACAACGAGATCATGATAGAAACCTCCCACCAAAATTTTATCAGGATCGGATCAAAACCCACGGAGCTATGCTCGGGACAGACAGATAGACAGAGAGACAGACACACACTAATAACGAATATAGTGGTCACTTATTTTTTTGTGAAAATATTTTTTGTGAACCAATGGTGTATGTCAATAAGGAGTGATCTTTGCGCAGCTTGTCCCAACTCCAACACGATTGGTTATGGCAGGCGACTTCTCGGCACAAACAGGTAGGCAGCTTCATACTTCATAAACAGGCAGGCAGGTCCTTAGCGAGTTCCAAGAGCAGAATCCCGAGTGCATTTCAACAGCCGCGAACGGTCTGGCATTCCACCTTTGAAACAGCTTGAGTGGGGCAGAGAATTGGGAGGGAAGGGAGGGGTCAGAGTTCATGGGAGGTGGAGTTCCCAGGAGCAAAGATCATGGCTTGTCCTTTGACACGCAACAGTGGTGCTCACCATCCCCATTGGTGTGCTCACTCGTCAACGCCTCCTTTAGTTGTCAATCATCTTCGAGTTGAGGTCCTCCCCTGAGTAAATGTTACTTCTTCTTTAATGAGTTTTCCCTGTCCAGTGGTCTTTCCCACCCAAATGGTTTGAAAACAAGAACGTTGCTCTCTCCCTCTTTGGCTAAATTTGTGGTTGTCTGTCTGTAGTATGGTGTTTTATAATGTGGTTGTGTGTGGTCCTGCATGAGAGGGCTAATAAAATAAAGAAAGTAAATTAACGAATATCGGATTGCACTATATATTATATATATATATATATATATATATATATATATATATATATATATATATATATATATATATATATATATATATACACACACACACACACACACACACACACACACACACACACACACATACATACATACATACATACACAGTGGGGAGAACAAGTATTTGATACGCTGCCGATTTTGCAGGTTTTCGCACTTACAAAGCATGTAGAGGTCTGTAATTTTTATCATAGGTACACTTCAACTGTGAAAGACGGAATCTAAAACAAAAAATCCTGAAAACCACATTATATGATTTTTAAATAATTAATTTGCATTTTATTGCATGAAATAAGTATTTGATACATCAGACAAACAGAACTTAATACTTGGTACAGAAACCTTTGTTTGCTATGACAGAGATCAGACGTTTCCTGTAGTTCTTAACCAGGTTTGTACAGACTGCAGCAGGGATTTTGGCCCACTCCTCCATACAGATCTTCTCCAGATCCTTCAGGTTTCGGGGCTGTCGCTGGGAAACACAGACTTTCAGCTCCCTCCAAAGATTTTCTATTGGGTTCAGGTCTGGAGACTGGCTAGGCCACTCCAGGACCTCGAGATGCTTCTTACGGAGCCACTCCTTAGTTGCCCTGGCTGTGTGTTTCGCGTTGTTGTCATGCTGGAAGACCCAGCCACGCCCCATCGTCAATGCTCTTGTTGAGGGAAGGAGGTTGTTGGCCAAAATCTCGCGATACATGGCCCCATCCATCCTCCCCTCAATACGGTGCAGTTGTCCTGTCCCCAAACAGGAGACCAGTAATCCGGTGCAGAGTAGACAATAGCAAGGCTAGCAGTGTGAGGAAAAGAAGGCAAAATATAGGGTGAAAAGGAATAGAGGATGTGCAAGCGCAGGAAAGCAGGTCTTTCGGACACGTGAGCTGATGCTGTCTAGTCCAGTAGCAGAGTCAGAGTCGATGGTTGAAAACTTCTTCACCTTCTCGAATGCAAAAGACACAGAGTCCAGGAACAGTTGGGTGTGACATGGAAGAATTTGGAAGCAAACACAGAATTGAGGCATTCAGCCTTCTCACGAGTGGAATCAGCCGCCATTTGAAGAGAGGGAAGGGATGGAAAGAGCATACACCAAAGACCGACTCAACAGGGAACCACCAGGTTTTAGAGGAGGAAGAGAAGTTTGAAAGTTCATTCTTAAGGTTGGACAGATGTATTCTGGCTCTCCTGAGAGTGAACAAACACTTGTTTCGAACGTTGTGGAATACATTGAGATTGCCTTCGGTCGGGTTTGCTTTCCAGGACAAGAATGCACGTAAGACCAGAGCAACTGCCTCATCACAGGATTCAGTGTACCATGGACAGAAAGAAGGGTTGGGTCATTGAAGATGAAATGGGATGAATATGTGCATGAGAGAGACTGGTTAAGTCGTTTTACAAATTCAGAGTCTCTCCAATAAAACCATTGAAGATATACAGCTCTTCAACCAAAAGATTAGCAAGAAAATAACCAGCCACAAATATTTTATATTGTTTTAATGTTTGAAACGTGCTGCAATAGAAAATAAACACTTTTTGGAGGTGACAACACTCACCAGCTGTCGACTCTTGCCATTTGTCGAAAGACCATCGGACCTCGACGGCTCGTCCACGCCTCTTAATTTGCTCCTCCGCCTCTCGAAGTCGCATTCGCACCTTTGGATAGGAGGAAAAAATAAAGAGAAAATGAGAAAACAGAAGGGGAACGACAGGAATGGCATCGTATTTCAGTGGAATCACTCCAAAATGGAAAGAGTAAATTAAACAGTTATGACGAAACAAACATGGCACCAAGCTGTCCATGCAAACTGCAATGTATACAAAGTAGAAGTCATTCAGCAACAAGTCAAATCCATTGCTTTACAGCAAGACAGAAAACAAAACAATTATGAGGAAACTCCCATACAGTGTGGCACCGAAATGTGTTCGCACAACTAAACCTGTTGGTTGAAAGTGCTGTTGCCGCCTGGCATAGGCAGAGTAGAGGGAGCCTGGGGCAGGAGGTCAAGGGGCGAACCTGGGGAGTTGCTCTTGCTCTCCTGCTGAGAGTAGTTCCACACAAGTGCAGTCGGACAGCACAATGCAACCACCTGAAAAAGGCAAAAACCTCAGAGGAGAGAGGAGTTTGGGACCACACTCTGTGTAGAGCGTTGGTGCTGCCTTAGCAGTCTCCTTGGCTATTGGGCACAATCCTGGACAGGTGGCCACTCTGACACAGTATACCAGCATGCTGGCACTCATTTTGCTGACCTCGGAAGGATGACAGGCAGAGTCAGCCCCACTTGGTATTAATTCAACAGCTGAGCGGGATTTGAACTCAGGACTCGAGGATCCAAAGCCCGCCACCCAAACCATTAAGCAAACACCAGGCATAAAAACCTTAGAGCAATCTTGCAAATGGATTTAAAATACTTGCAAAACAGGAAATGGGATCACCTGTTAAATTGAGGTAACAATAAGCATAATGCATGCAGGCAAAGGAAGTAGAAAGATCCCTCAAAAAAAATTACAACTCTCTCGAGGGCAATGTTCAAGCCAGGATGTTTAACTTTGGACGAAACAGGTGTTTATACCTTATTGAGGGGATGTCAGCATAACCTAGACTCCTGGAGGGTTGAACACTTGCCTGTGAGCTAGCCAGCCTGGGTTAGAACTTCAGCTGAGCAATAAACCATCATCCTGGTGTCGTGCAGGCAAGGGGAGGCACCAATGTGCGAGCTGTCCCTTGGATGGACGATAAACTGGTATCCCATGTGCTTGCATTAGTTAGTGGATGTTAAGGATCCATCCTTTGCAGAGTTTGCAGAGCAGGTGAGCGAATGCCGGCACCCTGAACAAATTTCTACCAGTACTACAGATATGAAACTTGAGGTCTGGTCTTCTTGAAATTTCTTGACACCAGGTTACACTGCTTGCGAGCGAAAGAGTGCGATTGATCTCTGGGCAGCAGCTTCTGCACTACAATCAAAATGACCAAGCAGTTACCAATTAATGTGAAGTTTTCTTCTAAAAAGATGGGCAACCAATGTCTTATTGGGTATCGAATCCAGATCCAGATTTGGATCTTCACCATAATTGAATCAATTCTTTGTCACACACCCAACGTGTCCACCAAGTTTCGTCCGAATCCGTCGGCAACTTTTTGAGATATTATGCTATATATCGTTTTTCGCCCCCTCTCTCAATGGTGAAGAAATCACTTCAAAAATTGAAGGAGTCGGACCTGGATTCGGATCTTCACCAAAATCTAATCAGTTCATCCTTGTCACACATACACAATCTGCCCACCAAATTTCATTGGAATCCGTCCACAACTTTTTGAGATATCCTGCACACAGACAAAGACAGACAGACAGAAACAGACAGAGGGGGGTGAAAACATAACCTCCTTCCACCTTTGGTGGCAGAGGTTATAATTAAATAAAGGCAAGGAACACTTGGTACACATCATCAGTTTTGACTCGATGGCACATGGTGATCGTTATTTCTTACATTCCAAATGTTATGGAAATTGCGATGATGATGACTATGACTTCATCGGACCGTTATCCCGTGGAACATCAGGATGCGAAACGGCACCGTTAGGATACGTATGTCACGTTAGGATACTTTTCCATGAAATGGAATTCAGTCGACAATAAACAAATCAATATAGTTGGTGAACATTTGTTCTTGGGTTTGAATTTGAAGCATTATGAAGCAAGTGCTGAGACGAGAACACCAAATATGCTGACAACAGCCAGGTGGGTTATGTTATTATCCTCATTCAAACATGTAATTCAAAATACCTCTTACTGCATAATTCAAAACACCTCACTGCACTGGAAAACATGGGGACAGGAATACTGTACTGTAAAGGGAGGGGACTTGTAATACCCTCTCCCACCTGGAAGCAACAATACACGATACACATTTACATGCATAATTTGTTCCCCCCCTTGCACCTCCCCCCTTCCTAAGACCACCAGCAAAGATAATAACACCCCTACGCATTAATTGGGGTTATGCTGATCCTATGTAGCAGGTCTGGATGTAAATCGGCCCAGAACGGTTGGAGTAGTAACACAACAAACACGCATGCTCACACACACACAAATTATAGGAAGGATATACAACAATGTTAAATTATAATATATTGATATTTTCAATGTTATTGAAACCATTAACTGATAACTGTGATGTTACACAAACAAGAAAGAGGAATGGAAATTGGGGATGGTAATTTTAGAGTGCAGAGGCCTTCTTAATATCAGTCACTGCATTGTTGGCTGCAGCTCGTCGGTAATTATATTGTTGCGGTTCTCGAAACCACATGCATACAACAGATAGGTGTCCCAAGACAGTTATTTCATTATTATACGTGTAGATAGTCCCCTTCCTTTTGTTTAGCGAGACAACAAGGGAGTGCGTTGCGATGATCTAATAGCTTGCTTAAATCATTTTCTTCTTCATTTCATCCCTACTCTTCTTCTTTTCTGATTATTCCTGAGGTAAATCAGCCACGTGCGCCTTCGTTATAAGGTGGGGCCTCGTGGAAATCAGCGCGTGCAGCGCCGCGGTGAGGGATCTGCTGCACAGAGATCCTCGTTCCCGGGCGAGCCCTAAACCCGGCGTGTGCGGTGAGTCATGTGTGCTTGGCAGTGCGCGGTTGTCGACTCGAGCTTCCGATGGTCTGGGGAGAATTGCCGGTTGCATTAAAAAGGCATGCGAATAAATACCTCTTAAGAGGCTGCACTAATGGTGTTTTTCACGGGATGGGAAACACGGCCAGCATGACGCCCACGCTGCACAAAACGCGTACGGAGACCAATAAAGACTCCTCCACGCCATGTTTGGCAGGATACGAGTGTGCGAGTAGAAGCGGCTTGTTCCTTTTTAAGATCAATATCCGACATATGGGTGTTCGCCCCGCGGACACGCTAGCGGAGTCGTGTGAACGCGAACACGGGCCACGTGCATAATGGCGGAACCGCACGCACTGTATGGAATGTGCTCGAATAGCAGACACGTACGCCGCTCGTGAGACGTGCACGGATTTATCCATGATTTTGTACCTTCAGTTCTAACTGGCAGCAGTGGATTTTCCACGGATGGTGAACGTCTTCTCGTCTCTACGGCCAGCGAAGCTGCGATCGAGCCAGGGAATGTACAGTGCAGGCCACGTTGGTGCGTGCGGAACGAGCACGTTGATAGACGCTGGTCGAACGCCCAAGCGGGATCCTCGACCGCTCGCCGGGGGGGTTTTGCAGGACGATTCGCGTGCCAATTTCGGTGTGGGCGATTCATATCATCTCGTGGGGTCAGAACGCAATATTGCCGCTGTTTGAGATGGCCTTGCCGGAAACTAAGTGAGGTGGTTTCCGGCCTAAGCTGGCGGACCATGTGAGGGGTCGGGGCCATTCGGAGCGCCCGATTCAGATGATGACGTTACGAATCAGGATGGCCCCTCCCCCGAGCTGCAAATCCGATAAAGGTCCGAGAAGTCCCTCCGTCTGTCTCTTGCTTTTTGAGTTTCTCTGCCTATCTCACCTCGCCTCGTTGACACCGCCACGACCCGCCTCCTGCTCCTCCTCCTCATCTCCGCACACGACGTCGACCCCACCCGCCTCCTACTCCACCCTCGCACTCTGGACTCCGCCCCTTCTTGACTCAAGCTCCTCCTTTACGGTGCCCAATTCCTGGTTCTAAACTCCCTCTTCATCGGGTTTTTTGTGTCTGTATGTGTGCGTATGTGCGTGTCCTGGTGCCCGTCTGCCTAAGTAAGACCACAGAAGACGTTATTGTTATTATTTTCACGTTAAGACTGCTCTGTGTCCCCTTTTGTAAGTTGCCTGTTTATTGTCGCACCACATGCTTCTTTCTATCTCTGCACAATACACCCCAATAAATATCCACTGTGCCACATATCTTTCCTCACCTGCTTGTAAATAAATTATTATTATTAGGAATGTTCCCTGCTCGTTTTTGTCTTTTCTTCCATCGATCCAGCATGGTCCGAATGCTATCTTAGTCGGGACTTTATTCCAACGATACATTCCTTTTAGCCAGTACGTCCTTGGCAGTGTCGCTTGGCTGCATCAGATCCGGTAAAGTGATCCGGTCCGGTAGAGTGATCCGGTTCGGACAAGGCGTACTGAGGGCGAGTTCCCCAGTAATTAAACCACGTGATTAATTAGGTAATCCGATTAACCCAAAGACGGGAGGACCCTAGGGCACGCGGTTCAGTTATTGGCATCCACGGTCGGTTAAGCGAACCGCCGCGTCACGGAATTATCCGTGTGAGACAGCCTACAATTACGGGGAGTCTGGTGGGAATCCACAAAGCTTCCCCCACCTAGTGGTCTTTTCACCCGACCCCCGGCCCGCAACAATATTATTACACTCACCAAAGGAGAGAGAGGGTATTGCATTTGGATCCGTTTGTTTGTTTGTTAGTCCGCACATAACTTCAATGTTTTTCTCTGCAACCCCTTATCGGATTGAGACGAAATTTTCACCATCGGTGCGACTACTCATGTGGAATGTTTTAATGATGACGATGTCATAGGTCACGTGGTGTGGCAGCCATGTTGGAAAAATGGAAAAAAAAAAAAAAAAAAAAAAACTTTGGACCTCAGTATCTCTGAAACTGCACCAAGGAAAAAATTGAAACTTGGCACATAGCAAGTACTACTAATGGGGAATAAGTGTGATTTTTTTATGACATCATAGGTGCCTTCGTTATGTCATAATTGCATATGCAGAATTCTACATCTGATCAGTGTGAAAATTTTGAGGGTCATTTCAGCATAAAGTGGTCCACAGAAGAAAATAAAAAAATAAAATAAAATGATGACGTGATCAGTCACGGGATTCAGCAGCCATATTGTTTTAAAAAATTTTAACCTTCAAAAATCTTTTTAGAGGCTGAACAGATCGAGGCAAAATTTTACAAGTATGACCGCCTATCCATGAGGGACAAAAGGTTCACACGTTTGACATCATTGGTCACATGGTTTGGCAACCATATTGGATTGAAGAAAAATATTAAATAATGTTTTCTCTGGAAACACTCAATCAATCAACATGAAACTTCACAATTATGATCTAATGGTGATGTGGAATACATATTTCAAATTTCAACTTGATCAGCCACAGGGTCTGGAGCCTGAATTATTTTTATTTTTGATCTGGGTTATTTTTGATTTTTCTTTTTGGGGGTTTTTTTGTTTTTTAATAAGGCTCACTTGGCTGTTCCTGGATGAGTTTGAGGGTGGAGTCGCAGCAACTGAAATCTGAATCCTTTGCAGGTTCTTCCTGATGATGTCATGTTTGCTTTTTGCTCGTTCAGATTCCTTCTGATTACTCCAATGCAAGACTGTTCCTATTTGGTCTTCCATTTGATTTGAATTGAATTTATTTTAATCTCAAAAAAATTCAATTGAATAATTAAAAAAAACAGCATGGGTCAGGGTCATGTGTCCAATCAAAGCAGGATTGCATCAAAGTGAGATGTCTTTGTTCCTGGTCATCACTGCCAGCAGTTATAATGTGGCAGTTCTAATTGTGTCTCATATTAATTACGTAACCAACCAGTACACAAACGCCACACTAAATACACCAAGCAAAACTACACAAGCACCACACAAAATAAACTACTGGTGAGGTTCTGCAATCTCAGATTGCTCTTTTTCTTATTATGAATGTTTTAAAACCAATACTAGTCATTTGAACCAAAGGTGCCCTCAAGCCGGTGGGCGTGACAAACATTCACAAACCTGCTCTTCGATACGGTGCAATTATATAGAGGGAAAATACCTGAATGACGGCGCTCAAGCCGTATACAAGTGACCGATGCTGTGGACACATGTAGAAATCAGCAAAAGGAGATACAGCCATTGTGGTTGCACCGCTGTCTTTAGCGGGTGGTGAGGGCATTGTGGTGCCTGATATGCCCTGTCCGGCAGGTCCACCAGATGTCGACGTGTTTGGCAGCAACGGTGAGTGCGAGTGGGCAGGGGTATGCGGTGAGTCACCGAGAAGCAAAGAGAGACGTCGGGCAGCAAAAAAGGCAAGACGGCGAGCCAGGTACGCAGATGAGACAAACTCCTCCGAGAACTGACATACAAGGAGAGGGGAGGCAGTAACTGGAGATTAGGAAGATATATCATAGCAAAGGCATGAATAAAATTGTTCAAAGTGATGACAACACAGAACAAAAGGATATAATGCAATTGTAGAAAGTGTGGAAAAGTGAGGTTGGGGTCATTCCATGTCAAATCATCAAAGAATCTGCCGTCATCTAAGATTTTTGTAAAACTTTGGGAACCAATTGGGACCCATGAAAAACGGCAAGAACTCAAATATTTTTGCCAACAGCCTCTTAATTAGTGAGATACAGACGAACGAACTTTGGACTATTTAGCACGACGTCGCAAATTCAAATGGTCATATCTCTAAAAGTATAACACCTATAGAGCTGGTTTTGGTGTCATTTTAAAGGTATTTTCATGCCCTATGAATTTCTCTGGGCAACATTTTCCGACCTCCAACCACAAAAAAGTTATCACAAAATATAAACTTCAATCGTGAATCCCCAAAAAATGAATCCTTCAAATTTCCTCAAATTCATCCCAGAGGTACCTTATGATGTCAAGAAGCTTCCACATAAATTTTGTGATGGGCACTCCAATAGTTTCTGAGATATGAGCAATAATGTACATGTACATATGGCATATAGGTTCGAAAATCAGCATTTGTAATGTATTATACAATCAATAAGTGAGTTCAAGTACACAGTGTTCACTAACCTGACTTAGGCTTTCAATTTCCTCTTCAATGCAGCAACAACAGCACTTGTTTCTTCCCCTCAGGCCCAGTTGAAAATGAAAGTATATGATACTTCAAAGCAATTGATGGTCGTTCGCTGTGTTCCCTGTCATGGCTAGGTTAGAATGATTGTATAATATATTACAAATGCTGATTTTCGAACCTATATGCCATACGTACATGTACATTATTGCTCATATCTCAGAAACTGTTGGAGTGCCAATCACAAAACTTATGTGGAAGCTTCTTGACATCATAAGGTACCTCTGGGATGAATTTGAGGAAATTTGAAGGATACATTTTTTGGGGATTCACAATTGAAGTTTATATTTTGTGATAACTTTTTTTGTGGTTGGAGGTAGGAAAATGTTGCCCAGACAAATTCATAGGGCATGAAAATACCTTTAAAATGACACCAAAACCAGCTCTCCAGGTGTTATACTTTTAGAGATATGGCCATTTGAATTCGCGATGTCGTGCTAATTAGTCCAAAGTTCGTTCGTCTGTATCTCACTAATGAAGAGGCAGTTAGCAAAAATATTTGAGTTCTTGCCGTTTTTCATGGGTCCCAATTGGTTCCCAAAGTTTTACAAAAATCTGAGAGATGACGGCAGATTCTTTGATGATTTGACATGGAATGACCCGTTGGGAGCATGAAGAGAAAGAAAGGGGGATATGGGTTTTGGAGAAGACAACCAAGGATTTGGGATGGAAGAATGCATTCATCATACAAGGTGAGGGACAAGAACAAGGCAAGTTTTGTGTTTAGTGCAAGTTATATTCATTCGGCCCACAAGAGGCTGTACAGTTTAATGTTGGAAAGCAAAGAAATAACTTATCTGCTGCATTTTCAAAGTGCCTCTGAGCCCCAAAACCAAAATGAAGTATATTGGAGTTACAAAAAATAAAAAAAATCATCCACTCTCATCATTTTGACAGTGAAGTGATATCGGAAACAGAGGCAGCAACTCACCTGTAGCACCATTGGTAATAAAAGTTTCAGAAAGTCCTCATCACCTGGTTTCACTTTCTCCAACACCTCCAGCACCCAGGACAGGAACTCATGTCTCTCCAACATACCCTCCTGCCCAGTGGAGGAGCCACAATAACCGATTCAGTAATATATATATATATATATATATATATATATATATATATATATATATATATATATATATATATATATATATATATATATATATATATATATATATATCATACAAAGGTGGACAAGATTGAAAATCAACAAGTTTTCGAGATGTGAGAAAATGCAGAACTCAGAGAGTATCTAACCCAGGAACTCTGGCTAACCATGGCAGTGCTCTGTTAAATGAGCTATTGAAGCAACACCCAGGGGACACTCAATTCTCCCACATATTGCCACTCTCTTTCCACATCCATGCCCTCGACATTGGCCTGCCAACCTGAGTATAGTTCTCATGCCCTCTGTGGTGTTTGGTTGGAATGGATTTGTACCCCTACAGTGAGAAGACCCTCTCTTGGGTAGGTAAGAAAGGCATGGGTGTGTCCCCCTACAGTGGTGGAGACTTGCAATATGTGGGAGAATCGAGCATCCACTGGGTGTTGCTCAGATAGCTCAGTTGACAGAGTACTGGCATGGTTAATCACAGGTCGTGGGTCCGATACCTGGTCCAAGTGCTTAATTTTCATATATATATATATATATATATATATATATATATATATATATATATATATATATATATATATATATATATATATATATATACACTGCAGATATAAAAACTAATGAAGAGGGGTGAGAGGTAAAGGGAATGGGACTTGCAGGATGGAGACAAGGAGGGTTGCTTCTAACCTGGAACATGTAGAATGCCAGCTTTTTGTTATATTCCCATTGTTTCATAGCCTGCTCTACATCTAGCGTAAGTGGCGGTGGACTTCCACTCCCAGCCGTCTGGCCAGCAGTTAGTATGTAGTGTTCAGCAATCCTTGAGAGCTGCTCCCGAAGGAAACGTGTCAGAATCTGCGTCCACTCTACAGCAAAACAAAAGGGGTTACAATGCATGCTTTGTAATCTAGAATAAATGTTTCAGTCATTGATGCTATACCACCATAATGGTTTTTGTTTAGTTTTTTTTCTCGTTTTCTTTTCACTTCCACTTATCAAGGTGGCATGAATTCCTGCTTTTAACTGGCTATGACTACAGTGCATCACCTCTGTTACCAAGTATGGGGCACAGCAGTGCCACTGATGCAACGTCACAATAACCAGCATGCCGGCACTCGTTTTGTTGACCTCGGAAGGACGACAGGCCGAGTCAACCCAACCCGGTGTTAATTCAATGGCCGAACAAGGGCTTGAACTCAACATCCCAGGCTCTTAAGCCAAGCACCTGAACCGTTAAAGCCAACACCAAGCCGATATTTTTTTTTTGTGTGTGTTAATTTTCCAAAACACAACAAAACATAAATATAGAAGGAATGAGCAACTGTTTCCCCAAAAGACAAACATCCTTCAGCTTGAGTAATACAAGATGAAGAACAAAAACAATCACCTAGGCATGGATCGATAACCTGTCGTTTCTTGATCTTGGCTTCAGAAACTGCCGCATAATAAGCACAGGTCATCTTGATGAGCCAGGCGCCACGCATCGGCGGAACGGCGTACCGCGCCAGGTAGCCAAACACCTCCTCTTTCTTGCTCAATATGGGTACCTGCAGTTAAAACGAGGCGGCAATGACGCAAAGAATCGGAGCGACAACAAATCGTGCTGGAGGGTGAACCCACGGACAAGAAGTACAGACCCACGTGGGAGTTGATGAGCACACCTTTTTGGCAAGTCCTGTAAGCGGTTTGTTGCTCGCCAGGTCGGTGAACCAATTGTGAATGGCCGGGTGTGAACGAGCAGTCACAAGCCAGTAGTTGTCTTTGGTGTTCACCTGCGGCTTCTTCTTGCCCGTGTCTTGGAACGTGTTCAATTTGAACTTCTCGGTCATGATGTCGGTGAAGTAGGCTCCAATCTGCCATGGCGATTAAAGAGAAAAGCCGGGCACAAGCCGTGAAAGTGAAAAAAAACGTGTCGAAAGAACCTCACAAATCCACGGAAGGCCTGACCTCGTGATCAAGGCCTCACACTAAACACAAGTCGAGATGTTTTCGTGAAACTTTCAACGGTTCACCCACCTTGGAAGGCACGATGTGGCTGAGGAAACTCCTTCCACTGCCATGCTCATCTCCAGAGAAGGCTGGCTGATTATTAAAACCCTGCTTTACGTTCACGGCGTTCAGCTCGTCCTGGTGTTTCAGGCAGGGGTCGTCATGGGAAACAGTGCAGGCTCGTTGGAACAAGATATCGATCGCACGGATCGCCTTTTGAGGGTTAACATGAGATCGCCAGTTAACGAAAGCAATGCGACAACACGTACAAACCGGTACGCTCACCTCTTTCTGTTTGGGCTCTTGAGGGTACACGTCCGGGGGGCCGAGACGCGGCCGCTTCAGGGGCCGATTCTCGTAGCTGAACAGCGCCAGCGCCGCCATGTTTGCGCGGCCCACAATGCACCGCGTGGGCAAGTAAACACGGAAGTACTATCGTATAATTATTTATGTGATCGCAGTTACGATTGTATTACTCGATGTAAACTATTATATATAACACGGTGCCGCGTATATGTTTATATTTATTTTGTAGTGCATTGTGTTAAAAAAATTTTTTATATATACCGGCTCAGTAAAACTGCACAATTTAAAAATCCATACACCGCTCGTAAATATGAATCTTTTTAAGATGAATGAGAAGTTTCCCCCAAAAAAAAAAAATGAAGATCCTCCGTCAAATATTTCATTACTGCAACATTTTTAAATTATGCAGCATTTCCACACTGAGACGATGGAAACCCATCAACCTTAATCCGACTGGAATTGAGGAGGGGGATTCAGTACCCATGATGCAGTGCGCGGGCGCCATATTGGTTGGCAAGCGAAACGAGCAGGAGAAGGTAAAACAAGGCCGCACGAGGCCAAATATGATAATTATAACAGTAAGTTCGAATAACAAGATAAACGAGCTGGGTTGTTGAGCATTCTGATCGTTATCGTTGCCAGGGAAGTGAATACAACCAACATGGCATTATGGGATGGCTCTGAAAGTCCTCTCGGATCCAGGTGTGCTAACCGCCGTGGGAAGCAAGGAGAATATGACGTTTCGGATGTGACCCCTTCATCAGTTAAGAGGTTTTCTTGCATACCAGATCGGCATTTTTCAGTGTGAAAAAGATTTACCCCCAGGGGGATGTTTCCACATTGCCGTTCGTCCATCAGCACCTCCACCTGGAAGATATTGAGGAGCTGCACTTTTTCTCTGGAAACCACAAAGTCGTCACATGAACATCATCGAGTATTGTTGTGTGGCCGGGTATCGGTGGCGAGCACGACCGCGAGGGGGAGCAGTAGAGTCGGCTCCACCGAACACACCGGAATTTAGGTCGTGGCCCTCGGATAAGTCCGAAAGGCACGGGTCCCTTACAGGACCATGAATCGCCAATAATTATTTGACCGTGTGGGGTAGGGTTAATTGCCAAACTTCAATATATCTAATTACCCATGCGACAAAGCTACCGGGGAATTCACACCCTTGACAGACCTCGAGCGGGACGAGCCTTTACCGTGTGTGACCCGAGCGGAGGTTACCGAGGCCTGTCAGTCCAAATGAACAATTTACTGCCTCGCTATTTCTCAACACACACCGTGCTCAGCCAATGAAAGAAATGACAGAGAACGAGCTGGGACATTCAAAAATAGGGAAATTTATTACAATAATAATCGGGGCGGGAATCACGTAAGGGCATAGTTATCCGAATATCAGGCAGACAATATACAGTGAGCAAAGAGCACTTAACAATTCTACTTATCAGACGGGCCCACACACAGACACACCCAAAAGAAACGGACCCCGTCGGGTGTTTATTGAAGGCTTTCAGCTCGAGGAAAGGTGAGCTGGAAGCCAGAGCCTGTGCTTGGACCTGTCCGCCTCGTGCGGTCTTCGACGATCTGGCTCAGTGGCGGGACTTCAACCCGCAGCTTTCACGTGGCATCAAGGACGAAGGCACCAGGAGTGGAGTGGAAGATGCCAGCACGATCCGGACGGCAAAAACAAGCGAGGAGGCGGCGAGACAAGTGATTCTCCTCAGGCTCCGACACACAACCAGGCTCCGACGCCAACCCGAACACTCCAAAGGGAGCCTGGTCTTTTTATCCACTCCCTGAGTGGGGCAGAGCCTCGGTGTCGGACGCTCTGTGCGTACTTGGTTGGACAGGGATCAGGTGTGTTGACGCGCTGTTCGCTCCTGATTGGACAGGGATCAGGGGTGTTGACACGCTGTGAAAACTCCAACTGAACAGCACGGGGAGCCTGGTAAAGCACTAGTTCAGTGGAGGAGTTGTGAATGGGAATGGCAGGGTGGTTGGTTTGTCGGATCTAAGGATTTAAAGACCTGACTATAAAACAACTTCGCAGCGCACATACACTTAATTACCCATTAAACAAGGGACAGGACCCTAACTAGAAACACATACTTACCGATATAACTGATCTATAAGGACTGGCTGTTGTGTGCGATGGGTTCCAGATTCGTAACAGTATATCTGGCTACATATGGATCAGGGATGTTCATTTCAGTATTGCAGGGCATTGTACCTTCAGAATGAAATATCTCACCTTTCCAATATGGTACCACGATGTTGTCCTTATGAACTACCTCTTGCCAATCCCATGTCGTGGCTCGAACACCGTGGGAATGTGTTGAGATATTTCTGTAAGGGACATCACACCGGTCATTATTTTCAAAAAGTTGACATTTTCCTTGTTAAATAAAAACTTTCATTGTCGAGAACCCTGTTCCAAATGGAAAGTTGTTTTCCCGCTTCCAAATACAAAGGCACATGTTTTTGGGTTGTCCGTGCGTGTGTGCGTCCGTCCGTGTGGGAGACGTTAGATTCCGTGATAACATATGAACTACTGATTTTGGGATTTTGACCAAACTTGGTACAACGATGCATTACGACACCAAGATGAACTAACTTTATTTTGGGGTCAAAGATCAAAAGTCTTGTGCCCTTTAATTGAAAATTTTTGTTACCACAACAACTTATGAACCACTGAAGGAATTTCAACCAAACTTGACACAAGTATAGATTGCAATACAAGGATGAACTGATTCAATTTTGGGCTCAAAGGTCATGTGCACTTTTAAAACATTTTTGTTAGAAGCATATGACCGCCTCCCCCTCTCCCTCTGTCCCTCTCTCCCCTCTCCCCCTCCCTCCCCCCCTCTCCCTCTCCCTCTCTCTCTTTTTCATATGACCTTGAATGGGAATGAAACCTAATATTGGGTTGACATCCAATGTGGGTGGAGGCGTAGCCATCAACGCATTTACGTCAAATTCTGTTTTGTAGTTTGAAGTATCGCTTGATGCCAACTTGGAGCAATTTCTTTCCTCATTTTATTAAAATGTTTCTGCCCACAGTTGTCTATCTTGGAAACCACTTTGCCGACAGTGGAGTATTGCAATCTCTGATGCACTCTAAGGAGAGACGTCATGAAGCAACCCAAAGCATTGTGCCATTTGACTGTAATTATAGGATGTTATGAGAAAGAGCAGTGTGCCAATGTACTCAGAGTTAGCAAAGAGTCTTTGGATATGCACACACCCTAAAGCACGTCATTCAAAAGCAGGGAATATGCCAGCTTGTGGAAGTGATGGCCATTTGCATGATACATGTTTATAACAAGGGTGTGAGGTGTACGTGTGATCATGACACGTGTGACATAAACGTGATGACGTTTCAGTCGTGTTGACATGACCTCATAAGTCAAGCACAAATTTTACCATACCGTCCCAACAGGCTTGGTGCAGCGATTTTTTTATTTTAATGGCTGCAGAATGACTTGGAGTGGCTATGTGGACAGGTAGTGAACAGGTAGTGAACAGGCACAGCTTGCAAGAGGGGAGACAGGGTTGGTTACAGGATTCAGTTACCTTCTTGTTGGACGAGAGGGAGGAATGAAACTGGACAGAAACAGAAAGTCTGTTGCGTAGACAGATGTGTTATAAGATGAGAAAACCCTTTGGGACTTTGCGTGGATTGTTTGACCATACACCAATCTCCAACGCTTTGGGGCAAAAGAGCGATGTGTGGTGGCAACTACAGGATCAAGTGAGATATCTCCAAAGAATTAACAGCTCTTAAGGGCTAGAGTTCAAGCTATCATTTTCTTATCAAAGTTTGCGTGGTAGTTGCCACAAACCATGACCTCAGCCTTTTGTCCCAAGATGCTGATGGCACCCAGGCTTTGGACTACACTGTCACAATCAGTGCGAGGTGGGACCCTCAGTGTGGAGTAATACTCCATCATGGCAATTAGTTAGTCATCTTGTATAATGGGAGGAACTGAGTGATGACAAAACAATTTGGCACCACAGCCAATGATGGAATTACTTATTTCCAACTTGGATATACTTCCTGCTCAAGACAGGCCTTGTCAAATAGTGACACCAAGGACCTCGAAAGAATGCACTTTGGCAAGTGGGTGGCAAGAAGTTGATATTTGTTGGGAGCTGTTTCTGGAGTGAGAGTTAAAATGTGAGGTTCACCTATGTTGAAGATTCCAGATGTGACAAGATTATAATTTTGAGGCTTCAGCAGACAGAGATCTCTCCTTGGAATTCACAATAATCAAAGACCCCACATAGAAAGTGAGCAAGGCAGAATGTCTGTGTCAAATATAGTTGTAGCTAATTCTGAGTGAGGAACTGTTTGGTAAATGGTGAAGGTGTCTATAAAGTACCATATCCATCCATCGGGACCATACTCCATGCAGAGCGTTGGTGCTGCCTAAGCAGTCTCCTTGGCTATTGGACACAATCCTGGACGGGTCGCCACTCCGACACAGTATACCAGCATGCTGGCACTCATTTTGCCGACCTCGGAAGGATGACAGGCAGAGTCAACCCCACCCGGTATGAATTCAACAGTAGAGTGGGGTTTGAACTCAGGATCAGAGGATTCCAAGCCACCACCCTAACCATTGAGCCAACACCAGGTATATAAAGTACCATAGTTCAAAAGGTTTTTCCAAGCAGGGAGAATGATAATTTATGCAGATGAGAACAATGCTAGAGTTCTCTCATCATCAGGATGAGGACAGAAAGGAGCAATCATTGTGGAAGTCTTGGATAATGGAGAAAGAAGGGGATTGGGTTCTCAGCTGTAATGTATAATGTGCTTAGCCTGACGAACAGGAAGTCGTTTCCTCCTCTCGCTGTGCATTAGCATAAGCAGTTTCATTGGTTAGGGGACACAATCCTGAACAAAGCACCACTCTGACACAGGATCCTCAACTGGCTTGCTCCCAGCAATTAATTTGGCTGACTCAGAAGGATGACAAACTGAGTTGTGTTGTTCACAGTTCTCTTGAACATCTCGCAGTAAGGAGATGGCCGGTCGATCTCCCAGGCATGGCGTAGATCACCGACATCCAAGATGGTGTACCCCCCCCCCCCCGCCTTCATGAAGCCAGCACCACAAGAGAGAGACACAGAGATAAGAGGGAGTGGGCCGGTCCTTTGGGACCAATCGGCACTCTGACTGAGGCCATGCTGCCATGACGAATCCTGGTGGAAGGAGTGTGGATAATTTGGCACCCTATTTGCATTGAGTAGTACAACCACTGTGAAGAGGCATCCCCGATAGTTGCTGATAAAGTAAGTTAACCTGCTTGGTGTTATTTTGACATGGTCGGTGGCTTGAACTCAAGACTTTGAGATCCTTAGTCAACTGCCTGAAGTGTTAAAGCCATCACTAAGCTCACAAGTCAAGCTTGCTTCTCACAAATTGCTTATGCACAATAACAAAGATAATGTGAATCGAGCTGAATCTATAGAGTATTGAAAGCAAGACAAGCTCCAAGAGGTGGTTCACCACCACGTCTTTTCGTCCCCCATCCAAATCCTCGATCTTTTCTACCCCCATTAATCCACCCCAAACCCACCTCCTTCAAATTCTCTGCTTTCCTTCCTGAAAGTCCCTGCAATGTCCGTCTTGTATACCCCCATGTTCCCCGTCCCATCCCTCTCCCTTCCACAGATCTCCTAATGTCTCTGTTCCCGACCGTTTTGTCCTTCCCACTCTTGCCCCTCTTGTCTCATACCCCCCTTGCTGTGCGTTGTGTGTTTGCTCTCATACCAGCCTCGACAAGGTATACAAAAAAAAAAAAACTGGCTCACTTTGCAGGGGAGAGAAGATTCCTCAACCACATTCAGCTTTCACTCAAGTACCATAACTCTACACACTCTTAACGCCTCATTTTCCTGCAGTTCGAGGTCAACAAAGCGAGGGGGGACATCAAAGATGACAAAACACCTTGTGCATTCCGATGAAGGAAGTCATGAATTGACATCAATACGTGACTTTCGAAATGATGTGTAGTGTTAACGAGCAATCCATGCACTGTGTTTGTGTGTGCATTTTCAGCGACTGGGTTCTGCTCGCAGAGCACTTTTAACCTGCCATTGCTGGCGAGAAATCTGCAATTCAAATCGTCTTTTAAACAGAATTTTTAGCATTTCGATGAGACAGTGGAAATTTTCAAATGGTTAACCATAATTGTTCTGTTCCAAAATGTAAATCGGACTCACGGGAATGTAGGAAATAGGAGAAATATCCGTTGATAAGAGGTGTCGGGTTCCACCATTTACTGTTAAAAGAAGCTAGCAGAGGCAGAAGATATATCTCACACACACACACACACACACACACACACACACACACACACACACACACACACACACACACACACACACACACTGACGGACACTTCTCCTTTCAGCAAAAGATGCAAAAATCTAGTCTAATTTCTCCTGTGGCCCCGGAACCAAACACATATATATATATATATATATATATATATATATATATATATATATATATATATATATATATATATATATATATATATATATATATATATATAGTGTTGTGGTTGACGAAATTCACAAACCACCATTCAGGTCCCGTAGGTGAGATATCTCTGTAAGTACATGTGTAGTTAGGCCCAAACTCGTTGTTTAGAGGGAATAAATGTCATTTATGCGGGCTGCGACCCTTTTAGATAGCCGTTTTTCTTTTACTATCTTTATTTTGGACCAGCCGCCATTACTACCATTACTACCATTACTACCACCACCAACCACGTCTCAACAGCCATCACACAACAACCACCAGCCGCAACGCCGCTTCACAACAACAACAACGCCAACAGCCACGACCTTTACCGTCACAACTCGCTCTCGCAACCATCGCATCACCGTCATTCCCGCGCCGCTTGTGGGCACCGATACTGGACTCGTGCAGGGCGCGCACCGAGCAGGGGTGCGAAAACACCAGCCTTTCCGAAGCAATCGGATCAAAAACGACTCACGCCCACTTCTGTTCCGTCCTATCAGTGAGCATGGGGCGATTTGGCCCCGCCTCCAGGTGCGTCGGAGTAATATCGCTATATGCAGATTCATGGATCAAAAAGCATTCACGCCCACTTTTCCTCTGTCAAATGGGGAGCCAGCCAGAGGTAAAGGGTCGAAGGTGAAGGAGCGAGGCCCCGGGGACTATAAAGGGCCGCGTTCGCTCGCCGGCAGTTCAGTTGGGAGTTGAGTTGGGAAGTCAGTGAAGAGAAGAGTCGGAGAAAGCAGTTGGACGGAGCTGTGGAGAGTTGGAGAGGTGGCGGCGGCGAAGGCAGTCGAGGGGGTGCTCGTGTCGGAGTCAGGGAGCTGCGGAGAGGGGAGGCCGATAACGCGACCGAGGTCGCGGTGGAGACGCTCGTTGCGGGACCCGAACCAGCGAGATATCCTCCTCCCCCCGAGCATCAACAACCCCCTCCTGTTTCCCCCCGCGCTGAGATAGTGCGAGAAGGGGGGCCCCGTTCCCACCCCATATCAGGCACTGTCCGCGAGGCCCGCGGAGTCGGGGCGCCACCGCCATTTTGCGGCTCATCACCAGACGGGTAGGCTCGACGTGGTCTCGGCCCCAGGCCCGTCTGCCCCCCCCCCCTCATCGTGGAGGGTGGTCCCTTTTTCTTTTGCTTTGAGTATATGTGTTGTCGGCGCCGTCTGTGAAGTAAAACTGTATAAGTGTTGCCGTGTGCTCGGTAGTCGGTGGTAGATCTGCATTGTGTTTTGCTTTTACATTTGCTTTTTGTGCATTATTGTGTGTTTCTTCTTCTTTTACATTTGCTTTTGGTGTATAATTGTATATGTGTGCTATCCGTGTGCCATCGCGAAATAAATGTGCTTTATGTTGAACTGTTTCTCCCGTTTCGCTTCGTCTTTTCCTCTATTGAATCTCCATCTCACTTCACGTAAGTAAAGGGTTGGTCGTGGGCTAAATACGCCCAATAATTAATCGAACCGTCGAGGCCGACGAAAACACCGCTCGGTTATCCCGATAGTACGGAACGGGTCGCTTAAAGTGGCCCGTGTCCGAAGTCGACCTGCGGCGAGGTGCGATCGCCCGGTCTACCCTCCGTGTGGGTACTTAGGTAGGTCGAATTTGGCGAGCAACCCTATCCCACGCGGGGGGCCGATTGGCACGATCGTGGTGAGGCCGAAAGGCCCACCCGTGACTAGTTCCCGGCGTTAGTCCGAGAGGGTCACGACGGGATTGTCCGTCCGGTGGGCGACGTGCCGCGATTCGAGTTACGTGGCCGTCCGCACGCCGGCGTGCGCGAATCCGCAACAATATATATATATATATATATATATATATATATATATATATATATATATACATGCCTGGTGTTGGCGCAGTGGTTAGGGCAGCGGCTTGGGATCCAAAAGGTCCTGAGTTCAAGCCCCGTTGGGCCACTGAATTAATTCACCAGGGGGTTGACTCAGCCTGTCATCCTTCGGAGGTCGGCGAAATGAGTACCAGTGTACTGGGCCGGTGTATACCCCGGTTCAAATAGGTGTACCATATCCCTGTGTTGTAAGAGGCGACCAGGGTTGCGTCAGGAAGGGCATCCGGCATAAAACATGTGCCAAATCACTATGCGGATCATACGGATGATCCGCTGTGGCGACCCCTAACGGGATCAGCCGAAATAATATATATATATATATATATATATATATATATATATATATATATATATATATATATATATATATATATATATATATATACACACACACACACACACACAGCTCTGGAAAAAAATAAGAGACCACTCTAAACAAAAATTAAATAAGCATCTCTACATGTATGGCAGCCATTCCATTCCAGTGTCTGTTGAATTCCAACACAGGCACACCTCATTCTACGAAGTGAGGTACTGATGAGGTGATCACCTGAACCGAATCTTATTTAACAAGGAAAAGTATAAAAACCACTGCTGTAGTCATCACTATCATCTTGCAATAGGACCAGCTGGATGGCAAAAACAGTGCTAGTAGTACCTCAAAAGTAATTGGAATCAAAAAAATAACTGTTGACCATGCCAAAAGAGTTGAAAAAAGTTTTGAGTGAGGAAAAGAATGGTTCAATTCTGGCTTTACTGGCAGAGGGATACAGTGAGAGTCACGTTGCTTCCATCCTTAAAATTTCAAAGACTGTGGTTCATAAGAACAAGGTCAAGCAGCAGATATTGGGGCCAACAAAGCTACAGACTGGCAGAGGGCAAAAACGACTCTCAACTGACCGGGATGACCGCCAACTCATTCGAATGTCACTCAACAACCGTAGGATGACATCAAGTGACCTACAAAAAGAATGGCAAATGGCAGCTGGGGTGAAGTGCATGGCGAGGACGGTTCAAAACAGGCTCCTAGGCGCAGGGCTGAAGTCGTGCAAAGCGAGAAAAAAGCCCTTCATCAATGAGAAGCAAAGAAGAGCCAGGCTGAGGTTTGCAAAAGACCATAAGGATTGGACCGTAGAGGACTGGAGTGAGGTCATCTTCTCTGATGAGTCCAATTTTCAGCTTTTCCCAACACCTGGTCGTCTAATGGTTGGACGGAGACCTGGAGAGGCCTACAAGCCATGGTGTCTCTCACCCACTGTGAAATTTGGTGGAGGATCGGTGATGATCTGGGGGTGCTTCAGCAAGGCTGGAATCTGGCAGATTTGTCTTTGTGAAGGACTCATGAATCAAGCCACGTACAAGGTTGTCCTGGAAGAACACTTGCTTCCTTCTGCTCTGACAATGTTCCCCAACTCTGAGGATTGGTTTTTCCAGCAGGACAATGCTCCATGCCACACAGCCAGGTCAATCAAGGTGTGGATGGAGGACCATCAGATCAAGACCCTGTTATGGCCAGCCCAATCTCCAGACCTGAACCCCATTGAAAACCTCTGGAATGTGATCAAGAGGAAGATGGATGGTCACAAGCCATCAAACAAAGCCGAGCTGCTTGAATTTTTGCAACAGGAGTGGCATAAAGTCACCCAACAGCAATGTGAAAGACTGGTGGAGAGCATGCCAAGACGCATGAAAGCTGTGATTAAAAATCAGTGTTATTCCACAAAATATTGATTTCCTAACTCTTCCTAAGTTAAAACATTAGTATTATATTGTGTTGTTTAAAAATGAATATGAACTTGTTTTGTTTGTATTATTTGAGGTCTGAAAACACTGAATCTATGTTGTTATTTTGATCAGTTGTCATTTTCTGCAAATAAATGCTCTAAATGACAATATTTTTATTTGGAATTTGGGAGAAATGTTGTCAGTAGTTTATAGAATAAAACAAAAATGTTCATTTTACTCAAACACATACCTATAAATAGTAAAACCAGAAAAACTAATAATTTTTCAGTGGTCTCTTAATTTTTTCCAGAGCTGTATATATATATATATATATATATATATATATATATATATATATATATATATATATATATATATATATATATATATATATATATATATATATATATATATATATATATATATATTTATTTATTTTTTTTTTTTTTATTTATTTTTTTTTTTATTTTATTAAGCATAAATTTTTTATTCACTTGTTCCTGTAAAAATTTTTATAATGTTTTATAACAGAATGGAATGGTACTCAGAGGATAACCAATATTGGCGCAAAAGTGAAGAGATCTTAGTCAGCAGAGTCAAATACTGCATATCTTACGTAACCGTGACTGTATCTTTCACAGATTCAAGCACAGATTCATCCCATCTCATCTTCAATTATCCTACCTTTCTTCCCACCCATGGAACACTCAATCCTGTGCTGGGCAGTTGCTCTGAAACAACTTGCATACTCTTCCTGGATGGCTAATCCAACTGAAGGCAATCTCAGTGCTTTCAAAAAAGTCTGCAACAAGTGTGTGTGTCCACTCTCAGGAGAGCCAGAAAACAACATCTGTCCAACTTCAATAATGAACTTTCAAACTTGTCTCGTTCCTCTAAAACCTGGTGGTGCCTTGTTATGATGGTGCCTACTCTCTGGAATATGCTCCCATTCCATCCATTTCCTCTCTTCAAATGGCACCACAGCTTACTCTGCTCATAAGAAGGCTGAATGCCTCAATTCTGTGTTTGCTTCCAAAGCTTGTGTCCCCAACCCCTCAATCTCAGTGTCCTTCCTTCCCTGATGTATCCCACTGCTCATGAACTCTTGCTTTTGCACCTGAGAAGGTGGAGAATGTTCTTTCACCATCAATTCTGACTCTGCTACTGGACCATATGGTATCAGCTCATGTGTCCTACAAACCTGTTCTGCTGCTCTTGCAATCCTCTCTCTGCCCTTTTCTCCCTGTCATTTGCACCAAGTCATCTTTTGTGTGCTTGGAAACCCACCCCCATCAATATATTGCATAAAAAGTTGCATAAACTGACCCCCTCAACAAAAGACCCATCAGCTTGCTTCCAATCATCAGTAAAGTCATGGAAACCATCATTACAATTGAAATGGAATCGTTCCTTTTCTCCAACAACCTCATCTCAGATCACCAATTTGGTTTCAGACCAGGTCACTCCACCTTGGACATGCTGCTTCGACTCTCCCAACAATGGATGGAGGCGCTCAATGTCATACATGAGATCAGGGCCATCTCTCTGGACATATCTCATGCTTTTGATACAGTCTGGCATCCTGCCTTACTCTGTAAACTCTCTGCCTATGGCATCCAAGGTCAACTCCACACATTACTTGCTCACTTCCTCTTCTCTCGTAGTCAACGTGTAGCTCTCGATGGAATCCTTTCATCTCCTCTCCCTGTCAAGGGTTGAGTGCCCCAAGGCAGTGTTCTGGGCCCAGTCCTATTACTGATATTCATACATTTTCTCTCTGACTTTCCAGAAAATCCTCTTTATCTATTTGCTGATGACCCCACCCCACCTTTGCTGTGACATCACTTGTTCAAGCAGGCAGGCTGCAGCCTTTACTGTTTATTGAAAAAAATCACAAACTGGTCAAACACTTGGAATATGTCTTTCAATCCTGACAAAACTCACACTCTCACTATCTCTCCAAAAGAACGGTCTTGCAAACCCTCACACCTACTTTCTTAACAATCCTCTTGAGGAAGTTCATTCATTCAACCTCCTGGGTCTCACTCTCAGCCATGATCTTTATTGGGCAAACCACATTTTAAAGTTAGCCTCCAAAGTCAGCCGCCAACTGGGCATCCTCCCTCATATAAAACCCTTCCTTGACACACCTGAACTCCTATCTGCCTACAAGGTCTTCATCCACAGCTTTATGGAGTACTTTAAACTTTATGGAGTACTTTAAACTTTATGGAGTACTTTAAACTTTATGGAGTACTCCACAGCTTTATGAAGTACTCAGCCAGCCCAGAGGGGTCATCATCCCCTCTGGGCTGGCTGCCCTGCCTCAGATCATTCTCAGCTTGATGCCGTGGCAACCAAGGCATTTACCTTTATTGGAATCTTCCTGAGTGAAACTGAGTGGACGGGCCTATTACTTTGTCATCACAGAGAGGTCAGTGGTCTCTCTGTCTTCTACCTCCTCCTTTCTGGTCTTGCACCCTCTACTCTTTCCATGCTTTGCCCCCCCCCTTCCCCCCCAGGTTTCTACAGGATGCACACAGTCCACCATCAACCCCCTTCTGGTGAAACTACCTAAATCCAGGATCACTGCTCACCTCCACTCATTCATTCCTTTTATTTTCCTGCCTGTGGAATCAACCTCCACATTATTTTCAATCTCGTTCTTTCCTCCAGGTCTTCAAGACAGCAAGCTGTTCACCACCATCTCAGATCGTCCCCAATCCAAAACCATGATATTTTCTATCGTTATTAACCCCCCCCCCCCACACACACCAATCCCTCCTCCTAAATTTCCAGTTTACCCTCCTGAGAGTTTCCTTCTGTCTCCATCCTGTCCACCCCATGCATTCTCTCCCACCCCTCATTCCTCCCCATACCCATTGTTTGTCCAAGTCTACCTCTATCTTGACCTTCAACTCTGCTGTTGGTGTTTCCCCCTCTCTCAACTGTGCCTTTTGTCCTGTTGTGTCCTGATCCGTGAAAAGTACTAATACTAGCTCTTCCACAAGCCACGACGATGTATACAAAATCATGGAGGTTAGTGTTGAAGGGTAAACACCTGAAAATTTAGCTTCTTCTGCTTTCCCATGGTGGTTGGCATACTTTAATCATCGTTTGAATTATTCCAGCCATTTTCCTTGTGAAAGACACCGTGGGATCTTTTACAGGACACCCGGCTTAATGTCCACCCAGTGGACAGCGCACTTTGTGATGCGACACCCTGCTTGGAAAGCACCAGTTCATAGTTGCGTCAGGAATAGAACCCAGGTGAGACAGCTCAAAGGTAAATGTGTGACCTCTGCACAACCCTGTTGGACTAATTTTGTTGTGATGTAGATCAGTGCAAATTGAATTTTTCTGACAAGAACCTTTTCCTTAACATTTCTTATGTCAAAAGGCCACAGTATGAGAGGATTGAAGTAACCCGACAGGTGAGGCCACAGAAGTTGTCTCAACATTGTTCATCATATCCTAATGGAATGGACAGACTTGTCACCAAGGAAAAATAATGCTGCAGACAAAAAGGGAAGAATTTAGAATTTGTTTGAATTCAGCAAACAATGGCTTATTGTTTTTTTTTTAAGGTGTTTTACTTTTGGAACCCTCTTTTGTATGCAGAACAAGTTGCTTGGTCGCATGACTGCCTGTGGGTGCAGTTGTGCCGCTGATACTTTGGGGATAAGTTAAGAGGAAAGTATGTGAATGGGATTGTACAAGGGGAGATCAAGTGGATTGAAAATTCGTGTTTTTTGCACCTAATGTGTAGAAGACTCTGCTGAGATGTGTTTTTCGTCACCATCGAGGTTTATCCATGCATTTGTGCAATTACAAACCTTCTGCCAACTCCTCTCAGAGAAAATGACAATGTAGGAGCAATCTTTGAGAAAAAGATACACCAAACAAACAGCGCGAGGTGCTGCCATATTTGTCAGAATACAGAATCTCAAACGGTCAGGGCATGACGGTGTTAATGCTGGCATCTCATAGCTTTTGTGAGAGTTACTCTGCCCTCAGGGCATGGATATTTTTTTCCATGTCCTGCGAAACAATGTTTTTGAAAGTGCCAAAAAGGAAATTTGTGTTCTACAGTATTCAAGCATGCAATTCAATTGAAATAAAATATAGTTTTCAAAGTTGTCAAAAAAACATTTCAGGAGTATATTGCCATTAGTGCAGCATTTTTTACACCACCTTATTGAACACGTTACATTAGTTATTTGTGCTTGTTGTTTGTGTCCTTTATGTCATCCTTAATAACAGTAACTTTCCTGTTTTGGAATAATTTTCAATTTTGTTGGATTGCTGGACAGGCAGCCAGTAAAAATTTTTTTACCTCATTCCTGTCTGCACATGCCTGATCAGGATGAATTCAGAGCCAAAGTACTGCTAAACTACAGATTTGTTTTCTGATTCATGTTCTGATTTGTGTACAAAATATAACATTCAATTGAAATTGTGTTGTTCCTCAATCATAAACTGACGGTTGTAAACAGACAGATGGACAAAGTGAACCAATTGCTGAACCCTACTTTTCACTTTGTGCGGGCAGAGTAATTAGAAAGAACAAAGATTGTGAACCCTCACCAAGACTTGTTTTGTGTGGTTTTATAGACGTACTCACATTCCAAATGTACCATACATACTTTACAGACTTACTTGCAATATATATATATATATATATATATATATATATATATATATATATATATATATATATATATACAAATATACAGGGGGCTGCAAAAGTAGGGAAACAGTAAGGAATGTTCTTTTATTCATTACTGTATACCTACTTTTGCAGCCCCCTGTATATAAAAAAAATATGTTATAAAGTTGCTCAGTTGGTAGAAGATATAAAATTTGTGGTCTAAGTTGCCATATGATGTGTGGACAAACAGACAGAAAAATGGACCCAAAAGCAATACCTGAGGGCAGTCAGTGTAATTTTTCCCCTTGCCAGAGGAGTGGGTATTGCATTTGGGTCCGTTTGTCTGTTTGTTACTTGTAAAATCGAAGATCAAAGATTTTTCTGTCAATTTTGTTATTCTGTCTGTTTGTCAGTATGTTTGTCAATCACCAACAGGTCACAATTCGAAACCGATCATCATGAAACTTTAGCAAGCTGTAGAGGTAGTCTCAACTGAGAAACCGATTGATTTTGAGGTCAAAGGTCATCTTGAGGTCACATTTCTAAAATCATTTTTCATCCGATTGACTTGAAATTTTAATAAGATTGCATATTGCGGCACTGAATTGGGAAACCAACTATTTTTGGTGTCAAAAGGTCAAAGGTCAACTCAATGCCAAACTTCTAAAATAATCAATTTTTATCTGAAAAATCATAAATTTTCTTCCGATTGATTCAAAAACTCAATAGCAATTTCATCGTGCATTACTGAATGAGAAAAACCAACTAATTTTTAAGGTCAAAAGGTCAGACATCAACTCAAGGTCAAACTTCTAAAATCATCAATTTTCAACTAAAAATCATCAATTTCCATCCTATTAACTTGACAGATGAACAGGATTTGCAAAGTCTGTCACTGACTTGGGAAAGTAACTATTTTTGAGGTCAAAAGGTCAAAGGTCAACTCAAAGTCAAATTTCTAAAACCATCAGACATCATCTGATTAAACTGAAAATTAAGCAGTAATTGCATAGTGCATCACTGAGTTTCGAAACCAACTATTTTTGAGGTCAAAGGTCAACTCAAGGTCAAACTTCGAAAATCATCACTTTCAATCTGAAAAATAATACATTTTCATCCGATTAACCTAAGCTTTAATGAAGATTGTCAATTTTAATCTTAACTCGAAGACCCGTAGCAATTGTTAAGACAGCGTTAAGACATTGGATTACTGTTAAGACAGCGGTTGATGAAAAAAATCATTTCAAGAAAAAAAAACAAGATAGCTCCAGCGAACTATACTGCTGAGGTTGTTTGCATTAATCAAATATTCCCTAAGAGTACTTGACTGAATCGGGAATTTATTTTTTAATAATTTTTTTCGTTGCCCGATTTGAATGAAACTTGATATTATCCCTCAATGTGGAAAAAAAAATGGAGAAAAGAAAGTCGAAGAAATTATTGTGCGTAATCTTCTAAACACTATGTGTGTGTGTATATATATATATATATATATATATATATATATATATATATATATATATATATATATATATATATATATATATATATATATATACATATAAATATATGTATATGTGTATATATATATATATATATATATATATATATATATATATATATATATATATGTATATATATATGTATATATATATATATATATATATATATATATATATATATATATACACATATATATATATATATATATATATATATATATATATATATATATATATATCTATTGTTGCGGATTCGCGCCCGCCGGCATGCGAACGGCCACGTAACTCGAATCGCGGCACGTCGCCCACCGGACGGACAATCCAGTCGTGACCCTCTCGGACTAACGCTGGGAACCAGTCACGGGTGGACCTTTCGGTCTCACTGCGATCGAGCCAATCGGCCCCCGCGTGGGATAGGGTTGCTCGCCAAATTCGACCTACCTAAGTACCCACACGGAGGGTAGACCGGGCGATCGCACCTCGCCGCAGGTCGACTTCGGACACGGGCCACTTAAGCGACCCGTTCCGTACTATCGGGATAACCGAGCGGTGTTATTCGTCGGCCTCGACGGTTCGATTAATTATCGGGCGTCTTAGCCCACGACCAACCCTTTACGTGAAGCAAGATGGGGATTCAATGAAAGAAATGACGAAGCGAAGCGGGAAAACAGTTCAACAATAAGCACATTTATTTCGCGATGAACGGAAAGCACACATATACAATTCCACCAAAAGCACATGTAAAAGAAGAAGACAAAAGGCAAATGCAACAATGCAGATCTATCCGACTACCGGGCACTCGGCAACACTTATACAATTTTACTTCACAGACGGCGCCGACAACACATATTCCCAAAGCAAAAGAAAAGAGAACCACCCTCCAGGATGAGGGGGGTAGGCGGGCCTGGGGCCGACACCGTGTCGGGCCTACCCGTCTGATGATGAGACGCGAAGTGGCAGTGGTGCCTCAACTCCGCGGGCCTCGCGGACAGTGTCTGGTAGGGGGTAGGAAGGGGGCCCCCTTTTGTCGCACTATCTCAGCGCGGGGGGAAACAGGAGGGGGTTGCTGATGCTCGGGGAAAGGAGGATTTCACAAAATCTCGGGTCCCGCGACGAGCGTCTCCACCACGACCTCGGTCGCGCCGCCGGCCTCTCCCTTCGCAGTTCCCCGAATCCGACGCGAGCACCCCCTCGTCCGCCTTCGCCGCCGCCGCCTCTCCACAGCTCCGTCCTCTTCACTCCGACTCCGCGAACTCCCAACTGCGAACTGCTTCTCCGAACTCCAAAACTCAACTCCCTCCACTTCCAACTCAACTGAACTCGTCTGACGAACGCAGTCGTTTTTATAAGCCCCGTGGCTTCGCTCTTCCACCCTTGACCCTCTGCCTCCGACCTTTCACCTCGCTCCCCATTGGCCCGAGGAAAAGTGGGCGTGAATGCTTTTTGATCCATGAATTTGCATATAGCGACCGCCCTCCAACGCCCTGGAGGCGGGGCCAAATCGCCCCTCGCTCACCGATTGGACGGAACAAAAGTGGGCGTGAGTCGTTTTTGATCCGTTTTTCTGCGGTAAGTCCGCGATGCTTTTGAACACGCTGCTCGGTGCGCGCCCTACACGAGTCCAGCATCGGTGCCCACGAGTGGCGCGAGATGACGGTGTTGCGATGGTGGCGAGTTGTGACGGTAAAGGTCGTGGCGGTTGTGGTGAAGCGGCGTTGTGGTTGGTGGTTGTTGTGATGGCTGTTGAGACGTGGTTGGTGGTGGTAATAATGGCGGCTGGTCCAAAATAAAGATAGTAAAAGAAAAACGGCTATCCTGAAGAGTCGCAGCCCTCATGAATGACATTTATTCCCTCTAGACAACGGGTTTGGGCCTAACTACACATATACTTACCGAGATATCTCACCTAAGGGACCTGAATGGTGGTTTGCGAATTTGGTCAACCACAACACTACCCCCTCTCCTTTTTACAGACTCGTCCCGAGTCGTCAAATTTTCGTGTGCCATCATGTGTAGTTTTCCCCTAGTACATTTTACCTACGGGTCCCTGAGTGCGACATTCATGGTATTCGTGTCCCCAAAATAAATAACCTAAGGGCTGAGTAACTACCTAAACAAACTCACTCACACGGACGACTTAAATAAAATTGCCGGCGCTAAGACAAACATGCCGGGGGCGCACTCATATGTACAGTACATCTTAACCTTAACTTACAAATTTTACACTAAACCATGGCCCAGGATCACTGAACTCTGCAAAAAGAAAGCAGTTAGCAGGGAGCCAGGCTGCTCGCATGCAGTCTCTGACTCAAATAATGCAGGTGACAGGGAACGTGGCCGGCTGCTCACACGCAGTCCAAGGCCTTCCTTTTTGAACTGAACGCAGTGAACCACAACGGTGCATGGGCTGCACAAACCTAGTCTCCGTGCCAGCTCAAGTGGCACACGCAATGAGCACAACGGATGGATGGATGGACACAAACACGGTGCACGGGCTGCCACTGCAGGCCCGTGTTGTAGCTGCCAACAGGGCAGTTCTTGCAGCTTGCAAACTGTTGCTTTCTGATCCTGGCGCACATGGAAATGAACAGGGGGGGCAAAGCAAAAATTGAATGGGGGCTGGTGAGCAGGGGCAGTGGGCATGGCATGGCAAAGGCAGCAGGCAAACACAGCCCGCAGAAGAAGGCCGCTGCAGGCAAACACAGCCGGCAGATGAACTGGCCGGCACAGGCCTTGAAGAAACACAGCCAGCCGGCAGATGAAGTGGGCCGGCACAGGCCTTGCAGCACAGCAGCTGCAGACGATCCAGCCGGCACAGGCCTCGCAGCAAAACAACAGCTGCCGATGAAGTTGGCCGGCCTCCGCCTTGAAGCAAAACACGGCCAGCCGATGAAGTTGGCCAGCCTTTGCCGTTCAGTGGAGGTTGGTGGAGGGAGTGCGGTGGTGCTGGCCACTTGGAAGGTGGGCTCGGACCTACCTACCTGTCTCCCTCCCACCTATCGCCTTTGCCTGTCACTGTCTATACCCACTCCCTTAATTTGTCAAACCCAATTTAGCCCCAACTTATTTTTTTGTTGTTTTTATTTTAACTTATTTCCCCACTATAAATCGTCCCCTAACCCCCTTTATCGTCCTTGTTCGGCTAACCTATCCTGTCACCTAGCCTACTCCCAACCCCTACGTTCCCTTCCCGGAGGGGAGTAAGGGAGAGCTAACGTCCTGTGTCGAGGCCCAACTCAAGCCTCAGAATGGCCTCCCCAGAGTTCGGCGATCTATAACCAAAGTGGGTCCAGCGGCCCACAACGAGAGCGAGGGGATGGATGGTGCGGAGGGGTACACTTCCTATCTACCCTAACCATATAACTGTTAAACTACCCCGGGGCTTTCAACAAGCGCCTCTCGCTTAAACTATTGGTTCTATAAACCCAGATTCCCGTCGCCTGTGTTGGTGTCCTTACAATTTCGGGCCTCGCCCCCCAATTTTCTCTCCGTGCCCTCACACGGTCTCATGGCTGGGACACGTGGCTCCCTTTGGCAGGCACGACCCTCTGCCGAATCTCCCGCTATGGCACCCCCGGGCACTACACTGCCTCCGAGCCTACCAGCTCCCTAACACCAGGGAGTGCCCCCCATGGCACCTCCCCTGAAACGCACACGTGGCAGGCTGGCTTCCCAGGCCCCTTTCCGAGGGTCACCTTGCCCACAACACTGCCCACGCGGCTAATGGCGCCCCGGGCCCCCGCACCAAGCAGGCGCACCCGTGCCCACTACGCTATCCCGGCCCCCCATGGGCCCTTGGCCTACCACGGCCGACTAGCCTGGTGCCCGGGGTACCCACTCAGCGATACTCACTTTTCGCAGCCACGCTCCCAGCCCGTCAACAGGGCTCCTGCACCCCTCCAAACGGGTTTCGAGCCTACATTCACACCAACAACAAAACGACCTCCATTTTTCAATTTGACTAACCCCCTAACTCAGTCTACACTGACCCCGGGGTCCCTTGGGCGGGAGTCACTCCTCCCCCCAATCACTCATCGCACCATGCAGTCCCCATTCGCTCCATACACACAGACCCGCTGGCCTCACTCACTCACCAAGCACATGCTTCCACTTCACTCACCAACTCTTCAACACACTCACCGCTGAACTCTGCCATCCTTCTATCTACCTCCCCTAACTAACTCGTGCTCCCACGTCGTCCCTTAAACTACAGCACGTTCCATTTAACACTACGTAGCTAAACTACGTCCCCTCTACACATTCACAAGTCTGTCACTGTTTCCAAATCATCAAAAATCATTTCCCATTTCCCAACCTAAAGCTCACTAAATCCCTCTACCTAATCCATTCCACGGACTCCATGAGGACTTACCCCTGCCCCATGGAGTCGGTCGAGCTAAGCTAACCCTTCCCCCTAACTAGTTTCCATCCTGTGCCCCGGTAAGGGGGTCTTCCACCCCTTGTCCAGGAATCCTGTGCACCCGAAAGTGAGGCTTGCTTTTTTTTTTTTTTTTCTTTACCTGCGCAGCACCAGCGCGGCAACTCAGAGCTCGCGCACTTGGCACCTGCCCGTGACGTCATGCAGCTGCACGTGTTCCTCGTCCCTCCTTGGACGGTACTATCCGGCAGGGATACCCCTCCTGCCGGATTCCAACCCCACGTGCAGCCATGGCGTCACCGTGCGCCTAAAAAAAAACACAAGCCCCACGTCTCGAGGGGTTCCCCACGCGAACACATGTGCTTTGCCCGTTGGAGCTCAACACACACGATCGCGTGGAGAACCCGTCCGGTCCAAATCCATAATCCTGCCTAAGCTTTGTCCGTCCGCGGGATCGGCAAATCCACCGCGTGCGTTTCCGGACCGGGACTTCACTCTCGCAAGCGAGCACGTGGGGGTCTCGTGCGTTGCACAGCACGGACCTCGTGCTCACTGCTGGGTGAACCCGGCACGGTCCCCGAAACAACTACAGCCGCTACCCGGCTTTCTTTCCTCACATGTCGCCGTCGTCGCCATTCGACCCACGCACACCTGCGTGTTACGACGCTCACACTCCACACCATTACATTCACACCGGGAGACGCGGCTGCGTGCTCCCGCATGCCAACCGACATCTCCCTCACATACCGCTCTCTCACACACACGGTCTCCCTTGCATAACCCATACCACTCACACGTGGTGCTCCATTCACTCGCGCGGGGGCACTCACCCGCGGTGCCTCACTCACACACGCGGGGGCACTCACCCGCGGTGCTTCACTCACACTGGCCGTTTCATCCACACACACGGCCTCTTCCACACACGGTGCCTCATCCATACACGGCGTGCTGGGAAGCACGTACTCCGGCACCATCGCCACCACACCACTCACACACGAGGTCGCTTCCACACACGGGGACGCACTCACACCTTGCACCACACACACAGGGACAACTACACTGGGGATTCGTGTCCCCACAAGGGTCTCCGGGGCCTCTATACCCCCCAAGCTCTCCAAGCACCCGTTCGCAGCACTCCTCCCCTCAACCTCGCAAAGCACGACCGAACCCACCTGGTCGTGACTCGCCTCAAGGGGGCATCCTCCCTCCCCTCGTTCCTGGAGGAGGCTATCCCGCTGCTCGCACCGGGTCCCTACACGCTCCGCGAGCTCAACCTCATCGTCCTCCACTACCTTTGTGTGTGTGTGTGTACGTCACTTACCCCGTCTTCATCGTGCAGTCTTCCCTCTATCGTTCCCTTCCCGGCTACCGTCACTGCCAACTCAGTCACCTCTTCACCCTTTACCTCCCTTGTCTCAACTATTTTTATTTCCTTTGTCGTCACCTCGTGTCTCGTCTCACACGTTTTGGTCTCCCCATTTAATTTTTCCCTTTTGGTCATCGTCACGACCCTCGCCCAACACGCCCCCCGAATTATTTTTTCACCCGCCTCCACCGCGGGCCTGTCAGCCGTTGCACCCCCACCCAGCTCGTTCGTTCCTACACGTGGAGTCGCCATTTTATCTCCCTGGTCACGGCCTTCATGCCCGCCTGCAGGCATCGGCCCATGTTCTGCGTCTCACCCCGCAGCTTTTTCATTTCTTCCTTCATGTGCTGTGTATTCGCATCCATCGTCGTTTTCACTTCGTCCATTTGCTTGTTCATTCCGTTTCTCATTTCATTTGTGTTTGTATCCATCTTTTCGTTTATTTGTTGTGTATTCGCATCCATCTTTTGTGTATTCGCATCCATCCTTTCGTTCATTGCCGCCAGCATGGCGAATAGCTGGGCCATGTCGGGTGCGCTTGGGTGAGCTGTTTCGGCAGGGGTTGGGGAAGGGTTTTGGTGGAGAGGGGGGGGGGAGGTGTCATACACCGCGGCCGCTGCCGCACCCACCTCGGGCCCTGGGTTCAGTTGGGCGAGTTCGTTTTCCTGTACAACCAACATTTCCTGCACGGGGACCCCATCCTGGACCATGGATTCTACATTACTACACATATACATTTCTAATACCCCCAGCTCCCGCTCGCCTTGAGACGCCATCTTGCTTCTCGTAAAGGGTTAATTTGAATCGCTCGTAATTTGGAGGGAATCGGGGGTCGCTTCTCTCACCCCTGGACCGATTCCCGTGAATTTAGCCGGAGACAGGAGAGCCCGTTTTCCCGTTCTCCGTTACCAGTGCCGTGAGGAGGGCGATGGGTTTGTTTCGCACGACCTGACACCAGTGTTGCGGATTCGCGCCCGCCGGCGTGCGAACGGCCACGTAACTCGAATCGCGGCACGTCGCCCACCGGACGGACAATCCAGTCGTGACCCTCTCGGACTAACGCCGGGAACCAGTCACGGGTGGACCCCCTCAACCGCCTTCGCCGCCGCCGCCTCTCCACAGCTCCGTCCTCTTCACTCCGACTCCGCGAACTCCCAACTGCGAACTGCCACTTCAACTCAACTCTTCCTCCGCTTCCAACTCAACTGAACTCGACTGACGAACGCAGTCGTTTTTATAAGCCCCGTGGCTTCGCTCTTCCATCTTTGACCCTCTGCCTCCGACCTTTCACGTCCCTTGCTGGCTCCCCATTGGCCCGAGGAAAAGTGGGCGTGAATGCTTTTTGATCCATGAATTTGCATATAGCGACCGCCCTCCAACGCCCTGGAGGCGGGGCCAAACCGCCCCTCGCTCACCGATTGGACGGAACAAAAGTGGGCGTGAGTCGTTTTTGATCCGTTTTTCTGTGGAAAGTCCGCGATGCTTTTGAACACGCTGCTCGGTGCGCGCCCTACACGAGTCCAGCATCGGTGCCCACGAGTGGCGCGAGATGACGGTGATGCGATGGTGGCGAGTTGTGACGGTAAAGGTCGTGGCGGTTGTGGTGAAGCGGCGTTGTGGTTGGTGGTTGTTGTTGTGATGCGGCGTTGTGGTTGGTGGTTGTTGTTGTGATGCGGCGTTGTGGTTGGTGGTTGTTGTTGTGATGGCTGTTGAGACGTGGTTGGTGGTGGTAATAATGGCGGCTGGTCCAAAATAAAGATAGTAAAAGAAAAACGGCTATCCTGAAGAGTCGCAGCCCTCATGAATGACATTTATTCCCTCTAGACAACGGGTTTGGGCCTAACTACACATATACTTACCGAGATATCTCACCTGAGGGACCTGAATGGTGGTTTGCGAATTTGGTCAACCACAACAATATAAATTGTTGCGGTTGAGGAAATTCGCAAACCACCATTCAGGTCCCGTAGGTGAGATATCTCTGTAAGTACATGTGTAGTTAACCCCAACCACGTTGTTTAGAGGGAATAAATGTGATTCATTCGGGCTGCGACCCTTTAAGATAGCCGTTTTTCTGTTCTATCTTTATTTTGAACCAACCACGTCGCAACCGCCATCACACAACAACCACCAACCGCAACGCCGCTTCACAACAACAACAACGCCAACAGCCACGACCTTTACCTTCACAACTCGCTCCCGCAAACATCGCATCACCGCCATTCCAAACGTCGCCATGGCCATGTACCACCACTTTAAACCCTCCACCACCTTCGCCTCTCCTTCTGCGGCCATTCCCGCACCGCTTGTGGGCACCGAGCGTCAGGCTGTCCTGGCCTCGTGCGGGACGCGCGCCGAGCCGCGGGTGCAAAGTGCAGCCTTTCCGAGGAGAATTCGGATCAGGAATGATACACACCCACTTCTGATCCGTCCAATCAGCAAGCGCGGGGCGGTTTGGCCCCGCCTCCAGGCGCGTCGGTGTAGAATCGATATATACAAATTCGAGGATCAGGCGAGACTCACGCCCCTTTTTCTCCGTCCAATGGGTGAGCGTGGCTCCACCCCCGAGCTTGTTCTGATCCAGAAATTTGCATATGGGTTCTCCTGCCGGACTATAAAGCGCCGAGCGCGGGGCGAATTTAGTGAGTTCGAGGCAGTCAGTTTTGAGAAGAGTCAAGGCGAGTTTGAGAAGAGTCAAGTCGGATCTGGAGAGGAGAAGTCTGTCGGGGTTCGGAGTCTGTCGGGGAGCTGCAGAGAGAGGAAGCCTGGAGCGCGGTCGAGGTGATTTGCTGCAGTCGGCTGAGGAGAATTGCGGAGGGGACCGGATAGCTCGGGTCCGAGGCAAGGAAGACGGCGACGAGCTCGCAGTGGAGTCGCTCGTCGCGGGACCCAAGCAAGCCAGCTATCCTCTTTCACCAGAGCATCAACAATTCCCCCCTTCCCCCCCCCCCCCCCCCGCACTGAGATAGTGCGAAAAGGGGGCCCCGTTCCCACCCCACTCCAAGCAGTGCCAACGAAACCCGCGAAGGAGCGCGGAGTCGGGGCGCCGCCGCGCCGCCACATTTGCGGCTCATCACAAGACACGAGTAGGATCCACCCGGTCTCGCGGCCCACAAGCCCCGTCTGTCCCCTTGTCTTTGAGGGTGGCCCTTTTTCTTTTGCTTTTGAGTAAATGTGTTGTCGGCGCCGTCTGTAAAGTAAAACTGTGTAAGTGTTGCCGTGTGCACGCGTAGTCGGTAGTCGATCTGCATTGTTGTGTTTCTTTTGTCGCATCTGCTTTTGGTGCATAATTGTTGTGATTGTATATCTGTGCTCTCCGTGTGCCACGGAATAAATGTGCATTATGTTGAACTGTTTTTCCCGTTTCGCTTCGTCTTTTCTTTAATTGAATCTCCATCTTGCATCACGTAAAGGGTTGGTAGTGGGCTTGATACGCCCGATAACACTGAACAACAAAAAATTTTTACTGGAGATGTGTAAAGTGATTTAGACTAATTTGGGTACGCTGATTTCAAAAATCATAACCGTTTTGCTGTATCACGTCAGGATTTTCAGTAACAGAAATATTCCCATTGCCTAGAAGTCAGGATTTCAATGAAATTTACAAAAATTCATTTATTCATTTATTTCATCATGAATGCTTCAAAATTATAGAAATTACAGAAAAACTCCACTAGAATGTAATTAAAAATGCTTTAGGCATTTGGCTTTGCGTTTGTGCTGCTCTGTGTCAGTTTCACGATGCAGGAACCAGCAAAAATCGCCCATCATGTTCGGGTTGTGCCGCCCTTGGTAACGCGTCTCCATGAGTGAAATCTCTTGGTGGAATCGCTCGCCGTGCTCGTCCGAGACTGCTCCCAAGTTGTCAGAGAAGAAGTTCAGGTGCTGGTGTAGGAAATGGATTTTCAGGGACATCCTGGAGCCAAGTTTCCTGAAGGACTCCAGCAGCTGCTGCACTATTTCTTCATAGTTGTCCGCGCGCTCGTTCCCCAAGAAGTTGTCCGTCACAGCTTTGAAGCTCCTCCACGCTGCCAGCTCTTTGGGGTTTAGAGTTGTCGGAAAAGTTTCGTCCTTCATAATCTGTCGGATTTGCGGTCCAACAAAGACACCAGCCTTGATCTTGGCCTCCGACAAGGTGTTGCCAAACTTTTCCTTGAGGTATAAAAACCCACGCCCATTCAGATCCATTGCCCGTACAAAACTTTTCATCAAGCAGAGCTTTATGTGGAGTGGTGGAAGGAAAACCTTGGCTGGGTCGACAAGGGCGACATGCTTCACGTTGTGTCGACCAGGTACATGCTCTTTTCGCTCTTCCCAATCTTTCTTCGTCCAGTGATTCTTGTCGTCTCTGCTATCCCAGAGACAAAGGAAGCACATGTATTTCGTGTAGCCTGACTGCAGCCCTAACAACAGCGCCACCACTTTCAAGTCTCCGCAGATGTGCCAGTTGAAGTCATTGTACTTGATGGAATCAAGCAGCTGCCGCATAGTCTCATAGGTCTCTGTCATGCCGAATGCGTGAGCCAGTGGGACTGATGGTTTCTCGTTGCCATTGTGGAGCAAAACAGCCTTCAAGCTGTTCTTCCCCGAGTCGATGAAGAGGTGCCAGTCTGCAGGATCGTGATCACACCCAAGTTCTTTCAACAGACCGTTGATGTCACTGCAGAATGTCATCGTGTCTTCCATCTCAAAGAACTCAGCCATGTCTCTGTGACGTGCTCTGAACAAGGATATCTTGGTGTTAGGTTCAAGTAGATTCCACTGCTGCAGCCTTGATCCAAGCAGCTCTGCCTTCGCCTTTGACAGCGAGAGATCTCTTACAAGATAATTTAAGTCTCCCTGGTTCAGAAGGTGTGATTCTTGAGTGTCGGGTTCAAAAGGTTCATCATCACCATCCTCTTCACCACTGCTTACAGCTATGTTCTGATCAGCTGGAGGTGTTGGAACGGGGTTCTCGTCATCATGAGGCACAGGTTTACGAGCAGAGACGCAGTCAGCGTACTTGATGTGACCTTTATTCTTCTTGTTGAAGCCGGCGATGCTTGTGCAGCAGAAATAACAATCATCATGATGATTCTGCGGCTCACGCCATATCATGGGCACCGCAAATGGCATGCTCGCGCGCTTGCCCACCAACCACTGAGTCAAGGTTGTGTGACTGCTTGTGCAGCAAATGTGTGGTGCCCAGCTCTGTTCTTGGTCCCCCACCTTACTCCCGAAGTAGTGAAAGTAGGCGGCCTTCATTTTCACTGCTGTAGATATACTTCGCTGTTGATCTTTTTTGGTATACCGACCACAGACATAACAGAAGTTGTCAGGATGATTGGTACAGGAACGCCTACTCATCTTTATCTGAAAGAAAGAAATATAACACAAGTTAACAACAATTGTACGAAATAGACATGTTAAAGACATATGTAAATTTCATTGAAATCCTGACTTCTAGGCAATGGGAATATTTCTGTTCCTGAAAATCCTGACGTGATACAGCAAAACGGTTATGATTTTTGAAATCAGCGTACCCAAATTAGTCTTAATCACTTTACACATCTCCAGTAAAAAAAAAAAAAATTAATTTGTTGTTCAGTGTAATTAATCGGAACCGTCGAGGCCGACGATAACACCGCTCGGTCATCCCGCTAGTACGGAACGGGTCGCTTAAGTGGCCCGTTTCCGGAGTCGACCTGCGGCGAGGTGCGATCGCCCGGTCTACCCTCCGCGTGGGTACTTAGGTAGGTCGAGTTTGGCGAACAACCCTATCCCACGCGGGGGGCCGATTGGCATGATCGTGGTGAGGCCGAAAGGCCCACCCGTGACTAGCTCCCGGCGTTAGTCCGAGAGGGTCATGACAGAATTGTCTGTCCGGTGGGCGACGTGCCGCGATTCGAGTTACCTGGCTGCTCGCACGCCAGCGGGCGCGAATTCGCAACAATATATATACATATATATATATATATATATATATATATATATATATATATATATATATATATATATATATATATATATTACTAAAACTCTCATCTTGTATATATGTATGTATGTATGTAAGTATGTTCCCGAAATACAGCCAAAATGGTACACGATAGTGCAAAAATTTTAGGGCCACTTTACTCACCATTCGCCTGCAATGTGCAGTATCAAGTTTCGTTCGCATTGGGCAACGAAAAAATTATTCAAAAATCAATTTCCGATTCAGTCAAGTACTCTTTGGGAGAATTTGATCAAAGCAAACAACATCAGCAGTATAGTTCACTGGAGCTATCTTTTTCTTTATTTCTTTGTTTTTGTGAAATTTTTTTTTATCAACTACTGTCACAACGGGAACCCAACGCGTTCACGGGTCGTCTATTTATATTTATTAATGAACACGGAAGTATTTGATCAAAATGGCGGTTTACTTTATGCTCAAAAATAAATCATTCTTTGTTTATACTAAATGTTTGAAATTTTTAAATAAATCATTTCAAGACAAAAAAAGATAGCTCCAGCGAGCTATACCACTGAAGTTGTTTGCATTGATCAAATACTCCTGAAGAGTACTTGATTGAATCGGAATTGATTTTTTAATAATTTTTTCGTTGCCCGATTTGAACAAAACTTGAGACTACACATCACAGGATAATGGTGAGTAAGGTGGCCCTAAAATTTTTGTGCTATCGTGTACGGTTTTGGCTGTATTTTGGGAACATACATACATATGTATATATATATATATATATATATATATATATATATATATATATATATATATATATATGGATACAAACAAACACGACATAATAGTAACCGAAGCTTTTTGTGCTGCACTCTTCAGGGTTTTTACCCAAAAAAGTGCAGCACGAAAAGCTTTGGTCACTATTGTGTCGTGTTTGGTTGTATCCATATTGAAGTTCTGTAGTACCAAACATCTGTTTATACATACATACATACATACATACATACAAACTTATATACAAGATGAGAGTTTTAGTAATATATAGATGAAATGGACAATTTGATGGATCCATGGCAACCTTTCTTGAGGGAAGTGGATTATGCAAGTATTGTGCTCTGCATAACATCTTTTCTTGTTTGTTTGTCTGTTTCTTTGTTTGTCCACACAGAACTTTCGTGTTTGTCTCCACTACTGCTTGTCGGATTCAGACAAAATTTTCACCATCGGAGCAACTACTCATGGAAAATGTTTGTGATCATTATGACGTTATAGGTCACATGTTGTGGCAGCCATGTTGGAAAAATGGGAAAAATTTGGACCTCTGTATCTCGAAAACCACAACAAGGAAAAAAATTGAAACTTGTGACATGGCAAGTACTCCGCATGGGGAATAAGTGTAATTTTTATGATGGTGTAGGTGTCTTCATGATGACATCGTAATTGCATCTGATAAGTATGAACATTTTTGAGGGCCATCTATGGATAAATTGGTCCACAGAAAAAAAATTGTTGACATCATCGGTCACGTGATTCAGCAGCCACATTGTTTTTGGAAGAAAAAAAACCCTCAAAAATAATCTTCTCTGAAATGGCTGAACAGATTGAGGCAAAACTTTACAGGCATGACCGTCTATTCATGAGGAACGAAACGTTCACACATATGACATCATAGGTCACATGATTTGGCAGCTATATTGGATTTACCATAAAACCTATAAAAAAAATCTTGTTCTCCAGAATGGCCTGACAGATCGAGGGGAAACTCAACAAAATTTCCCCAAGCCTTCGCAATATCAGAGTATTCACAAATAATTGATGTCACATGGTCTGGTAGCCATATTAGATGAAGCAAAAATCTTTTAAAAACAAAAAATCTTTCTCTTGAACCACTTCATCGATCAACGTCAAAACTTCACCATTTTGCTCTAGTAATGATACGGAATATAGGTTTGAAATTTCAACTTGATCGGACGCATGGTATGGCAGCCAGAATTATTTAATTTTTTGTTCTGGGTTCCTTTTGATTTTTGATATTTTTTTTTTTGGAAAAAAGCTCACTTTGCTGTGACTCGATGGGTTTGAGGGTCGAGGAAGAGCATCTGAAACCCGAATCCTATCCAGGTTGCTCCTGATGACATCTTTGCTCTTTGCTTGAAACACACCAGTACACAAACACAACACAAAACAAGTCCTGGCGAGGGTTTGAAATCTCTGATTGCTCTTTTTCTTGTTCTCTATTGTATTCATGTGTGCTCTACAAAGCACCACCTCTTGCTTACATGGCACAACAGTCAACAGCATGTCGAGTCAAATGTGACCCTGATAATGATTAAACGCATTAGAGCCAAGCAGTTTCGAAGAGAGACAGCTCTTATTGAGCTATCCTTATTTATTTATTTATTTGTTTGTTTATTTATTTTGTATACTTTGTCAAGGCTCGTATAAGAGCTGAGATAAATAAGAGCCAAGCTATATATCATTCCACACTCAGTTCAAAATAATCCCATAAGTGATTTAAGGTGAAAGGCTGATTGACTTTCAACAAGAAATAGTTAATTTGGTGCCAAAACTTCACAACATTTGCAACATCTTTTAAATAAGTTGTGGGTGCTGGTCTAAGCAAATGGACAACAAAAGGTCGTGCCGATGTTAAAAATGGGTTACTCAGGCAAATCTTATTGACAGCTCATGCCAGAGTAACCTTAAAACATGGAATGATAAAGTTTAAATTTGAAACACTCATACTATATTCCAAAAGATTGTATTAAGTGTTTCTGGGATGTTCTGAACTCCAAACAACTAACAACACCATAAATGTTAACATTTCTCCTCCGATGAAGATATCACTGCCAGATCATGTCTGAATTAAAGTTCTACTCCATTTTTACCAGATTATGTAATCATCATCCCTAAAGCCATCCACATTCCTCCTCATCGTGTCAGTGTGGTCTTCTCTGGTCATACCCTATTTTATATTGTATGGTCATACCGTCTCCAGAATTGCTCTTTCCTGCAGATTGCCGTGCCTTTTCAGCTGTCGAGAGCAAATATGCTTCTCCTTCTGTTTTTTGTTGTTTTTACCTGAGCCAGTCCAAAGGTGTGCTGACCTCAAGAAGTACCAAGATGATTGTTTGTTTGGTGACCCATGCAATTCATAGGATCTCCGATAGCAAAGTATTCAAAATTAATTAATCATTTAATCAGCAGAAGGAGACACAACACCTCACATCCATGCAAAGCTACAGAAAATATATACAAAGAATGCATGGCTTGATCTCCAAATTGAACATTTTCTTCACTGACGCTAACTTTTGCAGAGCCACCATCAGACGTTTTTGGGTCTCCTTGGAGATCGGTAATCTCCATGATTCCTGATAAACAATCCCAGATATTGGAGCTGTGAGACACATTCAATTTCCTTGCTATAAACCTCATTTCAAATTGGTGCAATATTTATCTTTCTACTTTAATTCTTCTTCTTCATTTGAGTGCAGCTCAAGGCTGTGGGTAGCATCATTGCTGATGCAATTCCCTCTGTAAGTTAGGGCAGGAATTTGAAATTTGGCCATGGTGTCTCTGCCTCTGCTGGTCCAAGCTTTCAAACAAATGGCAATGAGTGGGTTTGAAGGCTTGGAGTGGGGAGAAGATTGAATCCTTTATGTTGAAAGGGGGAGGTTGAGGACTTGGGGTTTGGGGGGGGGGAGAGTTGATTACTTGGGGGTTGTGTGGGGGAGGTGGAGTGAGTTGAGGACTTGAAGTCACATTTTACATTGCGCGGATGTTCCGCAGGTATATGCTCGTACATTATTTAATATTCCCACAGATGAAGAAGTACCAGAAAAATGGTCAGAGTACATCTTTATACCCTCCCTGAATCCTTGCAGTGTCCTACATATGCAGTAAAGTGACCATCGAGAGTGCAATCAAATTTGTGGAAATTGGACAAGGTGGAAGTGGCACCATGACAATGCCAATATTTCCAGGTAGGATTTCAAACAACAAGACAAAATACAGTATATTACAGCAAAATTCTCGTCACAGTTGCAATCTCAGGATTTCCTGTAATTACATATATCGGCCTTGCTTCCTTATGGTCCATCCTTGTTATTTGGAAATTGTGCAAATACATATATATATATATATATATATATATATATATATATATATATATATATATATATATATATATATATATATATATATATATATGCAAATAGATATATAACACAGCATGACTGCATTGAAAGAGTACAATGAGAGAGCCCTGGTGCTTCAAAACAGATTTTATTTCGGCCAAGCCTGATGACTCGGTCAGAATGTTTCTATATTCTCGAAGGTAAACGCAATACAACTAGGTATGATTGCCTTCTCTTGTTGAAGTTTCTCCATAAAACAGTATCCTTCATCAGGAACACTTTTTGTGGGTGTCAGTTTGGAGGCCTCGGGCCTGACAGGCTGCCGATACCGAGCAAGGGCTGTCGCCTCAGTGGCCTTTGATGTCCGAGGCAGCATTGGCTGGAGCGAAAAACAAATCGCTGAGAGAATGTCTGTTGCACGGCCAGCATGCCTTTGAGTTGGAATGGCTGATTAATTATTTAGCACCGCGCGAGGACTTTTTCCCCGATTGAAGTTTTCCCGTGGGGTGTTTGAAAATTGATGCCCCCCCCAGAAGCTTAAAGAGCCCCCATTTCATACAAATTACACATACAGTGATTGTGCTGTTCTTTAAGCCAACAAATCTTCCCAAACCCTTCAAAGATTGTTCCCCAAGCTGGGCTTGGAATTCACAACAGAAAGAAAATTTGTGCAAATGAGAGATATATTGATGTACACAGGTGGCTAATACCCAATCAGGCCTGTACTTTCTATTTTTGCATTTCACATTTATATACAAGAATGCTAGTTTAGCCAGACGTGAGTATTTGTTAGGAATCAATCCAACTAAACCAGCTCCATGCTTCCTCATCACCAGATCTAAAGGGTCCTTCATATACAGTGTCGTCCTGTGTCAAAACTTCCAAAAAGGTACACCTCACATTTCCCCCACTAATTAGCCTTAACAATGTGTTTGCAAGGACACCTTCCAGAAACCCCGACATGCTGGCTGCCCAAGAGTTCCGGGCCATCTATATATGTCACATTCAAAAAAGGCTGAATTTTTCATGTCCATCGATTCTTCCCCTGTTTTCCTTCTTCAACTCCCACTTTCTTATTTAAATCACATACTGTAACTACTTTACAAAGGACATATTTTATAACAATTGGAACACGTCATGTGGCACTGTGTTGTTAATCAAAATGTTTCTTCTCTTTGTCATACAATGGTGCAGAGATATCATACTTTCCATGAAGCTGTTCTGTCTGGATTCGATTCCCTGACCTGAATACAAGAGTTGGATTTTTTTTTTTCTGCATGCAAAGTCGAGGCTCGTGGAAGAGCCATAACATAGAACATATATAAAATTAAGTGTGAAACAAAACAAAAAAGGAGCAGTAGAAAGAGAGGGAGGAAAAATGTACCATTCTTTGATTGGAGAAAAAGCCCAGGGGAACCTTCCTGGGTCGGGTTGCGGTGGTGTGTGTTGAGGTGGTGCTGAGGTGTCATCCACCAGACGGCCGTCTCCTTGGGTTAACCTGAGGTGGTCCGTTTGGGTGGGTGCCTGCAATGTCCTCACTCTAAGAGAGGATGATTACCTGTCTCTGCTATCATCTGAGTTCCAGTGTTTGAACATCAATAATGCAGCACTCTCTGAGGTTCGGAGATGGGATAGTGGTGAGATCATGGCGGGTGGTTACACCTCCGACTGGTCTGGTCTCTCTGGTGGTTATCATGCCCAATGAGTTGCTGTTGCTGTGTCCAATAATCTGACTCCCATGATAATTGTGGTAACACCAGTCAAAGAGCATATTATGACACTGAGGATTCATCACTAGATCCAGGGAGCTTATGGGATTGTGCGTCATCCGTCCGTCCATCCACAAACATTTGCAACTTCTTCACGGAAACTAAACACACGATTTCAATGAAACTTTAACACAACCTTCATCACCCAGTATGTGCCGAAGTTTGTTCAAGGAATTTAACGAAAAAATCGTGACCTCAGGGGGTCTTCGGGGGATTTACCCCGAAAAATAGTATTTGCTTTCTTCTCAGAAACTACACATGCAATTCCGATGAAACTTGACCACAACCTTCATCACCCGTTATGTACAAAAGATTGTTCACTACATGGAAAAAAACATCCATAGGTATTTGCTTTCTTTTCTTTTCAAAATTTTGTGGGTCATCCATGCCTAATAGTGGTTCCCTGGTTATCTTATCCAGCCACTACCAGGTGAGTGCCCAGGGATATTGCCACTATTGGCTATCTTATCCAGCCACTACCAGGTGAGTGCCCAGGGATATTGCCACTATTGGCTATCTTATCCAGCCACTACCAGGTGAGTGCCCAGGGATATTGCCACTATTTTCTCTGTTTATGCTCCTACTGAGGTGAGTGATCTCACAGTGCAGGAGGCATTCTATACCATGCTCGAATCTGTGGTTGATCAGTGCCCCAAGTGAGACACTCTTCTAGTCTTGGGGGACTTAAATAAATCGACTGGCACTGATAGGAATGGTCAGTGCCGCCCACAGCCAGAATGGGCCCCGGGGCAATACTAAGTTTATGACCCCCTTGAAAAAACACATATTGTTGCGGTTTCGGGGTTCGAGCCTACTACACGGGGGAAATCCCCGGTTTTTCTCGAACTCACCCGGACCTGAGGCCACCGGGAGCAAATAACTTTACCCCACTGTGAGTTTCGATGCAACTACGGCGTCTTTGATGCAGCTACGAATGGCAATCAAGCGACCACGAGTCCCAGTGTCCATCCATCAAACAACCGTTTAACTGTGTGTCCTGTGGCCCCCTGACCAGGGAACGCACCCTCGGCAAATGTGCTACTTATCTTATCTGGTGCAAGCACATGTCGGACCCTGCAAACCGAACCATCGGGAATCTCAACCTCCCAAGCTATCTACGTGCAGACAGTGCTAGACCAGTGGTGGAAAAGATAGACACAGACAGATTTGAAATGAATTCAATAAGAACAGGTTTATTTACACAAGTGGGGAGCCAGGAAAGGGGGGGGGGAGGGAATGTAAGGATTTTAATGGCACGGGGAAAAAATGAGGGTTAAGCAATTTGTTCAGCAATGAGATCAGCGAAAGAGAAAAGAGAGAGTAAACTTAACAAGTGCCTTACCTACCACTAACACAGTATATTGGCCCAAGCATTCACAACCAAGGAGAAAATGGGGGAGAGAGAGAGAGAGTAATTGTAGCCTCAGCCTCTCGGGTGGGGCAGAGGTGCCCTCGCTATTCAATGCTGAGGGAGAGAAGTGGGAAGAAAGACTGTGAGTTGTCTAGGGTGTGTGCAGAAGAGTGGTGTGTGTGTGTGTGTGTGTGTGTTGCAAGTGTATTTAAAAAAGGAAACTGAGAAAGGTGCAGCAGAAACCGAGTTGTTAGTTTGTGATGACAGTTCGTGAGGTGAAAACCAACGAGGCGAAGGTGCCAAGTAGTAGGATCAATATGCCACATGACCCCCAAAAATTGCAAGAAAACGTTTTATGGTATTTTTTTGTTTGTTTGTTTTATTTGGTCTACACAACAACATATTAAAAGTTGCCAAAAATGGACCACCAGAAAGGGTCTAAATACGGCATTAGTAAAAATAACTAAATGTATGAGTGACAAAAAACAAAAACTCACTAAAATATTCCGAAATACCAAAAAGAGTTTCACAGTCTTCTTCTTCTTTCAGCTGCTCCCGTTAGGGATCGCCACAGAGGACCATCCGTCTCCATTTCGCTCTGTCCTGCACATCTTCCATTGTTACTCCAACCACCCGCATGTCCACCCTCACCACATCCATGAACCTCTTCTTTGGCCTTCCTCTTCTCCTCCTACCTGGCGGCTCCATCCTCAGCATCCTTCTCCCGATATACTCCGCTTCCCTCCTGTGCACATGTCCAAACCATCTCAATCTCGCCTCTTTCACTTTGTCTCCAAACTGTCTTACCTGCGCTGTCCCTCTAATATACTCGTTTATTATCCTATCCATCCTCGTCACTCCCTACGAGAATCGCAGCATCTTTAACTCTGCCACCTCCAGCTCCGCTTCCTGTCTTTTTGTTAGCGCCACCGCCTCCAAACCATACAACACAGCTGGTCTCACTACCGTCTTATATACTTTCCCCTTCACTCTTGCAGCTACCCTTCTGTCACAAATCACTCCTGCAACTCTTCTCCACCCACTCCATCCTGCCTGCACTCTCTTCTTCACTTCTCTACCACACTCTCCCTTACTTTGGACAGTTGATCCCAAATATTTAAACCCATCCACCTTTCCCACCTCAACTCCTTGCAACCGCACCATTCCGCCACCCTCCCTCTCATTTACGCACATGTACTCCGTCTTACTCCTACTGACTATCATTCCCCTTCTCTACAGTGCATACCTCCACCTCTCGAGGCTCGCCTCAGCCTGCTCCCTACTCTCACTACAGATCACGATGTCATCCGTGAACATCATAGTCCATGGAGACTCCAGTCTGATCTTGTCCTTCAACCTGTCCATCACCATTGCAAAGAGGAAAGGGCTCAGAGTCGATCCTTGGTGCAATCCCACTTTAACCTTAAACCGGTCCGTCATTCCTACCGCACACCTCACCGCTGTCACACTGTCCTCATACATATCCTGCACGATCCTCACATACTTCTCTGCCACTCCCGACTTCCTCATACAATGCCACAACTCCTCTCTTGGCACCCTATCATAAGCTTTCTCTAAATCCACAAACACACAATGTAACTCTTTCTGGCCTTCCCTATACTTCTCCATCAACATTCTCAAAACAAACATCGCATCAGTGGTGCTCTTTCCTGGCATAAACCCATATTGCTGCTCACAGATCATCACCTCTCCTCTCAACCTCGCTTCCACGACTCTTTCCCACAACTTCATGGTGTGGCTTAACAACTTTATCCCTCTGTAATTTCCACAGCTCTGCACATCACCCTTGTTCTTGAAAATCGGAACCAGTACACTTAATCTCCACTCCTCCGGCATCCTCTCACTTTCCAAGACTTTATTAAACAATCTGGTTAACAACCCCACTGCCATCTCTCCAAAGCACTTCCATGCCTCCACTGGTATACCATCTGGGCCAACCGCCTTTCCACTTTTCATCTTCTTCATAACAGTCCTCACTTCATCCTTACTGATCCACCCCAGTTCCTGATTCACTATCTCCACCTTCTCTCTCTCTCATTTTCTTCATTCTTCTATCTTCCAACTATCTTCATTCACTATCTTCCAACCTTCTCTCTCTCATTTTCTTCATCCATCAGCTCCTCAAAGTACTCCATCCTCCTTCTCAACACACTCTCCTCGTTTGTCAACACATTCCCATTTGCGTCCTTTATCACCCAAACCTGCAGCACATCCTTCCCAGCTCGGTCCCTCTGTCTGGCCAATCAGTACAAATACAGCTCGCCATATGCCCCTCTCTCTCTCTCTCTTTCTCTCTCTCTCTCTCTCTCTCTCTCTCTCTCTCTCTCTCTCTCTCTCTCTCTCTCTCTCTCTCTCTCTCTCTCTCTCTCTCTCTCTCTCTCTGTCTGTCTGTCTGTCTCTGTCTCTGTTTCAGTCTCTCTCTTTCTCTCTCTGTGTCTCTGTCTCTCTGTGTCTCTCTGTCTCTCTCTCTCTCTCTCTCTCTCTCTCTCTCTCTCTCTCTCTCTCTCTCTCTCTCTCTCTCTCTCTCTCTCTCTCTCTCTCTCTCTCTCTCTCTCTCTCTCTCTCTCTCTCTCTCTCTCTCTCTCTCTCTCTCTCTCTCTCTCTCTCTATATATATATATATATATATATATATATATATATATATATATATATATATATATATATATATATATATATGTATATATTTTGTTTTTGCGGTTCTACAAAAATGCATGCCTCTAAGGCAATGGCACCCAACATACAGTGATCCCCAGGCAGTTATTTCGTTAGTCTCCATGCAGTTAGACCTTCCCCTCATTTCTCATAGGTTAACGGGATGAACGGCGTTGTGTGGGTCTTATGGCTAGGTCTATTACTATATATCTCTGTCTTCTATTCTGATTTCTATTCCAACCCTTTCCTTTTAGCCATGATACAAATCAAGCAAGCAAGCAAAGACATCACGATATGAATAGCAAACACACCACGCAGCCTCCTGTGGCTGCAAATCGACATTAGCACAAACACACTATACAGCATGTGCATGGTGTGCCATTTCATTCAAATCTGCGCACCAATTAGGTGATTGAACAGACCCTGATGCGGTCCCTTTAAAGTACAGGGGGGTTGACAAGAGGAAGTGGAATGACTAAACATCAACGACATATTTGGACAATGTCTTCTCCTGTATCCTCCGCCTACAACTACGTCATGCAAGAATTCTGTCGAACTGTATACACAATAAACAAAGAGCATAAAGAGGCATCTGCTTTATGAATAGACAGGGACAAGATGGACTTTGCCAGAATTGCCACAAAGTTTGAACAGCATTCTCCACTCTCAGATGAGGTGACCCTTCACAACCTCATCACAGGGATAAGTGCCAACGAGGAAGTCAATGTGCAGGACCTTTTCATTGTTGGCGGAAACACAGTGAAGAAAATGGAAGGACAATCTGTCTTCTCATATTGGCACAAACGAAACACTGCAGTGAGGACACTAGCATCAGCCCGGGCCATCAAGGTCATCAATGATCGAACCATTGATCCAGCACTGTTATTTCAGAGGTTCCTTGTGGTATCTCAGTCAGGAAATCTGTGCCTAGATGAGGTAATGAAATATGAACTTTCCCCATATCCTCCGTCCTTGTTTGAAGCAAAGAATTGTATCCAGAAACCAGAAAAAGCACAACTTCTGGACGCGAAATGATGGCATGTTAATTCATCAAAAGGTGCTGTTCTTCCATCCATTCCAAAGACTGATCACTACTTTCTAGATGGTGGTTCACTTCTACATCAACTGAAATGCACTGAAGGCAGCACTTACAGCTCAACTGCCGATGTCTACGCGTCTTTCACGTCAGACCTGTACGGCAATGCCACTGTTGTCTTTGACGGATATGATGGAGGACCAAGTCCAAAGGACAATACGCATCAGCGACGAAGTCGAACTCTGGTTTTGAAGAAGGTCAACATATCGGACACGACAACATTCGTTGAGGGAAAGGAAGATTTCCTCTCAAATGATATGAACAAACAGGCCCTCATCCACTTGATCTCTGAATGCTTGCAGCAGAAAGGCTGTCATGTCATCCAAGCTGAAGGAGATGCAGACTTGGATATAGTGAAAGTATCCATCCTACAATTCAACAACCCTGATCGGCGAAAACACAGATCTGCTGGTATTGCTGCTGTATCATGCAACTACGAAGGACTGCAAGGACCTGTACTTTGAGTCAGATAAGGGGAAACCAAATGTTTATTCCATCAAAGTTCTGAAACAGTTGCTTGGTGACGATGTCTGCTCTGATCTCATGTTTGCCTAAGCCTTCTCCGATGTGACACTCATTCGAGAATCTTTTGGGTGGGGAAGAAATTTGTTTTCCAAAAAGTCATCGAGGGTGAATCTGTCTTGCGTGCCTGTTCACAGGTCTTTTGTGCACCAATGGTAGATCAATTTACTGTAGAAACCACTGGTTGCAATGCGATGGTGCCCTTGTTTAATGGGAACCAATCTGACTCTTTAGCATCATTATGCTACAAGTTCCTTTGCAAGAAAGTGGCCACAGAAAAGACCTTCGTGACACCCGAAAGATTTCCTCCAACAACCTCGGCCACAAACCTTCACTCTCGGCGGACGTACATACAAGTCATGGTTTGGATGGGCAAGGAAAATGGCATGGACCCCACTGAATGGGGCTGGGACATGCTTGGGGACAAACTTATTCCACTCATGATGCATAACAGCCCTGTGCCAGACATTCTGCTCAAAATGATCCACTGCAACTGCAGTTCAGGATGCAGCATACTGAAATGTAGCTGCAAGAAACATGGCCTTGAATGCACCAGAGCTTTCAGACCTTGCCAAGAAGGCAACTGCGGTTATGTGGCTACCGAGCCAGTTTTAGATGATGAAAATGAAGACTAAATATTCAGGGGAGGTACATTGGAACATATGCTCTGCAGATAAAAACTAATTTTTCGAGGGTAGACTGTGTAACTCTTTTGGAATGGAAATGACGGTGGTAAATACGTATTTTAAGAGAAGGAGGAGCACAGGGTGACCTTCAAGAGTGGAGGAAGGTGCACACAGGTGGACTACGTCTTAAGCAGGAGATGCAACCTGAAAGAGATTAGAGACTGTAAGGTGGTGGAGGGGAGAGTGTAGCTAGACAGCATCGGATGGTGGTTTGTAGGATGATTTTGGTGGTGTGGTTGAGGAAGAGAGCGAGGGCTGAACCAAGGACCAGATGGTGGAAGCTGAAGGAGGAAGACTGTTGCATGAAATTCAGGGAGGAGGTGAGACAGGTGTTGGATGGTGGTAAAGAGGTGTGGGATGACTGGGCAACTACTGCAGAAGTGGTGAGGGAGATAGCTAGGAAGGTACTTGGTGTGACATCTGACAGAGGAAGGAAGACAAATGGTGGAACGAGGAAGTACAGGAAAGTATAAGGAAGAAGAGGTTGGTGAAAAAGAATTGGGATAGCCAGAGAGATGAAGAAAGTAGACAGGAGTACAAGGAGTGGCGGCGCAAGGCGGGGGAGAGAGAGAGAGAGAGAGAGAGAGAGAGAGAGAGAGAGAGAGAGAGAGAGAGAGAGAGAGAGAGAGAGAGAGAGAGAGAGAGAGAGAGAGATATAGAGAGATATATATATATATATATCATAATATATTGTTATATATATTATATATTATATATATATTGGTGATATATATATATATATATATATATATATATATATATATATATATATATTGTTGTGAATTCGCGCCCACTGGCGTGCGAACGGCCGCGTAACTCGAATCGCAGCACGTCGCCCACCGGACGGACAATTCTGTCGTGACCCTCTCGGAACAACGCCGGGAGCTAGTCACGGGTGGGGGTTTAACCCCACCACGACCGTGCCAATTGCCCACCCGCACAGGATAGGGTTGCTCGCCAAATTCGATCTACCTAAGTACCTGTGCGAATGGTCGACCGGGCGATCGTAACTCGCCGCAGGTCGACTCCGGACACGAGCCGCTTGGGCGGCCCGTTCCATACTATCGGGATAACCGAGCGGTGTTATCGTCGACCTGGACGGTTCAGATTAATTACCGGGATCTTGCACCTGCTACGAACCCTTTATGTAAAGCAGGATGGAGGGTCAATGGAGAAAAGACAAAGCGGAACGGGCACAGTTCAACAAGCAAGCATTTTATTCATAGCCACAGACATAAAGCACGGATATACAGCCATACAATAATCAAAATGCACATATAGCAGCCAAAACAAAAGTAACAATGCAGAGCTACAACCGAATACGCGTACACACGGCAACACTTAAACAGTTCTACTTTACGAGACATGGCGCCACAAGATCCATACAAAAACCCCTAAAAGAAAATGGTGACTTCCCTTTGGGCCATCGAGTCCCTCTCCCACGTCCATCGGCGTGGTCGCGCCTGGCAGCGACTCCGATCCCTGGCATGGTAGGCGAGTCCTCTCCGGCGTGCCGCTCGACACCACGGATGGGGTTTCCGGCGCTATCTCAGCGTGGATAGAAAGGGGGAGGGGGGGAAACGTGGTTGCTCGAGGTCGTGGTGTGGGGAATGGCAGACGCTCCGTCCCACCAGCGGGGTCTCGGGACCGCACCACAGAAGACCAGGCCAGCGGCCACCACGAAAAGGAGACGAAGAGGAAGAGAGCAAGAGGCAGAGAGAGAAAAGGACGAAGTTTGCAAGAGCACCCAAAAGCGCTCCACCCGTATCCGACTTTTGTAGCCCGGGGCTCCGCCCTTCACTCCACCCCCGTTTTAGGCTCCACCCTCCTTCGAGAGGGTTCTCGAAGAAGGACGTTCCCTCTCCCCGACCGCCTCACGCTGGTCATCCACCAATCGGCAGCGAGCTGCCCTCCCCTCTTCCTTCACACCAAGCGCGGGGAAAAATGGCGGGAAAAACAGGCGGAAAAACCCACGCGTCCTCGCAGCTCCTTCCTTGGCGCCCTTGTTTGCCGTTCGGAAGCGGACGTAGTGGCGAAGATGTAGTAGCATAGATGGTGGAGGTGGCGTGGTTGCAGTGTGGTTGGCACTGTGATGGGGATGGCGTGGTTGTTGAAATGTCGTGTGTTTGAAATAAAAGATAGAAAAAGAAAACGACTGACTCAAAGCGTCGCAGCCCGGAAGGATCACATAAATTCCCTCTATACAACGGGTTTGGGCTAACTACACATGTCCCTATGAAGATATCTCACCTGAGGGTCCTTTATGATGTAATGTGAATTTCCACAGCCGTAACAATATATATAGACATCGATATATATTTAAATACATATCTGTATATATATATATATATATATATATATATATATATATATATATATATATATATATATATATATATATATATATATATATGTACACAATTTTTTTTTAACAACCTATACGGAGGATTCCATATTTTTTTCATCAAACACTTTCCATGTTTAAAGGAAAATTGGATGTTATTCACTTACATGCAAATTTGTTTCTGAATGCATTCCACCCCACCCCTCCTGCACAGTGGTCCTGTGAAGAGGTTTCTTCTTTCAGGACGAGGTGAAGGTTTTGCCAGTTTTTCCTCTTTTTTTTATCAGTAGCCCTTCACATTTCATGGCTCTCAGCCTTTTTCAGGGTGAATTGAAAAAAAAAATCCAGATGAGGTGTATCCAACATTCCTGTGTTAATTTACGTGTTTACATCATTACCATGATTATCATTCTGTAAATTCTTCTCATGGTCATTAATTTTATGAGGGAGTATGTTACTGCCCATGATAGGGAATCACCCTGAGAGGCTCGGAGGGATACCCTGGTCTTTTATCATCACAAACAATCATTTCATAAAACAAAAAAATTCAGGAACTAGAACGGGCACTCAGTAGAGCACATACCTTCACCAACGCTACATTTTGCCCCCCCCGCCCCCCAGAAACCGTTGATTTTGAGGGTATTTAATCCCATACCACATCTGCCATCTCATATGTGTTATGATGGCTTAAAAACATTAATTTCCTGCTGTTTGACACTGATTCACATACATTGTACAATTTCTGTATGAACTCCCTGACCTTTTTCGGTGTCGGTGTCAAGTCAATCTGATGAAAACTGGTCACATTATAAGAAATCAAATATTACACATCACAGGATAGGGAACTGAATTTTAAACATTTTGAATCTACTTTCATGCAAATTGTAGAAGAATTGACCGCATTATAATAATAAAGGTCATTGAACCCCCTGACCTTTGACCCAAACCGCGAACAAAGGTAATGATGTCATTGTGTCATATCGTATATCACAAGATTGGGCATTGAATTCACATTTTGGCATTGGTTGCATGCAAATTGGATAAAAATCGACTGCACTATGGCAAAATCACGATTTTGACCTTTTCATGACCTCAACCTTGACCTTTGTACTCTTAATTTTGTAATTGGTATTAGAGTGTGGGGAACAGAATTCAACATTTTGGTGTTGGTTTCATGCAAATCGGATAAGAATTGACTGTGTTATGACTAAAACCGCACATTTTGCAATGTCGTGACCCCCCCTGACCTTTGACTCCCAACCGCTAATAAGGGTTATTACGTCATTGTGTCATGTCACATATCACAAGATGGGGCATTGAATTCTGAACATTTTGGCATTAGTTGCATGCAAATTGGATACAAATTGACCGCGCTATGGTAAAAAGACGATTTTGACCTTTTCATGACCTTGACCTTGACCTTTGACCCGATCGCTCCCAAAATCTAATCAAATGGTCCTCGGATAATAACCAATCATCCCACCAAATTTGCTGCGATTCAGTTCAATACTTTTAGAGTTATGTGAATAACAAACAAACAAACAAACAAACACACATATTCACAAATAAATAAATAAATACACAGCAATCAATGCATAACCTCCGCAACAAAGTTTGTGAAGGTAATAATTACGTGCCCTAATTAGATCCAGGCCCTGCGGTAGTTACCCCACCTACCCCCAACCCTCTCGGCACTCCTGGGGATGGTTATTAGAATTGTGATGGTCCCCGTGGGTCTGGAACTGTGAACCAGGACAGCATTACGTTCCTTGACTTTGCAACAAGTCGTGGACTTAGGGTTGCTGGTTCATGGTATCAGTGTTCACAGGCTCCTCATTGGACTTGGTATTCCAACGCTGGTGGTGTGGCAAAGAAGATCGACCATATTATCGTTGGTGGTCAGTGGAGGATGCTCCAGAACTGCAGCATCTACAGGAGAGCTCAGTTCCTCAATACCAACCACAGGCTTGTTGAAGCAACTCTGAAGTGCAGCTCAGATCCAAGACAATGGCACCATCCCAGCCTAAATTTGATGTTGGCAAGCTCAAGGATGAGAGGGTAGCTGTAAAGTTTGCAAACAGGCTGAATGGCGATTCATGGGTTCTGGGTGTTTTACGGAATACTGAAGAGTAGTGGAGTGCCTTCAAGACCACCATCCTTGATGTTGCCAGTGGATGTCCTGGAAGCCACCATCAGGCAAAGAAGAATTTTGTCTCCCAAGGGACATTGGATACCATTGACCAGAGTCACAGAGCCAGATGTAATGACAGAGCTGAGCTATTCAGGGAGCTGAGGCATAAAACTATACTTTCGCTGAGGGCCGACAAGGAGGCCTGTGTGCGCGGAATCTGTGAGGGGGTAGAGCATCACCTGTGGATAAGTGATTCTCATCCTGCTTACAGGAGAATTCATGCATATTACGTTCCTCCAAGCCCATCCCTCAGTGAACTGCAGTGAGAGTGGAGGGTGGTGAGCTCTTGGCAGAGCAGTATGAAGCGAAGGACCGCTGGGCCAGTTACTTTGAGTGGCTGTATCATCCCAACTTTGAGTTTGACACAGGCAACATCCCAACTGACTTTGGAGCACAGGCCTTGTTATCCCTCTCTGGAAAAGGAAGGGTGATCGCCAGGACTGCAAAAACTACTGAGGGGAGAAACTGCTTTTAATTGGACAAGGTCTTTGCTCAGATAATTCTTCATAGGGTTTGCCACCATCTGCTTGAACACCAGTGCCCAGAGCAGTCAGGATTTACACCAAAGAGATCAACGATTGACCGTATTATTGCCCTTCGGGTCCTCACCGAATGCAGACAACAGCTTCGGCAGTGGCTGCTTGCAGCTTATTTTGATCTCTGCGAAGAGTTTGGTTCAGTGAATCTGGATGCCATCTGGAGGATTATTGGACTTTGTGGGGTGCCACCAAAACTGATCAATCTAATGTCTGAACTATACTCTGGTACTGAGCATGCTGTGAGATGTGTTGAAACCATCTTTGACTTATTTCCAGTTGTTACTGGATTCTTCAGGGTGTGTATTTGCCCCCACACTCTTCAGCACCTGTATGGACTAGATTCTGGGGAAGATGTTGGAGAGATCAAGCTGCGTTGCATCGTTTGGGAATGTCAAGATCTCTGTCATTGATTTCGCAAATGATGCAGTCATCTTTGCGGAGACTGGATATCCTTTTGGGGGCTGTCGAGGTGCTGAATGAGAAGTCAGAGCCGCTGGGATTATGGATTTCCTGGGTCAAAAGTAAGATCCAGGATTTCAATGGCACCTTGGATGATACTATCTTGTCTGCACCTGTTTGTGGTGAGGATGTTGAGGTCACAGAGATATTCACTCACCTTGGCAGTGATATTCATGTCTCGTCATGTTGTAAGCCAGAGGTCAATGTTTGTCTGTGTCGGGCCTGGGGAGTCATGGATTCACTGGATCATGTGGTTTGGCACTGTCGATACCTGTGCAGGAGGACAACAGTCCGAGTCTTCATGTCCTTGGTGCTTCCAGTCATGCTCTATGGATGTCAGACTTGGACTCTGACCAGGGATCTGAGATGGAGACTTAATTCCTTTGGTACCAGGTCTCTTCAGAGAATGCATGGCTATTGCTGATCGGACTTTGTGTCCAACAAGCGGTTGCTGAGAGAGATTCAAATGAGGTTTGTTACCTGTCTAGTCCGTGAGCATCAGCTGCAGCTGTATGGACATGTGGCTCGTTTTGCTGATGCTGATCCTGCTCACCAGATCCTCTCAGCAAGGAAGCCTCATGAGTAGAGGCAGCCAATGGGCTGACCACTTTCCTCGTGGTTGCAGAAGGTTGATCAGAATCTCAAGGATATGGGGATGGCCAGATGGAGGCCTCTGGAGTACCGGCGTAAAGTGGATGCAACAACGCGCTGCTCTGGCGCATCCTCCCAGACCTGACCTGAGTTTCGAGAGACCTGATCATCCCCCATGGCGTCTTGCACTTCAAGGCTCTTGTATGTGCTTAAAAAAATACTTAAAGCACAGACAACAGAGGAAAATATTTAATGACTTGTCAAGGAGTAATAGCATCATGGACACATTACAGAATGGAGGGCTCACAATTAATCTGTCGAAACATATTTTGACACATTGTGATCCTTGTACACAAATACCATGCACCTTATGCTGAACATTAAATAATGAAATAACTACACTATGTTACCCCACTTTAATCCCAGTTCCACAGGACCATGGATCGAAGTGCCACCGGGCTCTTTGCCAGGCTCTACCTGCCGATTTGTCAACCATCTTCTCATTGTCTTGTGAATTCTCCAGTCTGTCCTGGTAATTGTCGTGTGAACAGTTGTGGTAACGGCTAAGTTGATCGAGTTATCGTGAGTGCGGGGAATTATCATTGTATTTTTTATTTTATTTTTGTTTTGTATACATTGTTGAGGCTCGTATGAGAGCAAATGCACAGAAGGTACAACAAAGGAGGCAGGAGACAAGAGGGGCAGGAGAGGGAAGGAAAAAACAGAGACATGAGGAGATCTGTGGAAGGGAGCGTGATGGGGCAGGGTACACAGGGTAAACAAGATGGACACTGCAGGGACTTTCAGGTCCTTACATGGCAGGGACATTCAGGAAGGAAAGCAGGGAATTTGAAGGCAGTGGGTTTGGGGAGAATTAACGGGGGAAAAAAAGATCATGGTTTTGGATGCGGGAAGATAAGAGATAGTGGTGAACTGCTGTTTTGAAGACCTTTAGGGAAGAGTGGTATTGAAGAGTGTGTGGGAGTTTGTTCCAAAGGTGGGGAAAAAGAGGAATAAAAGAGTGAAGGTGAGCAGTGATTCTTGATTTTGGTAGTTTTACCACAAGGGGGTTTCTGGCGGACCTTGAACACCGTGCAGAAATATGGTGGTGGGGGTGGGGGGGGGGGGACATTTCTCAGACAGAGCAGGGTCGGGCAGGCCAGAGAGGAGATGGTAGAAGACAGAAAGACCACTGACCTGCCTGTGGCGAGAGAGTGAGAGGCCCAAAGACTCAGCCTCATCTTCGGAGATACCAATGATCCTAAATGGCTTGGTTTCCACAGCCTGAAGCTGAGAAAGGTGAGAGGCAGGAGCGCCAGCCCTGAGGAGAGAGGAGTACTCCATCAGGCTGCGGACAAAAGGTTTTCTTTGGTCAGGAGCTCAGGTGTGCCAATGAAGGACTTTGCATGATGGAGGATTCCCAGTCGTCGACTGGCTTTGGAGGCCAGCTTGGAAATGTGGCTTACCCAGGAAAGATCATGGCAGATAGTGAGAACCAGAAGCTTGAATGAAAGGACTTCTTCAAGAGGATTGTTGAGAAAGTAGGTGTGGGGGTTCGAAATAGTCCTTTCGGAGAGACATAGTGAGAGTGTGAGATTTGTAATGATTGAAAGACATGTTCCACATGTTTGACCTGCTTGTGATTATATCCAGATGTGCAGAGAGTGAAGAGGCTGCTGCTTGCCGATCTGAGGGATGACAGATGGTACGTCAGAGGGTGCAGTCATCAGCAAAGAGATAATGAGGATTTTCCAGAGCGTCATAGAGATCATTGTTGAAAACCAGAAAAAGCACAGGGCCCAGAACATTGCCTTGAGGAATTCCAGCCTGGACAGGAAGAGGGGATGAGAGAACTCCATTGATAGCCACACGTTGGCTGCGACAGGAGAGGAAGTCTCTGAGCCATGAGTTCGGATGTCTTTCGATACCATTGTAAAAGAGTTTGGTGAGCATGGCAGAGTGCCAGACAATATCGAAAGCACGCGATATGTCTCGGGAGATGGCTCTGATTTCACGTCTGGCATTGAGGATCTCCATCCATTGTTGGGAGAGCAGAAGCAGCATATCAATGGTGGAGTGAAATGGTCTGTATCCAAATTGATCGGAAATCAATCCATTGGAGAAGAGGAAAGATTTAATGTCAGAAGTGATGATGGATTATATAACCTTGGTGATGATTGGGAGAAGGCTGATTGGTCTGAAGTTACAGGGATCTGTTTTTGCACCTTTTTTATGCAGAGCGGTAATGTTTGCTGATTTACAACCAGATGGCAGATGACCTTGAACAACTTAGAGAGTGAATGGAACATTGAGAGGGTGAGCAAGAGCAGCAGAGCAGGTTTTTAGAATACGTGGACTGATGCCATCTGGCCTGTTGCAGAATCTGTTGCAGTATCGAATTGTGAAATCCTGTTTGTAAAGACCTCCCCTATCTCAATCCATCTTCCCTGCCATTGTTCAACACCTGTTGCATTACCTCTGTGTCTGGCTCAGTAGGGTTCGACATTGAAGTGTTACTTGGCATGGTGTTGGCTTAATCGTTAGAGTGGCGTGCTTGGGATCCCAGAGTCCTGATTTCAAATCCAACTTGGCCGTTGAGTTGACTGCTGTTGTTAGGGTCAGCCTGTCATCCTTTCGATGTAGGCAACATGAGTACCAGCTTGTTGGGATGATTGAGCCATTCGAGTATCCTGCATCGGAGTGGAGACCCATCCAGGATTGTGCCCAATAACCGAGGAGACTGCTCCGGCAGCACCGACGCCCTGTACAGAGTATGGTCCCAATGGAAGGATGGTTAAAAAGCGCAGCTGGTGAAAATTTGTGCCATTAACCTGAGAGCAGGTTTTCAACTGGTGATACGGTTCCTTGGGCTTCGCTCGGCCCACCATATCCTGATAAGCGTGAACCTATCACAACGACAGATCCTCATTAAAGCTATCTGCACGCCGAAAACCAAAGTAAAGATCTATTCGGCTTTCCCGGTGCACCGCGTATGGTCGCTTTTGACAGTTGCTAAAAAATGAGTGATGTGCGGGTGGAGGATTTGACTTCGAGTCCACCCAGCAGTCCACCATAACATTTGTCCATCAGGATTGGGATTGGAACGCTGGTTCAAATCCAGCGACCTTAATAATATTAACTCTAATCACCATCCTTACATATCCTTTAATGTCAACATTAACACTAATGTTTAGCACTAATTCTAACCACAATACAAACAGTAATTTTAACATTAATCCCAATACTTAGCAGTAAGACCATCCACAATTATAGTCCGAATGTTAACGTTCACCCCTACATTAATGTTAACCCTAGTCATAATCCTAACTCAATGCTTAATGTTAACATAAACCCTAATGCTCACACAACTCTAACCACAATGCAAATCCGAATGTTAACATTCACCCCAATGCTCACACTAATTTTAACGACAATCAAAATCCTAATGTTAACATTAACCCTAATGCTCACACAACTCTAACCACAATGCAAATCCGAATGTTAACATTCACCCCAATGCTCACACTAATTCTAACCACAATCAAAATCCTAATGTTAACATTAACCCTAATGCTCACACAACTCTAACCACAATGCAAATCCGAATGTTAACATTCACCCCAATGCTCACACTAATTCTAACCACAATCCAAATCCTAATGTTAACATTAATCCTGATGGTCACACTAACTCGAACCACAATCCAAATCCTAATGTTGACATTATCCCAAACCACAATCCTGTGTGCATTGAGATTTCACATTAAGTCGAATGCACTCTCATATAATATAATAATAATCATAATTTTTATTATTGTTGTTATTATTATTATATTAACCCCAATGTTAGCATTGACCCCCAAACCAATGTGTGTGCGAACGTGCACATGCAAATCAACTTTAGCATCACTCCACAAGCAGCACTAGTGCTTCCACTATTAAGTCAGCATGGTTTGACAGTTGTTCAATTCATCCATCACATTTTTGTATCTAATTTAACCACAATATAATTTCATATCTTTAATGTCCATTATGTCCAAGTGAGCCATGTCCTGTCCCTGAGGATATGTATGTCCTCACCTACATCTACTGTAATCAACATGTTTCATTCTAATGCTTGTCACATACAGCTTTTCACAACCATGGAATAGGGTTGTAGGATTTATATTTAAATACAAATGTTAAATGATCACAATGTGTTTCTGATCTATAATGGGGTCGCACTCAGGAACTTGCTGTGTGAGAGGGGTCACCTACACAAATACCCTGTGAGGCTCTGCTTTGTTAAATGCTCTGTCCTATTTCTCTTATGTTTCAACAAAAACAAGAATAGATTGCATCAATCTCGCTCTGTAAAAATAGAGTACAGATGGGAACAGCACCAATTTAGATGTGGGTATAGAGAGAGGGCAGAAAGAGGAGGAAGGATGGTTGGAGGAGAATCCGGACCACTATACTGTAATTGGGTTTCTATGTCCAGCTGTGAGGCAATCCTCTGCAATAGAAACCATGCTAGAGATGCCTCCAGGGGTTTTGATGTCTGTGTTCAGCCTGAGCCTGAGGCGTCATTCACATTCATGACTATGCCTGGTGCCTCGTCTCCGAGCAAGTCTTTTCGAGGATCATGCATTTTGATGACTCTTCTTCTAATCTCTGGTGGATGTTCATCATCCCACGGTGATGAATCCAGGATTCTTACTGCTGACCAGCTGTGTTCACTTTTGGTGTTGATTCTTTGGCACAAAATAAAAAGGATGCTCCAAGTAACCATGGAGTATTTATTGTTAAACAAAAAAGGACACTCCATTTTCATCCATATTCTTTAACATCCTTGCTTGTATGTCCCCACTGTGTTTTGATGGTACAAATTTGTTGTAGTTATTTTGTTTCTTCAGGTGGCATGTTTATATATTCTCATATCTTAAAATCACTCACAAGGTTCAGTGAGCAAAAAAGTTCTTCCTCGTTTCAATGTAGAGCAGGACTCATGTAACACCTGGGAATCTTCACTGAATAATTCAGCACTGCCATATCCCCTTCCCTCTGCTATCCTTCCATTCCAATGTTGAGCAGATCTCAGGGAAGCCTGAGAATCTTTAGCGAAAAATAGAGCACGAGCCATCTTCCCCCAACAGCCTCATTGGAAATGGACACAGTGGAAACTTCATTCGAGTTAACTTTATGTGTTATTCACGACAAAACAGGTGTAATGCAGGTGTCAGGACCTTTGGAGATTTAACAGATGGTGCAACCATTTGTCCTTGTTAAAACAACGTTAGGATCTTCAGAACTCTTCTATCACGTTTGCATGTGCTCAGCTATGTGGTTTCAATTCTGTTCAATCTATCCAATAGAAAAAGAATATTTTTCTTTTGTTTTGAAAACCACCAATTATTCTGTTTCATTTACTGTAAGCTCACACCAATTTTGCCATGTTGCACAAACCCACAAACTGTGTTGCACTCTTCTGACTTACAGAATTATGTCATCACACTTAAATGAATAATAAAAGAAAGACAGTTGTGAGCAAGAAGCATATTTATGAATGCAGCCCATTTCTCAAATATTATTACACACAATAAATTACACATGATGAAAGCTTCTCAATACTTCAACACATACAAAGAGTAATCCCAAATGTGGAATGAATGAGTCACCATAAAATTAAACTGAATGAATTGTATTTTACAGTAACTAACAGTGTGGACACAAGTCGAGTTTTTTGTAGAAAGGACGAGTTTACCACATATGGAAATGGTTTGACCAGTATTATCCGCAAATTATGACAACATGATATGACTTTATAGGATGCTATCCAAATGAGGCTGCATGAGGAAACCATGACATTAGGGTTGAGGACAGACCCTTATGAGGCAATATCATCAACCTGCAAAGGACCCAAAAACATTCAAATTTGCAATGTGATCGAGATCACAAAGGTGGACTTCTTCATTCTGAGACATTCAATGTACTTAATCTTATGCAAACAGATGAGACAGTCAGAAAAACTGTAACCTCCAAAAGATGATGTGATCCATCATGAATTGCTTCTGCTTCTAATACAACCAGGTAATACTCCTATTTTGAAACAACTCTGTCAACACTCAAACCAACACTCAACCCAAACGACCAAGGAAGGAGAACTTGATCACAGAGCTGGCCTTTTGGTAAAACTTAGAACGATTACTCGGAGGCACCAGATAGGAAGGCACATCAGTATTAAGAAATGAGTCAGACAGGACCCATATCCCATATCCTTTCAGTCCAACTGAAGATGATTACTTAGGAGGAAAATCCAGTACAAAAATGGTCAATATTTAAATATGATTAGTACGAGGAAAAACCAACAAAAAATGTTAGATATCTAAATATGGTTACAAGGCAGAAAATCCAGTACAATGATGGTAAATATTTTAAGAAAATTCTAAGAAGGAAAATCCAGTACAACGATGGTAAATATTTAAATATGACTCCAAGGAAGAAAATCCAGTACAAAGATAGTAAATATCTAAATATTTACTAGAAGGAAGAAAATCCAATACAAAGATGGCAAATATTTTAAGCTAATTATAAGATGGAAAATGCAGTACAAAGATAATAAATATTTTAAAATGATACTTGGAGGAAAATCCAGTACAAATATTGGAAATACTTAAAAGATAATTACAAGAAGGAAAATCCAGAACAAAGATTATAAACATTTAAATTTGATTACATGGAGGAAAATACAGCAAAAAGATTGCGAATATTTAAATACGATTACTACGAGGAAAACACAGTACAAAGATAGTGAATGTTTCAATATGATTACTCAGAGGAAAATCCAGTATGAAAATAGTAAATATCTACCTACATATGATTACGGGGAAGAAAATCCAATACAAAGATGTCAAATATTTTAAGATAATTATAAGCAAGAAAATCCAGGAAAAAGATAGTAAATATTTATATATGATACTTGGAGGAAAATACAGCACAAAGATGGTAAATATTTTAAGATAATTACAAGAAGGTAAATGCAGTACAAAGATCATAAATATTTAAACATGATTACAAGGAGGAAAATCCAGCACAAAGATGAAATATTTAAATGTGATTGCAAGGAAAATACAGTGCAAAGATGGTAAATATTTAAACATGATTACAAGGAGGAAAATATACTACAAAGATGGTAAATATTTAAATTTGATTACCTGGAGGAAAATCTAGTACAAAGATGGTAAATATTTAAATCTGATTACAAGAAGGAAAATCCAGCACAAAGCTGCTAAATATTTAAATATGATTACAAGAAGGAAAATCCAATGCAAAGATTATTAATATATAAATATGATTTCAATAAGGAAAATCTTGCACAAGGATTGTAAATATTTAAATCTGATTACTTGGAGGAAAATCCAGTACAAAGATTGCAAATATTTCAACATAATTACAAGAAGGAAAATCCAGCACAAAGATTATAAATATTTAAATATGATGACTTGTCAGAAAATCCAGTACAAAGCTGGTAAATATTTAACTATGATTACAGGAAGGAAAATCCAGCACAGAAATTATAAATATATAAATGTGATGACTTGTCAGAAAATCCAGTACAAAGCTGGTAAATATTTAACTATGATTACAAGAAGGAAAATCCAATGCAAAGATTGTAAATATGATTTCAAGAAGGAAAATCTTGCACAAAGATTGTAAATATTTAAATATGATTCCATGAAGAAAAATCCAGTACAAAGATTGTAAGTATTTCAATATAATTACAAGAAGGAAAATCCAGCACAAAGAGAGGAAATATTTAAATGTTTCAATATGATTACAAGAAGGAAAATCCAGTCCAAAGATGGTATATATGGAAATATGATTAGTCGGAAAATCCAGTAAAAAGATGGTAAATATATAAATATGATTTTACAAGAAGAAATTTTCAGCACAAAGATTACAAATATTTTAATATGATTACAAGCAGGAAAATCCAGTACAAAGATAGTATACATTTAAATATAATTACAAGGAGGAAAATCGAGCACAAAAAAATGGTAAATATTTAAATATGATTACTAAAAGGAAAATCGAGCACATAGGAGGTAAATATTTAAATATGATTACAAGGAAAATCCAGTAAAAAGGTTATCAATATTTAAATATGATTATGAGAAGGAAGATCCAGCACAAAGATAGTAGATTTTGAAATATGATTGCAACTAGGAAAATCCAGTGCAAAGATTATAAGTGTTTAAAAATGATTACAGGAAGGAAAATCCAGTACAAAGATTATAAATATTTAAATGTGATTACAAGAAGGAAAATCCAGCACAAAGATAGTAAATATTTTAAATGATTACAAAAAGAAAATGCAGTACAAACATAGTGAATATTTAAATACAATTACTAGATGGAAAATCCAGCACAAAGAAAGTAAATATTTAAATATGATTCCAAGAAGGAAAATCCAGTTCAAATATAAATATTTAAATATGATTACATGAAAGAAAATCCAGCACAAAAATGGTACATAAATATTTAAATATGATTACTGGGAGGAAAATCCATTACAAAGATGGTAAATATTTAAATGTGATTACAAGGAAGAAATTCCAGTACAAAGGTGATAGAATTACAGATGAATAATTGGAGGAGAATCCAATACAAAGATGGCAAGGAAGAGATTTTCTCACAATTCCCTACTGAGAAAAAAATGGAGTTAGACGGGGTTTTAAAGAGGGAGACGAAAGAGTGATGTGAGCATGATGTGAACCGATTTTGACAGCGATAGTATTAAATGCTCAACTGTATGCTATTCATTCCTTGAAAAAAAAATTCCATTTCATTTCCCATCACACTGGAGATGGCCCACATAATCAAGCAACCAAGCAAATCATTGGCTAAAGTCCGTGAAGGTCTCCGTTGCTTTTTCTGGCGATTCTTTTTTTTTCTTTACGTGAGGGAAGGCTTTCCTGTTCTTAAGGGCTTTTTGATGAAAGACTGGGTTTTGGGGGATAATGTGGAAAATGCCTCCAACAAAAGGTGTGAGAACAGGTGTGATGTAAGACCTTTAAATTCGTGCCTGACTTGCGAAATTTACAACACATCTGAAATTCAAGGCTACATTCATTATCACTATGCCTCTCCATTTCCTGTTGGGTAACTTTATGGTCACATTTGCTCTTGGAAATTATGAAGCTCTGCCAATGACCCATTGTAATTGTTCTAATGAATAGACTACATGTTGGTCGCATTGTCTTTCCTCTTCAGATTTTAAAGGTTCAATCTCAAAAATCACACTTATTGTCCATATTGTATGTTGGATGCAAAGAAATACTTAAATATAATTCCCCCCCTTCCACTCACTGCCACCCTTTGCTCACGATGGGAATTTTTTAAATTCCTGGGTTTAACCTCCTTTACATTTGCTGACGCTTCATCTTCAATTTCCCCACACTTCTCTATCCTTGTGTGCCTTTCTTACTTTTTATGTCCACCCCCCCCCCCCTCCCCCAACCTCTCCCTCTGCCTCTCCATTGCATATGTATATCAAGATGTCCCTTAAAAATTGACGTTGACTCAGGACATTCTCAAGATCATCAGAAAATGGAGTTTAGACTTATTAAACTGTACTCTTTGTGTTTACCACGATGGAAATTTGCCTTGATAATTAAGTGTTTGGAGTACCTCAAAAAGCCTCTGACTCAGTGAAAACAAATGGAATAGTTGCAATTGGAAAAGAACAAGACGTCAACATTTGTCATGGCTGTTCATCTTCCATCAAACTTGACAGACATAGTGCTAAGATCAATATTAGGGAGTTAGACAGGGAGGTACAAAACAGGCCAAATCAACCATTGAGAGACACATTGCCTCAAAGGTTTTAATTTTGCAACAAGAACAAAACAAACCTTTTTGACCTTAGACCATCGTACAGATATCCCAAAGTTACACCTGATTGGACATTTATTGGGAATGCTTAATATTTTTCAAAAGACTGACATAAGCAGTAAATAATCTCACCAAGCAATTTTAGCAACTGCCACTTCTCTCTGAAATTCTAAATGAACCTTCCGTTGATTCAAAATTGCTATCGTCTGTCACAAAAATGTCCGACAGCAAACTCATCCTGAGAACTTCACAACCCCAACTTTTATCATCATAATCATCCTTCTGCTGTCACAAGTGTACTGCAGTCAGTCACACCCTGCTTGCTCCATTCTTTTCTGTATCATCCCACAGCACTCACATCCTATTCTCTGCACTCTCATATTCTACCTGTCATCTCACCTGTCAGCTTTCTTGTTACCCTCTGTTACTTTGACTTTCCATAGCCTTCCCCATTTCTCATCCCCTGAATCCATCACATTAAACCAGATTCATGGAAAAAATGGAAATAAAACACTGATGTAAAATAAACCGGGTAAGATAAACAATTAAGATTCCATTTTAGAGTTAGTACAATAATTGCATTTATGGGCTGCTCGGATACCCAACATACAGTAATTGCTTATTCTCTCGGAGCTGTCTGGCTCGGGTTTTATTCCCGACCCGGCTATAAACTGTTACCCTGGTGTTTTGCAGGCAGGGCGAGGAATCAATATGTGCGTCCTTCATTGAAAGGATGATTACTCCAAGGACACACCCACCAGCACCGGTTGTTGGTGGTCATTAAATATCCCTTGGTATCTTTCACGAAGAGTAGGTGAGTTATCACCGGACCCCTGAATAAATTACTAATTCCTTCCCAAACCTACTTCCGTCGAAAGTTGGTTGGAGACATGGACCAGGAACCTTTCCCAACCGTCTGCACAAAAAGGTGGGAATAATTGGGGCCATCAAAGGAGCAGTAGTAGTGCTAGTAGTAGTTATTGTTGGATTAGACAATTATTGTGTTTGCTTTTCTTAGCTCCAATTTGTAAACGATTAGTGTACCAATGATCCATTGATAACAAAGCTGATCTTGGTTATTGACATGAGGAACAAAGCGATATAAATCCATGTTCAAGACCGTTCATCTGCTTGTAGTTACAATAAATTGAATTGATTCAAATGGTGCACATTATATGTGAGTTGCCTTTTTCAGTCATGAAAGAAAGACATTTTAAAGTTGCTTGAATAGTATAACTTGATAACGTATTGAAATATATTATTACTTTACGTTTTGAACATTATTTACGGTTTGAAGGAGTCTTAAGGGAAATTGTTATCTTTTTTATAGAAAATAATGTGATTAATAACTGGTAGTATTATCTCTCTTTATACGACGCCATCAAGTCATGTGTGAAAGGTCCACTATAAAATTTTGAATACTGATACATGACAATGTTCAAATCCAGACAATGCACCAGTCCGACTGAAAAAGACTCTTCACCTGCTGAGCCATACATTTCTGTCATTTTATAGAAACATACAACGTAGAATTACCCGTGCGTCTTTCTTGTCGCTTGGCCAATCCCTCCTTTAGCCAATTTTCAGCTGCGTATGGAAAAAAAAAGAGAGTGCCGATGTAAGATAGACAGCCATGACACAAAGGCCAGAGATGAATAAATGTGTGTGGAGCGAGAGAAGACGTTATGAGGATTTTTATCATTGGGCCTTTTCACTCAGGGAGTTGATTTATCTCTCGACTGAGTCAAGTGTTTCATAACACTCAATGAATCCAGGTGGCTAGCAAAACCAATATCGCTCAGGCTGCCATGACTGACGGGCTGCACAGATAGCGGGATAAATGGCGTGCGCAACACATCGGGGCGGAGACCAAGGACATCATGAGAGCCTTTGGGGCTCCATTTTATTCCCATATCCAAAGCAGTTTCTTTCCGACCTTCTTATCGACAATGCCAGAGTCGGCTGTGTATCAGAGAGCCCGAACCAAGTGACCCTCGCAAATGTATGATGTCCATTGGCAGCTTGAGCATGAGATTTGTTTTTATTTTTAATCCTGTGAGCAACAAGAACAGAGCATGAGAATTTCAACATTAGACCCGAAAAAAGACAAGATGGCCGGCCCCGCTTTATCCCAAAGAACAGTGTACACATAAGGACTCATCTGAAATGGCTGACATGAGCTGAATCAAAATAAAGAGCAATTACTGCACCGTAATCCCACGAAGGAAGCCAGACATAACAATACACACACACACACACACACACATATGTATATATATATATATATATATATATATATATATATATATATATATCTTCTTCTTCTTCTTTCGGCTGCTCCCGTTAGGGGTCGCCACAGCAGATCATCCGTATGATCCGCATAGTGATTTGGCACATGTTTTACACCGGATGCCCTTCCTGACGCAACCCTGGTCGCCTCTTACGACACAGGGATATGGTACACCTATTTTAACCAGGGTATACACCAGCCCAGTATACTGGTACTCATTTCGCCGACCTCGGCAGGATGACAGGCTGAGTCAACCCCCTGATGTATTAATTCAGTGGCCCAATGGGTCTTGAACTCAGGACCTTTTGGGATCCCAAGCCGCTGCCCTAACCACTGCGCCAACACCAGGATTATATATATATACACACACACACACACACACAAATATAAACACACACACATACTCATTTTACCTTCTTACTTTATCAATAACAACTTAACTGCACATTTCCCCTGATTTTGTTTCCAACATTTAAACTTTGAACAAATCAAACACCAATTCCCTGCATTGCAAGGGATCTTTACCGTCCAGATGATTGCACATGGGACAGTGGGCTGAATGGTATTTCAGAAAGGAAACCGAGCTTTCACCGAGATCTGAAAGACCCCGAAGACCCAAAAGTCACTGAAGACGCAAAAGACTCTGAAGACCCTTTGGACCCCTTAGACCTCAACACCATTTAGACCTCTGAGACTCTTTGGACAGATGAGACAGCTTCGACCCTTGACTTGGACTTGACCACTTGGACCTTTTTATATTCAGACCAAGACCACATTTTGACCATAGAAGACAAATAATTTTTTTATAAATACAATGTCAACAATATAATATCACCAATATTACAAATATATTTGTACAAAAGAAATGTTTGTATTATGATTGGTGTAAATCATGACAACACAGCGAATCTGTGACATCAATCTGTGCAATGACGTGTCGAGAGAGGTGAGCGTCGTGAGCGGATGCACACCAGTACTGTATGTGTATATTCCAATAGTAACTCCTGGCTGTCGTGGTGACCTTCAGCATCAGCATTGTGAGCATCAAAAATCTTCTTCTCTGAAGTGGCTGAACAGATCGAAGCGAAACTTTATACATATGGCTGCCTGTCCATGAGGAACAAAAGGTTCACACATATGATATCATAGGTCACATGGTTTGGCAGCCATATTTCATTTACCCTGAAACCTATAAAAAAAATACACCACTCAAAAGAAGTCCTGGTGACAGTCTGCAATCTCTGATTGCTGTTTTTCTTGTTTTAAAGATAGGCCACAGACTTCCTGGTCATCATTGAAGTGGAAATGAGTTATTCTCGAGGATAACTGATTTGGCAATAGCCTGGGGTTGGCTTCGTCGTTCGGGCGGCTGGTTTGAGATTTTCGGGTCCTTAGTTTGAGCACTGTTAGCTGCTGAATTAACACCATGTGGGGTTGACTTAGCCCGTCATCCTTCCGAGGTCGGTGAAATGAGTACCAGTTCCAGTATACTGGTATAGGGGCACATCATTCGCGGCATAGTTGTGCCCCAACAAAATGATAGCAACCCGGCAGCCAAGCTGCCATATGCAAGAAGAAGACTGATTTGGCAAAACCGAAATGTAATTCGTGTGTGTGAGATATAGTTTATGTGCAGATTTTAAAAAATCTTTAATACAGTACTTAATCACGATAACATAAGTGGACAGAAATGTGGTCCAATCGACCTGACTCAATGCAATGCCATAAGCAAGGGGTCTGGTAATAGCTCAAAGCCTCAAGTGCCCATTTGCTTGTGTTTGTTTTGTTGTTCAGACTCAGATATTGAATGGAGCACCAAAAGCCATCATTTTAAATGGAATTAAAATTTGTTTCTTCGACTGCTTGTGGTGATAAATTGCGCGAAGACCTCGTGGCTCACGGTGCGGACCTTTCGGGTTCGCAGTTCCTAAATGCTCCTGGGGGAAGCACGGGGATCACTGGCCTCTGTGAATCGAACCCCTCTTGGTGCACCTGGCTCGGTGATGCATGCCATGATATCGGTTACATCACCTGGCGGTAAATTGCGAACAAGACTTGCACGCTGGTTTCGGTCAACCTGTCTGCTCAGGTCGCTCCCGGCAGAACCCTTTGATTCGTCGCCACACACGTTGGCGGATGAATGGTTGCAAATGTCCCCCAGAGCACGTCATCCGTATTTTCCTTGTTCCTTCCTCAGAAAGTCTGAGCACTGGGTCGTATGTCTGTCGTTTACCGGTCGCCAGCATTGAATTGGAACCCGTAGCACCCGGAGAGGGATGATGGGTGCAAAGAGGACAGTGCTACCATCTTCTTTATGAGGGTCTTCACAGTGATTCCCAAAGGAGCCCCTCATGTTTCAGCAGGGAAGCAGTTTCCATGAGACCCGATGGACGTGGGTGTCCATGCGCTCCAGAGTCAGTCTGGATCTTGCAGAAAACGACATGGTATTGTCCAAATCGATTTCATTCATTTTGTTTGCAGCCTGGGGCTGATGGATACATCATTGCTGGGAGCATGGCTGTCCCGCTGATTCAGTGCCCTTGTAGATTAGAGCAGGAATCTGTAATATGTTAATGGTGCGGGAGATAACTCTTCTATTCTTCGCGAAGACACCGTGGGAGCATTAACATCCACCAACTAATCCCAGCAGACAGGAAATCCAGTTTAACGTCCATCAGAAGGACGACACACAAATTGATGCCTCACCATGCCTGAGAAACAGCAGGATGATACTTTATAGCTGGGCTGAGATTCGAACCCAGGTGAGATAGCTCAGAGGTGAGTGCACATACCTCGAGGCCATCCTGCCCACCTATCGATCGATGTGGTTACATTTGAGTCCTGCACGAAGAAAGAACCTTTGTTTAGTTTCCATCCCGTTTCTTACAAATTAACTACCGTCGGTACTTGGTTTGTCGAGGTAACTTTAAAAGATCTTAATTGACAACAAAACAGTCTTTTTGATCCAGACACATTGAGCCCTTATAGACTCTGCACATGTTGGAGTCCAAACCATCAGGGGCCATTCAAAAATTACGGAACATATTTTTTGCCCAAATTTGACACCCTCACTCCCCTGTAACAGTCTGTGACGTTTCAGCAGACACCCTATAAAATAGTACATACGCTCAATGAAGACACCCCCTCCTTGAATTGGAATCCTTGTGACGTCGTCATAGGACTAATCAATCGCTTGGAATGATGCAATGCTTTCTCAATTTGTTCAATTGCTTTCATTTGCAAATGAGATTAAGTGTCTGTGCAAAAAGCAATGATGGAATTTAAATAAAGCGATTGATTTGATTTCATCATTTAATGTGTTGAATATGTGTTTTTAAATATTTGGATCTTTAAATAAAGGGCACCTGGAACAAAGTTGTCATTGATTGATTTACCTTTATGTAACGGCACAGGAAGCATCCCTCTCCCCTGGAACACTCCGTAACGCTTGGACATACAGCACCAACCCCCTCCCCCCATACATTACGTCATTTTTGAATGGCCCCTCTCACCTGAAAAGCACGTTTTTGTCTAATTGCTGTCTGTGCCATGAATGCACACACACACACACACACACACACACACACACACACACACACACACACACACACACACACACACACACACACACACACGATATGTAGTTATTTATTTAATAGTCTGTATATATATATATATATACAGACCAAAACAGGACACAAGACATGCACGCATGGAGGAGGGATCTCCAAAGAGGAAAAACTGGAAAATTAGAAGTACGGATTTGGGTGGGGTTAATGAGGGTAGAAAAGATCATGAATTTAGATTGGGGATGATCTAAGATGGTGGTGAACAGCTGTCTTGAAGACCTGGAGGGAATAATGACATTGAAGAGGATGTGGAAGTTGGTTCCACAGGCGGGAAAAATAAAAGAGGAACAAACTTAAACCACGAAAACAAAATATAATAGTGCAAACGAAAAAAAACGAATACACACACACACACACACACACACACACACACACACACACACACACACACACACACACACACACACACAAACACCTTGTCTCTGATTTGATTGATCTTACTTTTATTTAATCACTGGGTTTTTAATGTAAACATCTGTTGGCTCAGCCTTAGACTCCGAGGGATATTCTGTGATGGTCTTGGTCTTGTGATGGATTTTCTGTGATGGTCTTGGTCTTGTAATGGATTTTCTGTGATGGTCTTGGTCTTGTGATGGATTTTCCGTGATGGTCTTGGTCTTGTGATGGAGAATTATGCTCATCATCACGATGCCAGCGAGATAGTCACACTATTCGTGGTCTACACAAACCGGGTCATTGTGTGGTTTTCGAGATGGAATCGCCATGACATGCGTTTGACGAATGTTATGTTTGGCATGGAAAGTAGATTTCCTTATTATTTAATTATTCCATAAACTGGTCATTGTGTGCGTGCTGACCGCGTTTCGCTATACCCACCAACCCCCACCACCACCACCAGCTACATCTACTCCCGCCCACCACTTCGTCCTCGTCACACTATAAGGAGCTATCGGTGTTGGTTGCTGGCAGAAAGCGCCTCCCGCCGCTCCTACAGCTTAATTAGAAGAAGCTGAGACGGAGAGCGAGAGCTTAAGGAGCTGAGCAGGAGAGTCAGAGGAAGAGGAGCTGCGCAGGAGAGCGACAGGAGAAGGAGGACGAGAGGCGAAAGATTTTGAGCAGATGTTATCATGGGGTTCAGCATGAACATCGCGAAATACGAGAAACAGGTAAGAAGCTCGGACTGGTAGGGTTAGCCCGGACGGGTTAGCCGAGCCATCTCGGAAGGTGTTGCACCGAGGCTCTCCGGGACCGGTGTTTTGGGGTTGTTGCTGAAGATACGATAAACCAAGATGTTTGCATCGGAGCAAAAGTGCCTGGGGCCCTGATGACGTAAGCACGAAGCGCAAGGTTGCAATAGTGTGTGTCAATTCCCATTCTCAGTACACCCCCCCCCCCCCAGCAATCAGGTCAGTTTTAGCACATTTAGACCACAGAGCGAGATCTTCATGTCCAAGCGATTCGGATCGTCCAGGTCCTGCGAAGCACGACCACACGTCCTATTGATGTGACTCAAGACTCAGCGGATCCGTTCTATGGTGATGTCATTGGATCGCGAATGTGAAAATGTACGTCATCGCAAGGACAGAAAGCTAAATTGGGTGATCGTCATCTTAAAAATGTCATTTATTCACCCTTCAGAAATATTCCGTGCAGGTATGACTTGTGTATAAAGCTGAAGATAAATATCGGACGATGGTCGATCATGAATTCAATATCTGAAGATAAGGAGCAAAAAGAAGGAAATGTTACTCCTTTAATGGGTTAAAGCTCATTAAAGGAGAATGTATATAAATTATTCAATAAATCTGTTTTAAGAACATCCAGTGGGTTGACTGGTTGGTGTTTCTTTCAGAACCCTCCTGGGGAACCCGGGTTTGAACCCCATCTATATCTACTACAAGGTGGTACATCCACTCTCTGGGCACAAGGGCCCTTCTTGGCCCAATGGCTTGACGCAATGGAAAAACAAGAAAAAGACCAATCAGAGATTGCAGACCCTCATCAGGACTTGTTTTGTGTGGGGTATTTTGTGTGGTGTTTGTGTACTGGTGTGTTACATAATTAATAAGACGTAACAATAACTACCACTTTATAACTGCTGGCAGTGATGACCGGGCACCACGATGTCCCGCTTTGATGCGACCCCATTTTGATCGGACACTTGACCCTCACCCATGACATTTTTTATTAATCAGTTGAATTTAGCGTGGGATTAAAATTAAATTAAATTCAAATCAAATGGAAGACCAAATAGGTACATTCCTGCACTCGAGTAATCAGAAGGAACCCGAACATGCAGAAAGCAAATATTAAGTTATCAGGAGGAACCTGGATAAGATTCACATTTCAGCTGCTGCTCCTCTACCCTCAAATCCATCCAGGCACAGCCAAGTGAGCCGTAATGAAAAAAAAAATGAAAAAAAGAACCCAGATAAAAAAAATGAATAATTCTGACTGCCAGACCACATGTCTAATCAGGTTGAAATTTAGAACATGTATTCCCCATCACTACTAGATCATAATTTTGAAGTTTCACATCGATTCATTAAGCAGTTCAAGAGAAATAATTTTAAAATATTTTTCGCTCAATCCAATGTGGCTGCCAGACCATGTGACTTTTCAAATATTCATGAATACCATGGTATCCCCAAGGCTTGGGGAATATTTGTGTGAAGTTTCCCTTTGATCTGTCCAGCCTTTCTGGAGAAGAAGATTTTTGTTGGTTTTATGGTAAATACAATATGGCTGCCAAACCATGTGACCTATGATGTCATATGTGTGAACCTTTTGTTCCTCTTGAATAGATGGTCATATGTTTAAGGTTTCATCTCAATCTGTTCAGCCACTTCAGAGAAGACGATTATTGAAGGTTAAAAAAAAAAACAATATAGCTGCCGAATCACGTAACCAATGACGTCATTCATTTTTTCTGTGGATCATTTTATCCCGAGATGACTCTCAAAATTTTTCATACTGATCAGATGAAGCATTCTACACATGTGATTATGATGTCATAATGAAGGCAACTATGACATCATAAAAAAATCACACTCATTCCCCATGAGTACTTGCCCTGTGCTAAGTTTAATTTTCTTCCTTGTTGCGGTTTCAGAGATACAAAAGTCCAACGTTATTTCCGTTTTTTCAACATGGCTATCACACCACATCACCTATGACATCATCATTATCAATGAAACATTCTACTTGAGTAGTCGCTGCTATTATAAAAATTTCGTCTCAATCTGATAAGCAGTTGCGGAAAAAAAGAAAAAAGTTCTGTGCGGACAAACAAACAAACGGACCCAAATCAGGGCCGTCTTAACAGCATTGGAGGCCCTGGGCTAAGCAATGCACTAGGGCCCCTTCCCACCCACCCATGGGAATAAAAATGTAAACGGTCAATAAAATGAAGCCGACAGATTTATTGGTACTTTCAACAAAATCGATGTTTAAACATTAAAAAAAACATCCTGCAAAGTGAGGATTAATCAACACAACCTTTTGAACAATATAACATGTCTTGAAAAACACAAGCATTTCAACATATAAATGATAATTAATTGGTAGACCATACAGATGGAGATGGTACAGTATGAATTATTTATTATTAATCAACACAAACGTTTGTGAAATTTCTTTGCAGAGAATTGATTTATAATTCGTTTGAATTCAATCGTCTTCAGGATGTCATTTTCCATGCAAACATCAACACACAACCTCACACCAATTAGGCAGCAAGGGGCCCCTAGAATCATGGGGCCCCGAGGCAACTGACCAGTGTGCCCATGCCTTAAGACGGCCCAGACCCAAATGCAATACTCTCTCTTCTGGCGAGGGTAAAACTCAAATAACACCAATGAAAAATCCGAAAAAATGTAAAACAAAAATATTTGAAATATTAATGTTTTCATAAATATTTTGTGGAAAACCGAAGTCGGCAGCCCCTGAGTATACCCTGAAATTTTGGTGTTGATCAGCCCAAGTGTCTCGGAGTAGTTATCCGACATACAGACATAGTACGTGCAGACACAGCTCTGTTTACTTTCATCACCGAAGGTGGAAGGAGGTTATATGTTTTCACCCATCTGTACTGTGTGTTTGTCTGTGTGAACAGGATATCTCAAAAAGTTGTGGACCGATTCGGACGAAACTTGGGAGACATGATGGGTGTAATGAGGAAGAAATGATTTGATTTTGGTGAAGATCCAAATCCGGATCCAGATCAAAGAATTTTTTTAAGTGATTCTTTACCATTCAGAGGTCGGGCTAAAGTGATATATAACACGATATCTCAAAAAGTTATGGACGGATTTGGCAAAACTTAGTGAACAACTTGGGAGTGTGACAAGGAAGAATTGATTCGATTTTGGTGAATATCTGAAGCCAAATACGGATACGCATTTTTGTTAACATTGAAAGTGATTCTTCGCAATGGACAGATGGTATGGGGCCAAAAACAATTTCGCAAAGGATACTTCAAAAAGCTGTAGATGAGTGATGACAAAACTTGGTGGATGAGTTGGTAGGTGACAAGTACAAGCTGATTAAATTTTGCTTCAGATCCAAATCTATATCCGGCCTATTAGTAGGATACAAACGTAAAATGTTCATTCTGGCAAAGGTAGATGAGTGCCATTCTAGTTTATACATGAGATGTTTGTTCATGATCTATGACTGTCCTTGTAATTAATGTAAAAGTACACTCATATCTCCTAATGTACATGTAATTAATGTAAAAGTGCACTCATTTCTCCTAATGTCCATATAATTAATGCAATAGGAAATTAATATCTCCTAAGGTCCATGTAATTAATGTAAACGTACACGCATATCTTCTAATGTCCATCTAATTAATGTAAAAGTGCACTCATATCTCCTCATGTCCATGTAATTAAAGTAAACCTACACTCATATCTCCAAATGTCCATCTAATTAATGTAAACGTACACACATATCTTCTAATGTCCATCTAATTAATGCAAAATGCACTCATAATCTCCTAATATCCATGCAATTAATGTAAAAGTACACTAATATCTCCCAATGTCCACATAATTAATGTAAAAGTAAACTAATATCTCCTAATGTCCATGTAATTAATGTAAAAGTGCACTCATATCTCCTAATGTCCATGTAATTAATGTAAACGTGCACTCATATTTCTTAATGTCCATGTAATGAATGTAAACGTACACTCATATTTCCTAATGTCCATATAATTAATGTAAAAGTACACTCATATTTCCTAATGTCCATGTAATTAATGTAAAAGTACACTCATATTTCCTAATGTCCATGTAATTAATTTAAACGTACACTCATATTTCCAAATATCCATGTAATTAATGTAAGAGTACACTCATATCTCCAAATGTCCATGTAATTAATGTAAAAGTACACTCATAGTTCCTAATGTCCATGTAATTAATGTAAAAGTGCACTCATTTCTCCTCATGTCCATGTAATTAATTAAAAAGTGCACTCATATCTCCTAATATCCATGCAATTAATGTAAAAGTACACTAATATCTCCCAATGTCCACGTAATTAATGTAAAAGTACACTAATATCTCCAAATGTCCATGTAATTAATGTAAAAGTACACTCATATTTCCTAATGTCCATGTAATTAATGTAAACGTACACTCATATTTCCTAATGTCCATATAATTAATGTAAAAGTACACTCATATTTCCTAATGTCCATGTAATTAATGTAAAAGTGCACTCATATCTCCTAATGTCCATGTAATTAATGTAAACGTACACTCATATCTCCAAATGTCCATGTAATTAATGTAAAAGTACACTCATATCTCCTATTGTCCATGTAATTAATGAAAAAGTGCACTGGTATCTCCTAATTTCCATGTAATTAATGTAAATGTACACACATATCTCCAAATGTTCATGTAATTAATGTAAAAGTGCACTCATATCTCCTAATGTCAATGTAATTAATGTAAACGTACACTCATATCTCCAAATGTCCATGTAATTAATGTAAAAGTGCACTCATATCTCCTATGTCCATGTAATTTATGAAAAAGTGCACTGGTATCTCCTAATTTCCATGTAATTAATGTAAACATACACTCATATCTCCAAATGTCCATGTAATTAATGTAAAAGTACACTCATATTTCCTAATGTCCATGTAATTAATGTAAAAGTACACTGATATCTCCTAATGTCCATATCATCAATGTAAAAGTGCACTCATATCTCCTAATGTCCATGTAATTAATGAAAAAGTGCACTCATATCTCCTAATTTCCATGTAATGAATGTAAACGTGCACGCATATCTCCAAATGTCCATGTAATTAATGTAAATGTACACTCATATCTCCAAATATCCATGTAATTAATATAAAAGGACACTGATATCTCCGAATGTCCATGTAATTAATGCAAAAGTACACTCATATGTCCTTATGTCCTTGTAATTAATGTAAAAGTATACTCATATTTGCTAATGTCCATGTAATTAATGTAAGAGTACACTCATATTTCCGAATGTCCATGTAATAAATGTAAAAATACACTCATATCTCCTAATGTTCATGTAATTAATGTAAAAGTACACTCATATCTCCAAATGTCCATGTAATTCATGTAAAAGTACACTCATGTCTCCTAATGTCCAAGTAATTAATGAAAAAGTGCACTCGTATCTCCTAATGTCTATGTAATTAATGTAAATGTACACTCATATCTCCAAATATCCATGTAATTAATGTAAAAGTACACTCATATATCCAAATGTCCATGTAATTAATGTAAAAGTACACTCATATATCCAAATGTCCATGTAATTAATGTAAAAGTACACTCATATTTCCTAATGTCCATGTAATTAATGTAAATGTACACTCATATCTCCAAATGTCCATATAATTAATGTGAGAGTACACTCATATCTCCAAATGTCCATGTAATTAATGTAAAAGTGCACTCATAGTTCCTCATGTCCATGTAATTAATTAAAAAGTGCACTCATATCTCCTAATTTCCATGTAATCAATGTGAAAGTACACTCATATTTCCTAATGTCCATGTAATTAATGTAAATGTGCAGTCATATCTCCTAATGTCCATGTAATTCATGAAAAAGTGCACTCATATCTCCTAATTTTCATGTAATAAATGTTAAAGTACACTCATATCTCCGTATATCCATGTAATTAATGTAGAAGTATACTCATATCTCTGTATATCCATGTAAATAATGTAAAAGTACACTCATCTCTCCTAATGTCCTTGTAATTAATGTAAAAGTATACTCATATTTGCTAATGTCCATGTAATTAATGGAAGAGTACACTCATATTTCCTAATGTCCAAGTAATTAATCTAAACGTACACTCATGTCTGCTAATGTCTATGTAATTAATGTAAAGTACACTCATATCTCATAATGTCCATGTAATTAATGTAAAAGTACACTGATGTCTCATAATGTCCATGTAATTAATGTAAAAGTACACTCATATCTCATAATGTCCATGTATTTAACGTAAAAGTACACTTATATCTACTAATGTCTTTGTAATTAATGTAAAAGTACATTCATATCTACTAATGTCTTTGTAATTAATCTAAACATATACTCATATCTCCCAATGCCTATGTAATTCATGTAAAAGTACATTCATATCTACGAATGTCCTTTTAATTAATGTAAAAGTAAACTCATATTTACTAATGTCCATGTAATTAATGTAAAAGTACACTCATATCTACTCATCGAAAGGCTCCAAGGTCACCATTGGAGGTAAAAGTTCTGCTAAATGATGAAAAAGGCAAACAGAATGTATATTTGGCTCAAGTCACATCGATCAAGGGAGTGGCCATGCTGGAGGCACCTTCCAAAATAGTTGCCAAAGTTTGCTTTGGAAGAACCTTTTTCGTCCTGGAGTTATCTGATGGATTCCTTTACTGCTGCTTCCCCATTGCCTGGTGAGGGAGGCACCGTTTGATGGACTGATCCATCCAGGCTTGAGTGTTTGCACGAGGTAATTAAAAACCATAGGCCACATAATGAATGCAGGGTAATGTGCCTTCAGCGTACATCCCTCTCAGCATGCTCCTTTAATTACATCTGATGGCAATGTGTGTTTCCACTGCCAGGGATAACATTCCATTCCTGTAAGCACTCTGACCAGCTAAAAATGTACCTTGCAACCAAAGAACATACCTAGCAAGCAAAGAACATACCTGGCAAGCAAAGAACATACCTGGCAAGCAGAGAACATACCTGGCAAGCAAAGAACATACCTGGCAAGCAAAGAACATACCTAGCAACCAAAGAACATACCTAGCAACCAAAGAGCATACCTAGCAACCAAAGAACATACCTAGCAAGCAAAGAACATACCTGGCAAGCAAAGAACATACCTGGCAAGCAAAGAACATACCGAGCAAGCAAAGAACATACCTAGCAAGCAAAGAACATACCTGGCAAGCAAAGAACATACCTAGCAAGTGAAGAACATACCTGGCAAGCAAAGAACATACCTAGCAAGTGAAGAACATACCTGGCAAGCAAAGAACATACCTAGCAAGCGAAGAACATACCTGCCAAGCAAAGAACATACCTAGCAAGTGAAGAACATACCTGCCAAGCAAAGAACATACCTGGCAAGCAAAGAACATACCTAGCAAGCAAAGAACATACCTAGCAACCAAAGAACATACCTAGCAACCAAAGAGCATACCTAGCAACCAAAGAACATACCTAGCAAGCAAAGAACATACCTGGCAAGCAAAGAACATACCTGGCAAGCAAAGAACATACCAAGCAAGTGAAGAACATACCTGGCAAGCGAAGAACATACCTGGCAAGCAAAGAACATACCTGGCAAGCTAAGAATGTACCTGGCAAGCAAAGAACATACCTAGCAAGCAAAGAACATACCGAGCAAGTGAAGAACATAGCTGGCAAGCTAAGAATGTACCTGGCAAGCAAAGAACATATCTAGCAAGCGAAGAACATACCTGGCAAGCTAAGAATGTAGCTGGCAAGCAAAGAACATACCGAGCAAGCAAAGAACATACCGAGCAAGCAAAGAACATACCGAGCAAGCGAAGAACATACCGAGTAAGCAAAGAACATAGCTGGCAAGCTAAGAATGTACCTGGCAAGCAAAGAACATACTGAGCAATCGAAGAACATAGCTGGCAAGCTAAGAATGTACCTGGCAAGCAAAGAACATACTGAGCAATGGAAGAACATACCGAGCAAGCAAAGAACATACCTGGCAAGCTAAGAATGTACCTGGCAAGCAAAGAACATAGCTGGCAAGCTAAGAATGTACCTGGCAAGCAAAGAACATACCGAGCAAGCGAAGAACAAAGCTGGCAAGCAATGAATGTACCTGGCAAGCAAAGAACATACTGAGCAATGGAAGAACATACCGAGCAAGCAAAGAACATACCTGGCAAGCTAAGAATGTACCTGGCAAGCAAAGAACATACCGAGCAAGCTAAGAATGTAGCTGGCAAGCAAAGAACATACCTAGCAAGCGAAGAACATACCTGGCAAGCTAAGAATGTAGCTGGCAAGCAAAGAACATACCTGGCAAGCAAAGAATGTACCTGGCAAGCAAAGAACATACCGAGAAAGCGAAGAACATACCTGGCAAGCGAAGAATGTAGCTGGCAAGCAAAGATCATACCGAGCAAGCAAAGAACATACCGAGCAAGCAAAGAACATACCGAGCAAGCGAAGAACATACCGAGTAAGCAAAGAACATACCAAGCAAGCAAATAACATACCGAGCAAGCAAAGAACATACCCAGCAAGCAAAGAACATACTGAGCAAGCGAAGAACATAGCTGGCAAGCTAAGAATGTACCTGGCAAGCAAAGAACATACCGAGCAAGCGAAGAACATATTGGCAAGCTAAGAATGTACCTGGCAAGCAAAGAACATACCGAGCAAGCTAAGAATGTACCTGGCAAGCAAAGAACATACTGAGAAATCAAAGAACATACTGGCAAGCTCAGAATGCACCTCAAAATATAAGAACTTATCTATCAATTTAAGAATATACCTGGCAAGCCAGGAATGTACCTGTTAAACTTTGAATATACCGAACAAGCTAATAACATACCTGGAAAATAAAAAACACACAAGGCAAGCTTAGAACTTACATTGCAAGTTAATAATTTAAGTAAGCTAGCCTAGGTAATTTAAGTAACCTAGCCTAATTTAAGTAACCTAGTAAGCTAGCAATATACCTGGCAAGCTAGCAATGTAGCTGGCAAGTTGGAAGTATACTTGCTCAGTTAAATATGTACCTGGCAGGGTATGCTTCATCCTGCAGCCCACACATCCCATGTAAAACTATATGATCCGGTCCTATCAGCGTTCATCCACCTCACCCCCCAACCCCCCAACCCCCAACCCCTTTACCCCCTCCATCAATCCCAATCAGTTCACCACACCTATACCTCTTCCTTTTTTAATCATATCGTCCCTCTTTCCAATATTAAACGTTCAGGCATTGTATTTTGAGCTGGTCTTCTCCAATGCTTCCATGGCATGATTCATTTCGATCAGCCTCTGTTTATTGGGTATTGATTGCTTCCCTTTGCACAATCACCTGAGTCGCAGACACAACACGGCCATTGTCGACCAGTAGGTTTTCCTGTATGGCATTCCCATCCAAGCACAGCTCATGATTCTCATGTTACGTTCAAATGCCATTTACTCTGTCGAGTTGTTCATTGTCTCTTAATGTCTTTGTAATTCATGCCAAAGTACACCGATGTCTCAGAATGTCCTTGTCCTGTAGAACTTACATTGTAAGTAAGTACACATGATCTTCCAGGTGAGCCTTCAACGGTGGAGGAAAAAAAGGTGTGCTGCAAGAGAGGTGATCCTTATGTTTATGGCTTAATATAAAGATAAATAAACTTTAAAAATAACGAAACATCTTTCTACTTCGTTTCACAAGTTTTAACTGGATTTCCACATAAAAAAAAAATTTGCATCAGTTGCGACTTCTTTCTCTGACTGTACCTTGTCTCGCTTCTCTGGCCAGTGTTAAGCTAGTGTGGAAAGCTTCACCTGTGATGGTGAGTGAGTGTGGAATACTTCAGTTGTGTTTTCCACTCATGGCCGATTAACAACATTTGAATATAATGGTGAAATCTATGTCATTAATGGGTTTATCTCCATGGAAACCGTGTATGAACATGATGGTGAAATCCATCCATTCCATCAGGATCACACTCTGTGCAGAGCATCAGTGCTGCCAAAGTAGTCTCCTGGGCTAGTGGGCACAATCCTGGACACGCCACCACTCCAACACAGGATACTCGAATGACTCAATCATCCCAGCAAGGTGGAACTCATTTTGCCGACCTCGGAAGGATGACAAGCTGAGTCAACCCCACCTGGTATTAATTCAACGACTCCCAGGATTCGACCTCAGGACCCGAGGATCCGAAGCCTGCCACCCGAACCATTTAGCCAACACCAGGCACAATGGCGAAATACATGTCGTTAACAGGTTTATCTCCATGGAAACCGTGTTTTTGGATTCTTCTCCTCCATCTATTTTAATTTTTGGCGATTGTGTAGCAAGAATGCAGAAATTTGATTGGATTATGTTCGTGTGATGTGCTGCCACAGGCCCGAAGGAGTGTGAGCCACGAAGCGAAAACATGGGAATGGTTACTCGTTGGAATGTCGGTCCGAGTACAGTGGATAAGCTCTCACATTTTAACAAATTGTGCATTTTATGAGAAAATCAAGACATTTCTTGCATAGTTAGGTCATACCATAATGCTTATTTTCGGATGTGGAGGGAAGTCAGATTTGACCTCTGAGGGGACAGTGAGAGGTCAAATCCAAGATGGCCGCTGTCCTGATAAATACCTTTCTGGAAAGCTTCAAATCCATGTGAGTGCGTGTGAATCTTTTTCACCCTCCGCACTGTTGCTTCGAATACATCTTGGAACATTCATGTTCTTTGTACGAGCGGATGAGCCTGTTATTTTGTCTGCTTTGCAGGTGAGAAGGACATCACAGTACCACCTCCCGAAAAGCTTGAAGGATATCTAGCACGTGTCACGCACACACACACACACACACACACACACACACACACACACACACACACACACATATATGATCAGCCACCAAAGGTGAAGGAGGTTATGTTTTGACCCCTTTCTGTTTGTTTGTTTGTTTGTTTGTTACTTGCTAAATCGAAGATTTTACAAGTATATTGGTGAGTCCATTTTGTTTTTCTGTCTGTTTGTCTGTCCGTTTGTCCGTTTGTCACCTACAGGTCACAATTTTATACTGATCTTCACAAAACTTCAGCAGGTGATAGAGGTTGTCGTAAGGAAGAAGCATCTTGTTTTTGAGTTCAAAAGATCAAAAGGTCAACAAGTTAGGTGATATTTCTGAAATCTTCAATTTTCATCCGATTGACTTGAAATTTGAAGAGGTTTTATATTTCAGGTCAATAAATTCAACCAGCCAATTATTTTGGAGGTCCACGTCTGCCAAAAGGTCAACATGGGCCGAATTTCTAAAATTGTCAATTTTCATCCGATTCCTAATGGTTGGGGTGGTGGGCTTGGGATCGTAGGATCCTGAGTTCAAATCCCACTTGGCTGTTGAATTAATACCAGGTGGGGTTGACTCTGCCTGTCATCCTTCCGAGGTCGGCAAAATGAGTGCCAGCATGCTGGTATACTGTGTCGGAGTGGCGACCCGCCCAGGATGTCCAATAGCCAAGGAGACTGCTGTGGCAGCACCCACGCTCTGCACAGAGTATGAATGGATATCTCAAAAAGTTGTGGACGGATTTGGACGAAATTTGCTGGAGAGGTTGGGTGTGTGACACGGATGAACTTTTTAGATTTTGCTGAAGATCCGAATCTGGTTGTGATGACTTTTAAAGAAATTTTTCACCATTGCAAGATAGGTCCAAAAACGACATCTAGCAGGATATCTCAAAAATTTATGGATGGATTCGAACAAACTTTGGTGGATGAGTTGGTTCGGTGACAAGAACAAGCGGATTAAATTTCAGTTCAGGTGCGAATCCAGATCGAGCCTGTCATCAGTGGCATACAAAACATAAACTAATCAGCCTGGCGAAGGTATGCGCTCTACCGAGTGCCCTTCTCTTTAGAAATGATTTCATGTAACTTTAAATTCAGTGTTGCAAACCAGTTTCACATGTGTTTACAAGCATGTCCACCGTGGAATATTTCAACGTATTCTGATTGTTCTGCTGATACAGAACAATCGGAAGCAGATTCAACGCCGTCCTTTCCAGGCAAATACAATCTTGCGGTAATTGCACGGTGGAACAAACATAATTAATCCACGCAGTTATCTCAGCAACTCTTGTATGGATCGTTAGCCGGTTCAGTTGTCCCGTGCAAACCTTGCGCCCCTTTCAGATCGCTTGCCATCGGCGACATCGGAGAAATTTGCTGAAAGCATTCCAGAGCCGAGTCGTGTAAGAACTCGACCAAGGCGGTTTAGAGCGATACCTGTCTGTCTCGAAGTACATACCTGATGTATTTCACGTGATTCAAGATATAGATCCAGTAAGGTCTAGGGTGATGCAGGCAAATGGATGGCTTGCCGCATTTGTGACAAGTAAAAGTTCTTGCATGGCTGTGCTGTCACTGTTTGATTGATCACAGCAGTGGAATAGATGTTGTAAATCACCACACCGTCGTGAGGTTCAGGGGCACCTGTCGAGGCTTGGGATATTTTGTGCGATCGGTGTTTTGAGAACTTGCACCTGAGTGATATGTTAGAAATGGTCGTTTGAGGTTGGAGTGCACGTAAGTTCCCCCTTTTTTTTCTTCTATGTTTGCAGTTAAGCTTATCCTTTATGACATCAAACCGATTGTTCAATTGTTCACTGTGAAGGATGCATCTGATGGATGCCATTTCCATGGTCGTATTCTGTATAAGGAAGCTCATGCACAACTTGAACTGTACTCGGTGAAGCGCATACCTCCATGAGGCTGAACAGTTTACATTTTGTATCCCACTCAAAGGCTCGATCTGAATCCGGACCTGAAACAAAATCGATTTGGCTTGTTCTTGTCTCCTAACAATCTCAGACACCAAGTTTTGTCAGAACTCATCCACAACTTTTTGAAATATCATTCTGTATATCATTTCGGCCCCGTCTCTCAATGGTGAAAAATTACTTCGAAAATTCTTGGATCCGTATCTGGATTTTCACCAAAATCCAATCAATCCGTCCTTGTGATACGCCCAACCTGTCCAGCAAGTTTTGTCCGAATCCGTGCATAACTTTTTTTTTTTAGATATCCTGCTCACAAACAAACAAACAAACAAGCATGGGTGAATACATAACCCACATCTACCTTCAGGGGTGGAGGTAAAAATAACACATTTGTCTTGTCCTAAATAAGTCACCAAACTTAATCTCATCTTCTTATGATATAAATACCTTCTTTTCAATGATCCCTGATTACGCCAAACGATTTCGACCCATTAATTAAACAACAAACTCATTTTCACGTATCTATATTAGTCCACCATGATGTGTGCAGAGGTGTGCTGGCAGGATTGCCTAGAGGTACACACACACACACACCTCGAAGCTCTCTAGTCGGGGTTGGAATTCCGACCTTGGTAAAAAAAACCTGTCATTCATCAAAGTGTGTGCCGTCCCTCGGATGGACATTAAGCCGAGTGTTCTGCCTGCTCCATTACAGGGTAGACTCTTGTCTATTTCGATAGTTATTTGCTGGATGGTAATCCTGAATAGTCTGAACAGATATGTCGATATCAGCAGTAGCTGCCTGTTTTTCAATAACAAGCCGACTGTAAGTCTGCCTTCTCTCATGGACAAGTTCAGTCCATCTCGACTGTAACTATCCGATCCGTCTAAACCCCGGTGCAGGGAGTCCTCTGCCAAAGCGGTTGCTCTCAATAAGCTTGCTTACTCAAAATCGAAGGTGAACCTGACCGAGGCAAACCTGAGGTCATTTCACAAAGTGTTTGGATGAAGAGTCAAATGAAAAAAGATTTTGAAATTGCAAAAATCTAATTGGAATTGAAAGAGGAACAAAAGCTGGACTTGTGCCCACCGATAAGGGTTCGTACCGGTAATGAAAGTAATGTCAAAATGGACAGAATCTCTGGCTTCGTTTTCTGATCAACATCATCCTGTTATTGAAACTTCAGACTCAGCTGTCCTGTATCATCAATAAATTTCTATTTCTTTTCCCATGAGTAACAAGGACATCTGGTAACGTTGGATGGTTAGATCATTGGTGATTTTGCTTTTACCAACAATATTTGCATCCTTATCAATTATCATCAAGGAAGTTGTTTAAGGGATCAAGTAGAGTATGTAAAAATGGCTGAATTTTTTTTTCAGATTTTACCTCGTCATACTCAATTGAAGCAATTAATTAACATCACTATTCATCTTGCCTGGTGTGCGCTAAATGGTAAGGGTGGCAGGCTTGGGATCCTAGGGTGTTGAGGTCAAATCCTGCATGGCTGTTGAATTAATACAAGGTGGGGTTGACTCAGCCTGTCATCCTTCCGAGGTCGGCAAAATGAGTGCCAGCTTGCTGGGATGATTGAGCCATTCGAGTATCCTGCATCGGAGTGGTGACCCATCCAGGATTGTCCCCAAATAGCCCAGGAGACTGCTTCGGCAGCACCGACGCTCTGTACAGAATATGGTCTCAATCGATGGATGGATGGATGGAACACCCATCTGGTCATTTTTATTACAATTCAATCCAACATGAACTATAAAGTTAAGATGAACTATAATGAGATTGACATCATGACATTTTAATTTGAGCATGACCTTTACCACGATGAATAGAGGCAATTGTGATTGATTTTTGAATTTTTAAATTGTTTTTTAAAGACTTTGAGCGTGATCCGAAGAATGGTGCTCACCGAAACCGAGCGGGCAGTGGACATGTAGCATCGTGACAAGATTCCTCATTATACAGCAACCCATCCACATTGCGAGCAGCCTCGTCATGTTCACCACTCTGTACTGTTTGACAAACCAATGAAAAATGCAATGACCTCCATTTGAAAAATGAATAGTGAGCAAAATTGATTGGTAAATGTTTATTACCTACTCCACCGAAGGTGAAGGAGGTGATGTTTTCACCCCCTTTCTGTCTGTTGGTCTGTTTGTTACTTGGGAAATCTAAAGATTTCGGAAGTATATTGATGACTTCCGTCCTCTGTTTGTGTGTGTGTGTGTGTGTGTGTGTGTGTGTGTGTGTGTGTGTGTGTGTGTGTGTGTGTGTGTGTGTGTGTGTGTGTGTGTGTGTGTGTGTTTGTGTGTTTGTTTGTAGGCACGATAACTCGAGAACGGAAGAAGCTTCCAATGTCAAATTACACCACGTGATTCAGGAGCATGATGGCTAGTGCTGATTAGATTTTGGTCAAAATCGGTCAAAGGTCAAAGTGAGGTCAAACATCCAAAAATTAGATTTTTGATGGTTTGGTACAGAATCATCGAAGAAACTTCTGGTTTGCGTCGCTACCTTCTCCAGAGACAGCTTTTATTAGACACGGTCAGAGGTCAAGTTGACTATTTCGTAAGTACCAGTCTCTGACTGCTTCTTTGTTTGTCTGTTTGTTTGTTTGTTTGAGTGCAGGATATCTCAAAAAGTTGAAGATGGATCCGGATGAAATTTTGTGGACAGGTTGGGAGTGTGACAATGATGAACTCCTTAGATTCTGGTGAAGATCTGGATCCGGATCCGACTACTCGAATTTTTTGAGTGATTCTTTACCGTTGAGAATTCGGATGAAACCGATATACAGCACGATATCTCAAAAAGTTGCGAACGGATTCGGATGAAACTTGGTGGACATTTTAGGTGTGTAACAAGGACGAATTGATTCAATTTTGGTGAAGATCCGGATCCGGATCTGGATATGATAATTATTGAATTTTTAAAATGATTCTTCACCATTGAGAGTTCTTGTATGTTTGTTTGTGAACAGTATTACGGAAAAAACTCCTGGACGGATTTCGATGAAACTTGGTGGGTGGATTAGGTATGCTCCAAGGATCATGGCATTCGATTTTGGACTTGGTCCAAAAAAAAAATAGGAAATTTTGCAACTTTTTTTCAAAAAAATTTCGACTTTATTTGAAAAATATTTGATTTTTTTTTATTTTTTTTTTTTGCATTTCTACATGTTTTAAGTGATTTCCAACCCCCAAAAAAAATTGTTCGAGAAAAAAAAACAAATTTAGCAACTTTTTTTTTCAAAAAAAATTTCGATTCTTTTTTTGGGCATTTCTACATGCGAGTCGATCTAGTTTAGTTTATTCAATCGTGGTTCAGTAGAGTCTGATGAACAATGAATAGGATATCAGGTTCACATAAGTGACCCAGCAGTATTGGCGGCGGAGGTTGTGCACTCTACCGAGTGCTCCCCGTCTAGTTTAAAAATGTAATGGGCCTGATATGTTCTCGTGGATCAGGCATTGTGTGGTGGAGGTATGCGCTCAACTGAGTGTCCTAGTTCTCATAGTTATTTGCTTGATGGTAATTCTGAATAGTGTGAACAGATATGTTGATATCAGCAGTAGCTATTTCTTTTTCAATAACAAGCCTACTGTAAGTCTGCTTTCTCTCATGTACAAGTTCAGTCCATGTCATCTGTAACTATCCTATCTATCAAAAGGCTGGTGTTGGCTTAGTGGTCAGGGTGGTGGTTTGAGATCGTAGGGTCCTGAGTTCAAGCCCCGTTGGGCCGCTGAATTAATACACCAGAAGGTTGACTCAGCCTGTCATCCTTCAGAGGTCGGCAAAATGAGTACTAGTGTACTGGTAAGGGGACACTGCATCAGTGGCAGAGCTGCGTCTCAACCAAGATGCAACCAGCAGCCACAGGCTGCACTCGAGAGAGAGAGAGAGAGAGAGAGAGAGAGAGAGAGAGAGAGAGAGAGAG
>NC_140974.1:27883097-27950597 GCF_056783735.1 Eptatretus burgeri | reverse complement strand
TCCTTCAGACAGGCAGGCAGCAGCCTCTTCCCACTCGTCAGGCCTTGACAAAATCACATGCTTGTCAAACATTTGGAATGTCTTTCAATCCTAAGAAATCCCACAATCTCTCTCCTCTCTCCTCTCTCCTCTCTCCTCTCTCCTCTCTTCTCTCTTCTCTCTTCTCTCTTCTCTCTTTCCCCACCCCTTTCTCTCCCCTCCATATCCATCCCTCTGCTCTCTCTCTCTCTCTCTCTCTCTCTCTCTCTCTCTCTCTCTCTCTCTCTCTCTCTCTCTCTCTCTCTCTCTCTCTCTCTCTCTCTCTCTCTCTCTCTCTCTCTCTCTCTCTCTCTCTCTCTCTCTCTCTCTCTCTCTCTCTCTCTCTCTCTCTCTCTCTCTCTCTCTCTCTCTCTCTCTCTCTCTCTCTCTCTCTCTCTCTCTCTCTCTCTCTCTCTCTCTCTCTCTCTCTCTCTCTCTCTCTCTCTCTCTCTCTCTCTCTCTCTCTCTCTCTCTCTCTCTCTCTCTCTCTCTCTCTCTCTCTCTCTCTCTCTCTCTCTCTCTCTCTCTCTCTCTCTCTCTCTCTCTCTCTCTCTCTCTCTCTCTCTCTCTCTCTCTCTCTCTCTCTCTCTCTCTCTCTCTCTCTCTCTCTCTCTCTCTCTCTCTCTCTCTCTCTCTCTCTCTCTCTCTCTCTCTCTCTCTCTCTCTCTCTCTCTCTCTCTCTCTCTCTCTCTCTCTCTCTCTCTCTCTCTCTCTCTCTCTCTCTCTCTCTCTCTCTCTCTCTCTCTCTCTCTCTCTCTCTCTCTCTCTCTCTCTCTCTCTCTCTCTCTCTCTCTCTCTCTCTCTCTCTCTCTCTCTCTCTCTCTCTCTCTCTCTCTCTCTCTCTCTCTCTCTCTCTCTCTCTCTCTCTCTCTCTCTCTCTCTCTCTCTCTCTCTCTCTCTCTCTCTCTCTCTCTCTCTCTCTCTCTCTCTCTCTCTCTCTCTCTCTCTCTCTCTCTCTCTCTCTCTCTCCCCCCATTCTCTCTCTCTCTCTCTCTCTCTCTCTCTCTCTCTCTCTCTCTCTCTCTCCCCATTCTCTCTCTCTCTCCCCCACTTTCTCTCTCTCTCTCTCCCCCACATTCTCTCTCTCTCTCCCCCATTCTCTCTCTCTCTCTCCCCCATTCTCTCTCTCTCTCTCCCCCATTCTCTCTCTTATTGATTGCTAAATTGAATCTGATGTCATTGATAACAGATTGGATTATGCAAATGGTGCACTCTACTTCAATTTGTATTCCGTACCCTCCATTTTACATGGACACAGTGTACAAGTTCCCTCCCTCATGCAAACAATTTGCATTTTAACCTGATTGCATATTGCTGATGAGGCCTGAAGACAGAAATACATGATGTAGACTGACACGTAATAGTTTTGCACATTTCCCTTCTGTTTTTATTTTTATTTTTACAGTTGGTAAATATTAAGGTCTCTCTTGTTTTTGTCTTATTGATGAGGACACTAACTCCACAACAGGGTTTTTCTGTACACAGTGTTGAGGCTCATGGAGGAGCTAGGAGCTCGGACAGCTAACTGATGAAGACCTAACATAATGAAAAAAAAAATAACAGTAGAAACAGAGGGGGGACACCAACGACAGGGATCCGATCGTGTGCTGCCTTTTTGGCTGCTGGTTGCATCATTGATTAGGGGCACTGCTATACCGCTGATGCAGTGCCCCTATTATCAGTATACTGGTGCTCATTTCACCGACCTCAGAAGGATGACAGGCTAAGTTAACCTCACCTGGTGTTAATTCAATGGCCAAGAGTGAGTGTGGAATACATCACTTGTGTTTTCCACTCATGGCCCATTAACAACATTTGAATATAATGGTGAAATATATGTCATTAACGGGTTTATCTCCATGGAAACCGTGTATGAACATGATTGTGAAAGCCATCCATTCCATCAGGACCACACTCTGTACAGCGCATCAGTGTTGCCACAGCAGTCTCCTGGGTGAGTGGACACAATCCTGGACAGGTCACCACTCCAACACAGGATACTCTAACGGCTCAATCATCCCAGCAAGGTGGTCCTCATTCTGCCGACTTCAGAAGGATGACAGGATGAGTCAACACCCTGGTGTTAATTCAGTGGAAAACGGGGCTTGAACTCAGGACCCTAGGATCCCAAGCCATGACCCTAACCGCTAAGCGAACAACAGGCTAATGACAGGGTTTATTGCCAAAATAGAGGGAGACTTGGAGAAATAAGGGATGTAGGGAAGAATGAGAGCAGGGAAGGACACACATGGTGAGCAAGATGGACACAGCAGCAAACTCTCAATCTCAGAAGTGGAAAGTAAAGCTGGAAACCTGGAAAGAGGTGGACATTAGTGGAGGTAGAAAATATCGTGGTTTTGGATGGGGGTGGTGAACCTGAGATGGTGGTGAAAAGCTGTCTTAAAGACTTTGAAGGAAGAATGAGATTGAAGAAACTGAGGAAGTTGGTTCCACAAATGAGGAAAAAGAGGAACAAATGAGTTAAAGGGAGCAGTGAGTGTGGATTGGGAGTTTCACCAGAAGAGAGTTACTGGCAGAGTACAAACACCCTGCAGGAACCTATGGGGAATGGGAGGGGGGTAGAGAGCATTGAGAGAGCAGAAGGTGCAAGACCCGAAAGGAGATGGAAGAAGACAGATACCACTAACCTGTCCATGATGTGAAAGTGATAGGCCAGTAGACTCAGCTTCATCACAAAAGATTCCAATGATTTTGAAAGCCTTGGTTTGAACAACATCAAGGTGCGCAATGTGTGATGCAGGGGCATCAGCCTCGAGGGGAGAGCAGTTCTCCATCAAGTTGTGGATGAAGGCCTTGTAGGTAGACGGAGGATGCCCAGTTGACTGACTAATGGCTTTGGAGGCCAACTTCGAAATGTCACTTTCTGAAGAGAGATCATGTCTGCGAGTGAGACCCAAGAGTTTGAGTGACTGAACATCTTTGAGAGGGTTGTTGAGAAAGTAGATGGGAGAGTTTCCACTGTGGTCCTTTCAGAGAGAGAGAGAAAGAGAGAGAGAGAGAGGGAGGGAGGGAGAGAGAGAGAGAGAGAGAGAGAGAGAGAGAGAGAGAGAGAGAGAGAGAGAGAGAGAGAGAGAGAGAGAGAGAGAGAGAGAGAGAGAGAGAGAGAGAGAGAGAGAGAGACTGACCCACGCAGTATAAAGGAATCAAGATCTTTGTTTGTTGAAATCCTAAACATGTCTGTAGCTACCATGGCATAGTGTGAAGGAGGTTAGTGAAGATTTATCTTTTCTGCCAAGATTAAGGCAGAAAGTCGCCAAATGGAACCAGGTTTTCGTGCAGTTGAAAATACCTGAAGTTCACAAGATTGAGTTGTTCAATGATGTGAACCCAAATATGACAATCTGCTGTATTATATCTATAAATAAACTTGTATGTATATTATAACATTATACTTCCATTACTTTGCAATGTATTCTTCAGCTCCAGACACACATTCGTCCTGTCAGAGTGGAAGGTTCCATTAACCTTCAGTGTAGACTTTTTGGGGACGTGTACAGACATAGTGCAGGAAACCATTGCAGTGCAGTAATTGTCTCCTGCATTATTATTAATGTCTTGACCCCCAAGGTGCTTTTTAATATGGATACCCTTAATGGAAAATCGTTAACCACACTGTGCAGAAAATCATCTGTAGATTTCAACAGCTTTAGTGTTTTCTTCAAGCAGAAATGTCATGATTAACTGCTCATCGACATCCTCCATCTTTGCTCCTGAAGTTGCCGCCATCTTGATTTTCAGCACATGCATTAAAAACAGAAACACATGGTTTAGGATATTGCTGTCCGATATTATAAAGACAAATCCCTGCAAAATTATTATTCCACCTACATTATTCGAGCTTTTCAACGAAAAATCCACGTCAAATTAGAATTCACTGTGTCGATGTTTTCTCAGTCTGACAGTCACAACTATCTCGAAAGTCATGAAAGCCACAAACATCAGCTCCACACATAAGGATGAGCCACATCTGTCTTTGTGCTTTCCCCTCACTAATTTGGCATTCGGAGCACAGTGCTATTGGGCGCTCCGTGGAAATGCCACGGCTTCTGGGAGCGCAAATGTCAAGGCAGTGTCCTTGGGGCTGGAGAGAGGGAGGTGCTGTGTGCACTTCTGCAAGAATGGGTCCAATGTCTCTTATTGTCAACCATAGAATGTATTGAGAAGATCCGGTTATCCAGTCAAATGAAAGGATGTGTTTGATGTTGCACAAATTTGAAATCCCTTTTTTAACTTGCACTCTATTCCTCTGTCTCTGTGTGCAGGGTAGAGTATATCGGAGTACGCTACCCAAATGAAATGTTGATTTGGCTTTGTCATCTGATAATCTGCATTGTGCAGGTGGCTCGTACCTTCACGACAGGCGTTTGCCCGTTCTTTGACCGCTCGATGTTGCACTCAGATCAATTGCAGATGTCATAAATTAATCTTGCAGAAGGAAAGTTCTAAGAATGAGCAAGCTCACAGTTATAACAATCCCTAGCTTGTTTCAATATCAGTCTCTCCTGTTAGTCATACATGATCATTTCATCCTTGCGTTCTCATTTTCATCTCCCACTCTTCCGTCATTTCAGTCACCCTGTTTCATCGACGCATTTTGAACATGCTATCTGTTTAATTTGTTACAAAAGGAAACAGAAGGAAATGTGGATCGACGAAGAGGTCGTTCGGCCCACCATGCCTGTGCATGTCACATCCACATTGAAGCAATCCCACCTCCTACAGGTGTCATAATTATACATCAAACTCCAAGCAGGGAATTTGGCCCTGATACGATAAAGCAATTGTGTACTCTTTTTGAGATATTTAATGGGATCATGCTTTGATATGCTGTGCCTCCTGGTGCCAGTGTATCCGAGGGATAAAACGATTCCATCGCGGATTGAGCCGAGACTCGAAACCTTGATTCAAATCGTGCAATCAACTGAGTGGTGACACTGCTTGGAGCCACCTCTCTGAAATTATTATTTATTTGCTCTCACAATCTTTTCTTCTTGAGTTCCAGCATGACCTGTGGATAATTGCAGGCCATTTTGTTTTTGGAGTAATCGAGATGCTTTGCCCATCATAATACAGCCTCCCGTGGTAGCCATCAGCCTCTGCATGTTTGATAACAGAGACCCACTCCAAGTAAATAGCATGAGTTTCATCCATTACAAATCCATCGATGTGATCAATCTTATCCCCATCACTCACTTTCAGCACAAAATGTCCCTTTAAACTACCAAACATCCTATTATCTCTTGTGATGATCATTAAAGCCAACTATCAATTGCTTTCTACCTTTTGAACTCAACACACCTTCCACCTGCATGAAAGCCTAACAACAGTTATCTCGTGGTGGATCGTCACACCAGGAGGAAGATGTGAGGCGATGGAGGATCCACACAACTCAGCCTTTTATAATCCAGTCTTTGTACACTTACTTTGTCTACATTTATACTTTCCTTATCTCTTCATTCTTTGGAAAGGGATTTCATATTTTACTTTATATTATAAGAGATTGCTGACTTATTCACATCATGATTGTTGTTGGGGTTTTATCTTAAGCTGCTTCACAACATCGTTCAAGGTTATTTGGAAAAATTTATTGATGTATTGATGGGAAAGGAATACTCTAAACACTAAAGGGAAAGTTGTTATTTTTTGTTCACATGTCATTATTATAGTTTATCAAAAAAACAATAAGGATAGATGGATGTGTGGCCTTTCCACTCGTGGTTTCATGAAATTTTCGAAAGAGCTTACGTACTTTCAGGTCCTTTTGATCATTAAGTCATTGAGTCTCTCACAGGTGAAAATTTGAAGCGGCTCCAACACCTGCAATGGACGTGTAACCCGATTAAAGGCAGATGCAGATTTCCCAGTCATCGCCACTAAAACACTCGGGGATGTGATTGATGATGCGTCATCTTACCATCAAAAATGTGATCCGATGGCAAAGACAAACATTGGTTGATTTTCTCCGACAGGTAATCATTCACCTTGGCCTGCTCGGGTTGTACCTGTAATGGCATTGAGCTCACGATGCTGCAATTACATCCCATGTGCTCTTAATTTTTGCTTCATTTGCTAATGTCCTTGTAACATGTGTCAAAGTACTCTGACTTGTCCGTGTTCTTGTTCTACATGTGATGTACTGTACACATGTGTAAAAGCTCCGATGCAAGCCTTGGATCACTGGAGGAATAAGTCCTCTGTCAGGATATTCTGACAGTTTGAAGCAATTAAAACATTGAGTCCTCCAAAGACTTGGAATGAGTCACCTTGTAGCCTGAAATCATTTTGCATTGGTTTCATGCTTCGTTGTTTGAAGGCCCACCGACCCTGAAAGGACAACTCTTTATACTATAAATACTCCCTGTAGCCTGCTTATACTATAAATACTCAAGTGGAACTTGTCATTGGAAAATATAATTTATTCCAGCCATGCATTGAAATGTTTGGAGGAATAAATATTCCTTCATTTTGTAATAGGATTCCATTAAAGTTAATATTATCTTAGCATCTGCTACTCTTTATGCCTGCCACTCAACTTCATCCTCAACATGACAAACATCTGTTGTTATAATCTAACACAGGCACGATGAGTCAAATGACCTCCGTCTGTGATAAACTTCCTTGTGCGTACCATTAAATCCTTCTTGATAACCCACAAATGTCCAGGTAAGGGTCAACGCACACCAAGTACGTTTCTCTAATCTATTCTTTTCTCCTGCTCCCCAAGTACTTGGTGAACGGATCACCAGATGTGTTTGGTGCGCAATCTGGAAAAGTTTGAATAACAAGGGTCTCCGACAAATGACAGGCTCGTGACAGTTTTGTTTACAAACTTGTCTTCCTCTTTCATCTCACTCTTCGCTGACTAATTCCAGGCACAGGTGTGAATTGAACGGTAGGAGATGCTGCAGGAACAGTAGTTAAACGCACTAGCAAGTTGCCCGTGTCCGCATGACAAAAATGCAAATGGCGTCTTCTGGCATCCAGCTGGCAAGCTGGGAGCACAACGTCTATCACCACATGTGAGGCAATTCAAATGATCCAATTGAAACTGTTTGTTCCATATTTGTTGCTTTTTGATGCCGAGGGTCCGGAATAAAAACTTGTATTGGTGTCAAAGCCAGTGACCAATTGTAAAGTAATAGTAGGATTTGAAAACTGCTAAGTATTCATCATTGTTTTGTAGTTTTAAGGAATATGACAAACAATCTCTCAGATTATTTGAAGATGTCGGAGTGATTTTTAAAATTTTGTTTGATCGTCAGATTTTATGTTACAAAGTCATTCATTAGTCATTTAAAATTAAACTAGAAGGGCAATCAGTAGAGCGCACACCACAACGACGTAATGCCTGATCCAGGAGAACATATCAGGCCCAATACATTTTTGCAATGTCATGCTATACAGTAAGAAAACGTTTTTGGCCTCATCTCTCAATGGTGAAGAATCACTTTGAAAATTAAATAATTCTCGTATCCAGATCTGAATTCGGGTCTTCACCAAAATTGAACCAATTCGGCCTTGCACACGTCCAACCTGTCCACCAAGTTGCGTCCGAATCCGTCCTCAACTTTATGAGATATCCTGCACACAAACCGAGAAATAGACAGACAAGCCGGTAGGTGGCGATGGGTCACCGAGCATGGAAACTATAAGATATAGAGCAAAATGGATGTCATATAGCGGATAGGGAATCACCTTAAGATTATGCATATCAAATCTCATCCAGTTCCATCGACTGATAACTACTCGGTATCCATTTGAATGAAAAGTACCGAAAATGCGGTTTGAAATCGGAAATCCCAAAAGTTCGAGGGGGTGCTGTTTGTGAACAAAAATCTAAATCGAAAATATGGCTCGATTGTCTGTGCACAATGTGTTCCAGACGATTAGTGTGAATTAGTGTGATTAGTGTGATTAGTTCATGCTCCATCATCCTGAGTAAGTAGTTCGTGCTCCATCATCCTGAGTAAGTAGTTCGTGCTCCATCATCCTGAGTAAGTAGTTCGTGCTCCATCATCCTGAGTAAGTAGTTCTTGCTCCATCATCCTGAGTAAGTAGTTCATGCTCCATCATCCTGAGTAGGTAGTTCGTGCTCCATCATCCTGAGTAAGTAGTTCGTGCTCCATCATCCTGAGTAGGTAGTTCGTGCTCCATCATCCTGAGTAAGTAGTTCGTGCTCCATCATCCTGAGTAAGTAGTTCATGCTCCATCATCCTGAGTGAGTAGTTCGTGCTCCATCATCCTGAGTAAGTAGTTCATGCTCCATCATCCTGAGTAAGTAGTTCGTGCTCCATCATCCTGAGTAAGTAGTTCGTGCTCCATCATCCTGAGTAAGTAGTTCGTGCTCCATCATCCTGAGTAAGTAGTTCGTGCTCCATCATCCTGAGTGAGTAGTTCGTGCTCCATCATCCTGAGTGAGTAGTTCGTGCTCCATCATCCTGAGTGAGTAGTTCGTGCTCCATCATCCTGAGTAAGTAGTTCGTGCTCCATCATCCTGAGTAAGTAGTTCGTGCTCCATCATCCTGAGTAAGTAGTTCGTGCTCCATCATCCTGAGTAAGTAGTTCGTGCTCCATCATCCTGAGTAAGTAGTTCGTGCTCCATCATCCTGAGTAAGTAGTTCATGCTCCATCATCCTGAGTGAGCAGTTCGTGCTCCATCATCCTGAGTAAGTAGTTCTTGCCCCATCATCCTGAGTAAGTAGTTCTTGCTCCATCATCCTGAGTAAGTAGTTCGTGCTCCATCATCCTGAGTAAGTAGTTCGTGCTCCATCATCCTGAGTAAGTAGTTCGTGCTCCATCATCCTGAGTGAGTAGTTCGTGCTCCATCATCCTGAGTGAGTAGTTCGTGCTCCATCATCCTGAGTGAGTAGTTCGTGCTCCATCATCCTGAGTAAGTAGTTCGTGCTCCATCATCCTGAGTAAGTAGTTCGTGCTCCATCATCCTGAGTAAGTAGTTCGTGCTCCATCATCCTGAGTAAGTAGTTCATGCTCCATCATCCTGAGTAAGTAGTTCTTGCTCCATCATCCTGAGTAAGTAGTTCGTGCTCCATCATCCTGAGTAAGTAGTTCGTGCTCCATCATCCTGAGTAAGTAGTTCGTGCTCCATCATCCTGAGTAAGTAGTTCGTGCTCCATCATCCTGAGTAAGTAGTTCGTGCTCCATCATCCTGAGTAAGTAGTTCTTGCTCCATCATCCTGAGTAAGTAGTTCATGCTCCATCATCCTGAGTAAGTAGTTCATGCTCCATCATCCTGAGTCAGTAGTTCGTGCTCCATCATCCTGAGTAAGTAGTTCGTGCTCCATCATCCTGAGTGAGTAGTTCATGCTCCATCATCCTGAGTAAGTAGTTCGTGGTCCATCATCCTGAGTAAGTAGTTCGTGCTCCATCATCCTGAGTAAGTAGTTCATGCTCCATCATCCTGAGTAAGTAGTTCATGCTCCATCATCCTGAGTAAGTAGTTCGTGCTCCATCATCCTGAGTAAGTAGTTCATGCTCCATCATCCTGAGTAAGTAGTTCGTGCTCCATCATCCTGAGTAAGTAGTTCATGCTCCATCATCCTGAGTAAGTAGTTCGTGCTCCATCATCCTGAGTAAGTAGTTCTTGCTCCATCATCCTGAGTAAGTAGTTCTTGCTCCATCATCCTGAGTAAGTAGTTCTTGCTCCATCATCCTGAGTAAGTAGTTCTTGCTCCATCATCCTGAGTAAGTAGTTCTTGCTCCATCATCCTGAGTAAGTAGTTCATGCTCCATCATCCTGAGTAAGTAGTTCATGCTCCATCATCCTGAGTCAGTAGTTCGTGCTCCATCATCCTGAGTAAGTAGTTCGTGGTCCATCATCCTGAGTAAGTAGTTCGTGCTCCATCATCCTGAGTAAGTAGTTCGTGCTCCATCATCCTGAGTAAGTAGTTCATGCTCCATCATCCTGAGTAAGTAGTTCGTGCTCCATCATCCTGAGTAAGTAGTTCATGCTCCATCATCCTGAGTAAGTAGTTCATGCTCCATCATCCTGAGTAAGTAGTTCGTGCTCCATCATCCTGAGTAAGTAGTTCTTGCTCCATCATCCTGAGTAAGTAGTTCGTGCTCCATCATCCTGAGTAAGTAGTTCTTGCTCCATCATCCTGAGTAAGTAGTTCATGCTCCATCATCCTGAGTAAGTAGTTCTTGCTCCATCATCCTGAGTAAGTAGTTCGTGCTCCATCATCCTGAGTAAGTAGTTCGTGCTCCATCATCCTGAGTAAGTAGTTCGTGCTCCATCATCCTGAGTAAGTAGTTCGTGCTCCATCATCCTGAGTAAGTAGTTCGTGCTCCATCATCCTGAGTAAGTAGTTCTTGCTCCATCATCCTGAGTAAGTAGTTCATGCTCCATCATCCTGAGTAAGTAGTTCGTGCTCCATCATCCTGAGTCAGTAGTTCGTGCTCCATCATCCTGAGTAAGTAGTTCGTGCTCCATCATCCTGAGTGAGTAGTTCATGCTCCATCATCCTGAGTAAGTAGTTCGTGGTCCATCATCCTGAGTAAGTAGTTCGTGCTCCATCATCCTGAGTAAGTAGTTCATGCTCCATCATCCTGAGTAAGTAGTTCATGCTCCATCATCCTGAGTAAGTAGTTCGTGCTCCATCATCCTGAGTAAGTAGTTCATGCTCCATCATCCTGAGTAAGTAGTTCGTGCTCCATCATCCTGAGTAAGTAGTTCATGCTCCATCATCCTGAGTAAGTAGTTCGTGCTCCATCATCCTGAGTAAGTAGTTCATGCTCCATCATCCTGAGTAAGTAGTTCGTGCTCCATCATCCTGAGTAAGTAGTTCTTGCTCCATCATCCTGAGTAAGTAGTTCTTGCTCCATCATCCTGAGTAAGTAGTTCTTGCTCCATCATCCTGAGTAAGTAGTTCTTGCTCCATCATCCTGAGTAAGTAGTTCTTGCTCCATCATCCTGAGTAAGTAGTTCATGCTCCATCATCCTGAGTAAGTAGTTCATGCTCCATCATCCTGAGTCAGTAGTTCGTGCTCCATCATCCTGAGTAAGTAGTTCGTGCTCCATCATCCTGAGTAAGTAGTTCGTGCTCCATCATCCTGAGTAAGTAGTTCGTGCTCCATCATCCTGAGTAAGTAGTTCATGCTCCATCATCCTGAGTAAGTAGTTCGTGCTCCATCATCCTGAGTAAGTAGTTCATGCTCCATCATCCTGAGTAAGTAGTTCATGCTCCATCATCCTGAGTAAGTAGTTCGTGCTCCATCATCCTGAGTAAGTAGTTCGTGCTCCATCATCCTGAGTAAGTAGTTCTTGCTCCATCATCCTGAGTAAGTAGTTCTTGCTCCATCATCCTGAGTAAGTAGTTCGTGCTCCATCATCCTGAGTAAGTAGTTCTTGCTCCATCATCCTGAGTAAGTAGTTCTTGCTCCATCATCCTGAGTAAGTAGTTCTTGCTCCATCATCCTGAGTAAGTAGTTCATGCTCCATCATCCTGAGTAAGTAGTTCATGCTCCATCATCCTGAGTCAGTAGTTCGTGCTCCATCATCCTGAGTAAGTAGTTCGTGCTCCATCATCCTGAGTAAGTAGTTCGTGCTCCATCATCCTGAGTAAGTAGTTCGTGCTCCATCATCCTGAGTAAGTAGTTCATGCTCCATCATCCTGAGTAAGTAGTTCGTGCTCCATCATCCTGAGTAAGTAGTTCATGCTCCATCATCCTGAGTAAGTAGTTCATGCTCCATCATCCTGAGTAAGTAGTTCGTGCTCCATCATCCTGAGTAAGTAGTTCTTGCTCCATCATCCTGAGTAAGTAGTTCTTGCTCCATCATCCTGAGTAAGTAGTTCTTGCTCCATCATCCTGAGTAAGTAGTTCTTGCTCCATCATCCTGAGTAAGTAGTTCTTGCTCCATCATCCTGAGTAAGTAGTTCATGCTCCATCATCCTGAGTAAGTAGTTCGTGCTCCATCATCCTGAGTAAGTAGTTCTTGCTCCATCATCCTGAGTAAGTAGTTCTTGCTCCATCATCCTGAGTAAGTAGTTCTTGCTCCATCATCCTGAGTAAGTAGTTCATGCTCCATCATCCTGAGTAAGTAGTTCATGCTCCATCATCCTGAGTCAGTAGTTCGTGCTCCATCATCCTGAGTAAGTAGTTCGTGGTCCATCATCCTGAGTAAGTAGTTCATGCTCCATCATCCTGAGTAAGTAGTTCGTGCTCCATCATCCTGAGTGAGTTGTTATGAAATAACACCCAATTTCCAAGCCCTTTGCCATATTGAAGTGTTTTCTAAATTACAAAGCCAAATGTTTTTTTCTCCCCATTAAACGCAGCTGTTTGTAAAGAATAATGTTTGTGACTATATCTCTGACAGTGTTGGGCACAAAAGCGATAATGCGATAACAGATAATTATCGAGTCAACTTTTTTTATCGGAAGTTAACTTCCATTAATCGTTATCAGACCAGTTAACTAACGATAACTCGATTTTTTTAGTTCGATAATTTTTAGCCGCATCTCGCGGAGCGAACGCTGGCTCGAAGAGAGTTCCGCGTTGTTGTTGTTGTTGTTGTTGTTGTTGTTGTTGTTGTTGTTGTTGTTGTTGTTGTTGTTGTTGTTGTTGTTGTTGTTGTTGTTGTTGTTCTTGTTCTTTTTCTTCTTGTTCTTCTTGTTCTTCTTGTTCTTCTTCTTGTTCTTCTTGTTCTTCTTGTTCTTCTTGTTCTTCTTGTTCTTCTTGTTCTTCTTGTTCTTCTTGTTCTTCTTCTTGTTCTTCTTCTTTGGAATGATGCGGCTCTTGGACACATTTGTCCTTGTTTTAGCACAGGTTCGACAGAAACCTGACTGTTTCTGTCAAGGCCGCCATGGAGGACGAGGTCGAGAGATCACTGAGGGTCGTGAGGGACCGGAACGGCGACAACACCACCAGCTCCGAAGACAGCAGCATGCATGACGACCTCGTCGCTGGGTGGACGGCCGCTGGCTCACGTACCAGTGTCAAGCAGAAGGCCAAGAAACTTGTCGACACCTGGTTGGACATTGATGGGAAGGAGGGCATGGTCGACTCTGACTTCATGGGGGAGGAGATCCTCACCAACCTCTTCCTGAAGTACAACACCCCAATTCCGTCCTCTGCCGCAGTGGAACGGCTATTCTCTCTCGGCAAGGACATCCTGAGGCCCAAGAGGTCAAGACTGTCAGCTGGGCCTAACTTTGAGAAGTTGGTCTTCCTCAAGGGTAACCACGAACCAGCACATAGTGTCGTAGACTCTAAAAAGACGCATAATGCTTATTTTATTCTTGGGTTTAGCATAAATAAGCCTTTTCTATGGGTTTTGAAGCTTTTTCCTTGTTTTTTTTTTAATTTTTGTTAAAAAGTAGTTATCGTTCTCGGATTATCATTATCGAAGTTAACTTTTTGGTTATCGGTGCTCAACACTGATCCCTGAAACCTGGACATAAAATAATGCAATGTTGTTTTTCAGTGAAAGCTACTTCAGGTTTTTGGGTTGTATACAGTACGTACTGTAGTCGGGAATCGCACTGACCAACCTGACGATTCCAAAAAAATTGCTGATAACTGCCAAGCACGTGTGTGTGTGTGTGTGTGTGTGTGTGTGTGTGTGTGTGTGTGTGTGTGTGTGTGTGTGTGTGTGTGTGTGTGTTTTGTTCATAAAGCAGAACATATTCTCTCTGCTAACTCCTCTACCCCCATATATATATATATATATATATATATATATATATATATATCTCTCTCTCTCTCTCTCTCTCTCTCTCTCTCTCTCTCTCTCTCTCTCTCTCTCTCTCTCTCTCTCTCTCTCTCTCTCTCTCTCTCTCTCTCTCTCTCTCTCTCTCTCTCTATCTCTCTCTCTCTCTCTCTCTCTCTCTCTCTCTCTCTCTCTCTCTCTCTCTCTGTGTGTCTGTGTCTGTGTGTGTGTGTGTGTGTGTGTGTGTGTGTGTGTGTGTGTGTGTGTGTGTGTGTGTCTCTCTCTCTCTGTCTGTTCCATTCTTGCTCTACCCCCTCCCAATATAGTGCAGCACTCTCCTCCCATACTTCTCTCTCTGTCTCGAGACATATCCGGATGGTGGTGATGTCTGGACGGTGTTTGTCTCCGGATGTGTCAGGGTGTTATTTATCTCCGGACGTGTCCAGGCGGTGTTTATGTCTGGATGGGAGTTCATCTCCGGACGTGTCCAAGCAGTGTTTGTCTCCAGACGGCTTGGCTCCGGATGCGGCTGGGAGGTTTTTGTCACCAAACATGTCCTGGTGGTTTTTTTTTTAATCTCAGGATGGGAGTTTGTCTCTGGACGTACGTATAGTATGACTGGTAGAAAATGCATTTCAGACATTATTTTGTTTCCATCTTCACTTTTATTCGATGCAGAATCATTTTGATGAGACAGCATGAATCGTAATTAACACTCCACCGCAGCTCTGCCTTCCCTTCCTCTTACCTCACACTCTTCCCTTCCCCCACCACACCTCGCTCCCACCCTCCCCCTCCCTCGTCCCCCTCCACCTCTTCACTCTCCTCCCTCTCTCTCTCTCCCACCCCTCTCTATCTCTTCCCCTCCCCTTTTCTCTCCCCACCCCCGCCCCCTTCAGTATTCCTGCCAGTGGGAATAATAAAAGGGGTGAAAGAACAAAAGGGGAATTTAGTCTTCCCTTTATAACAACAAATTACTCAATATGTGCCCCCTGCTGCCTCATCAAGTTAGGAGGTTCGATTCAGATATATGTACATGTAATGTGCAGCATATATATGTACAGCAGATATATGTACAGCAATAATGTACATGTACGTATGGCATATAGGTTCGAAAATCAGCATTTGTAATGTATTATACAATCATTCTAACCGAGCCATGACAGGGAACACAGGGAACGACCATCAATTGCTTTGAAGTATCATATACTTTCATTTTCAACTGGGCCTGAGGGGAAGAAACAAGTGCTGCTGTTGCTGCATTGAAGAGGAAATTGAAAGCCTAAGTCAGGTTAGTGAACACTGTGTACTTGAACTCACTTATTGATTGTATAAAACATTACAAATGCTGATTTTCGAACCTATATGCCATACGTACATGTACATTATTGCTCATATCTCAGAAACTATTGGAGTGCCCATCACAAAATTTATGTGGAAGCTTCTTGACATCATAAGGTACATCTGGGATGAATTTGAGGAAATTTGAAGGATACATTTTTTGGGGATTCACGATTGAAGTTTATATTTTGTGATAACTTTTTTGTGGTTGGTGGTAGGAAAATGTTGCCCAGACAAATTCATCGGGCATGAAAATACCTTTAAAATGACACCAAAACCAGCTCTATAGGTGTTATACTTTTAGAGATATGACCATTTGAATTCGTGATGTCGTGCTAATTAGTCCAAAGTTCGTTAGTCTGTATCTCACTAATTAAGAGGCTGTTAGCAAAAATATTTGAGTTCTTGCCGTTTTTCATGGGTCCCAATTGGTTCCCAAAGTTTTACAAAAATCTGAGAGATGACGGCAGATTCTTTGATGATTTGACATGGAATGACCCAGCTCTAAAGCTCTTAATGGTCAAGGGTCCAATCTCTCTCATCTGTATGAAGTATTTAAGGGTGTTATCGGTCTTTGGGGTCTTCAGAGTTGAAAGGTTCTTCAGAGGCATAAAGGGTCTTAAAGGGTTTTAAGTGTCTTCGAGGTCTTAAGGGTCTTTGTGGTCTTAAGGGTCTTTGGGGTTATAAAGTGTCTTTCAGGTTGTTAAGGGTCTTCGAGGTCTTGAGGGTCTTTTGCGTCTAAAGGCTTTTTGGGGTAATAAAGGGTATAAAGGCTCTTATGGGACTCTCGGGTCTAAAGGGTCTTTATGGTCTTGAGGGTGTTAAATGTTCTTCAGGGACTTACAGATCTTTGGGGTCTAAAAGGTCTTTGCACCATTAAAGGTATTTGGTGTCCCAAGGGTCTTAATGGTCTTTTGGGTCTTTAAGGTCTTTGGGGTCTAAAAGGTATCTGAAGGGTCTTTGGGGTCTAGAGGATCTTTGGGGTATTGAGGGTCTTAAAGGGTCTTTGGGGTCTTCAAGGATATTAGGGGTCTTCGTAGTCTTTAAAGGCTGAGGTGGTGGATGAAAATACCATGAGGACAATCCCCGGGTTGGACTTGGTCTGTGTGCCAAATGTGGTGGTTGTTGGCCCAGCAGTCTTTGCAAAAAAACGCGAACATACAGACAGACTGAGTCTTATGGGTCTTCGGGTCTTACATTCTTAAGGGGCTTCGAGTGTCTTTAGGGGTTTTTAAAGGTCTTATGGATATTTGGGGTCTTAATGGTTTCTGGGGTTAAAGGGTCTCTGGAGAGTTATCTGGCTTTGGGGTTTAAAGGGTCTCTGGAGTGTTGAGGGTGTTAAGGGTGTTTGGAGTCTTAAAGGTTCTTTGGGGTCTTTAGGGTCTTTAAAGGCTGAGGTTGTGGTTGAAAATACGCTTAGCACAATCCCTGGGTCAGACTTTGTCTGTGTGAAAAATTAGGTTGTTGTCATCCCAGCGGTCTTTTGCAAAAAATGAGGACATACAGGTAGACAGACAGACAAAGACAAACTGTTTATTCAATTCGATAAATATTTCCTGTTTGCCCAAAGCAGGTGGACATTGAGAAGATGCCATGTTTTTATCATTAATACATAAGCTCAAGTGAACGATAAATGACTGTGAAGTACTGTACTAGGAGAGTGTGACGTCACAGTCTGCATTGAAGAATAAATCAATAACTATGGCAACTCGAGGGCCTCTGAGCATCATTTTGGTTATCTCACCCAACAACTTCGACCACTTCCCCCTCCCCCCATCACCCCTCCAGGGATCATATCAGTCCTTGCTGATATTTCCTCATCTCCTAACCCTCGTTCGCAATTTTGCAGCTTGCCTGATATTGGTGGTGCCGGAGGGTGTGTGTCTTGGGCCAGCTTAGCAGAAAATTGCCGCCTTAGGGGGACAATATAATTGGGATTAATTTGGCTCTAGTGTCAAGCATTCAAGGTCTCATCGTGTTCTTTTGCAGTGCCGGATTATCGCTGTCCTTGTCCCCTAAGGTTGAACAGGTGCACCAAATCTAACACGAGTGATGATAATGTCTCTTGTGCAATCTGCATTAGTACAAGCAAGACAGACAATGACGTGATGCTGTTGAACCTGAATGTTTGTGCAGAATGTGTTTGTCTTGAGTCTAAGATGTGTATAAGAGGCTTGAAACGTCTTCCACTTCATGCGATATCACATCATCTATGCCGAAACGCTGGGTATACTCTCTTACAGTCTGAGTCTTAAACCTTGAACACCAAGGAATTTCATCACTGGAACCTGAAACACAAACAAGTCTCATTCTTCTCTCAACAGCAACAGGTCGGTGGCCTTCTGGTCTTCCATATCTCACCTGCTTTCACACCTCCTCTCATCATAATACATTCCCTCCTAGCCTTGCAGCCTTTGTCGACGTACGTTCCATGATACCATCCTGATGTCTGGGCCTAGTTTTGTCCTTTTCATGTGAAATCTGTACTTACAAAGTGTGGGAGAACAAAAGATCTCGACATGACTGTTTGTGCAGTATTGTAACATGAGGTTCAGCCGTGACTTTCATAATGAGTGGATTTCTTCTTTTTAGGTCATCTCTGCTGAGATGACCTAATAAAGTCGGACCAAATGTCCGTCGGTCCGTACGTCCGTCAACAATTTTTCTTTCCGATCTTGATGAAACTTAGTATGTGGGTAGAGGTCGATGAGTGCTGCACAACGATATAACTTTTGTCCGGGTTCAAGGTCAGGGACGAGGTCACGAGGTCATGTAAGTTATAAAAATCGCCATTTTCAAAACCTATTTAGTCTGCCATTCGACGAGATATTCGGCAACTGTTTATTGATTATGATAGTAAAAAATATTATCTTGTATCTAACCAGACAGATTTTTGAATTTCCTTCCCATTTGATCGTCACGTGATCTGGAAGATGGCCAAAAACGCCGATGCGATTCGCAAAGAAGGAAGGAAGGAGAAATTAAATATAAATATAAAACACATTTTTAGCCTTTTATATTTATACATTTTTCGCCGAAGGTGCAAAAGTTTCAAAACCCGAAATGTAAACGTCGGCATTTACTTTCAAAATATAATTTCGTGCGCGCGCGCCAAAATGCCGAGTCATCTTTAACCAAACTGCGCAGTAGCCCGGTCATGGCGTCTGAGCAGTGGCCAGCGTGGTTCAGATTGACTGTGGTTTCTGGGGCGAAGGTGATTGTTAAGAAGTATGTCGGCGGTATAAATTTGAGTGACTGTATTGGTAATCACGCAACATCTTGACAACGAATATTCTGGCCGAACGATTGCATCATTTCAGTGCATCAGCAGGGATGATTCGCAGGCTCCTCTCGATCGTGCCGATATCTAACATAATCACCGGCGGACATAGGGCTGCAGGCTGTGGGGCGAGGCCACGGATCCCGGATTAGGGGATAAGTGATAAATTATGCGACATGCTTCGGGCTTTCTGATTAATACATCAATTAGTACATTCCATAATTAATGAATTAATAATTAATGAATCTGGCATACAAAATGTTTTTTCATACCTGACATGTTACTTTGTGCAGTGTCACAAAACTTCTGTGGAATTAATAATTAATTAATGAATTTGCGAGCTCTAACGATTTTTCAAACCTCAATATCTCTATAAATACTTGACCAATTTTCATTCTGAAAGTTGCATTATAATCTACAGGATTATCATAATCTCCGAGAGCTAAGCCTATTTTTTTCGTTTTTTTTTTTCTACAACCGGAAGTGAAATGTCCCCAGAGAGTGGACGGACCGGAAAACCACGTATTGCACTTACTGGTGATTCTGATGTGTTAATCCGGGTACGAAATGAACAATACATATTTATTAATTATGTCATTAGTAGTATTATCCTAGTGTATCTCTGTGAACTATTTCAATCTAAACTGTTAATTTGGACTGTTTCGCGGGTACCTGAACTGAACATTGAGAACTTGTGGTATTATAGAGATGACCGTCACCCCCACACGGGGGTAATTTTTATTGTATATTAAAATTGGTCAATTAAGCTTACAAATTAATGGTCGAGGCTTTTATTGACCATATATTCATTTATTTCATTCTTTGTCTGACACCAGAGTGACAGCAATCCTGGTTACTACCCTGCATACAGGAGGCGAAAAGCCGAGTTAAGCAATTGGTTCACTTCTGTCCATCTGTCCATCTGTCTACAAACGTCAGTTTATGATTGATTGTTATAATTTAAACACGAGTCGGAACATGAATTGGAAAACAAACCTGTAGTTTAGCAGTACTTTGGCTCTGAATTTGTCCCAATCGTGCATGTGCAGAATGGAGTGAGATAATTATTTTTTACTGTCTGCCTGTCTGGCAGTCAAACAAAATTAACTAGCATCCGTTGAAGACAAAGTCTTCGATATCCCCCGCCATAGTAAATGAGGATTAACAAACTTATATTCCCTAAGCGTGTGCAATATGTATGTGAAGTTTCCCCTTGATCTGACCAGCCGTTCTGAAGAAGATGTTTGAAGGTTTTAGGGTAAATTCAATATGGCCACCAAACCATGTGACCTATCAATTGGAAATTAACAAACTTCTGAAAGGATGTCTTGGGGAAAGTGTGTGTGAAATTTTGCCTCAATCTGTCCAGCCGTTCTGGAGAAGATTTTAAAAATTTATTAATTTTCAATCCAAGATGGCTGACGAACCATGTGACCAATGAGATCATAAATTTATATTCTGCCTCCAATCCTCCAGTGGAATAGGTGTGTGAAGTTTCGTGTTAATCGGATAAGGTGTGTTTTTCTATCCAAGATGGCGGCCAAACCATGTGACTTGTGACGTCATAATTTTTACTTTGTATGCAGACATGATGGAAGATGATAGTTGCAAATTTTGATAGTTGCTAATGTGACGTGTTACATAAGGTGGTGTAACAGCTACTGCGTCAATGGTGGGAAAGCCCCTGTCACACCTTGACGATTTAGCCAGCGTATCGCAACGTATCAAAATTTATCTAAAATGCTGGCGAATGCTGAACTATTTCTTTTTTCAGTTTTGGGTGTATAATAGTGTATTCCTAACGAGTTGGACGTATGCATAACGTATTAGTAACGTACACAGAACGTTTCGATAACTTATAGATAACTTATACCAATGAATGCTTAGCGTGTTGTCGGCGTTCACAACTTATGCTCAACGATAGTCCAACTTATGCATAGCGCGGCAGCGTATCGCTGACGATCACGTGGCGTAGCCTATTAAAAGGCTGCCGCTCGACGATTCAAATCATAACCGCACTTGACATCGAAGTGTCAACATCACCGTCATGCCGAAGAAAACTTCGAAGAACTCCTCGTTATGGAGTTCCACCATGAGCTGGTCATACATGCCAAACTGCCGTCGCCTCCCAATCCATGGTCTCACCCAGTTCCTTCTCCTCCATTCACCTCTTCTTCTCCTGGCTCTATTGGCATGCAACTGGTACAGTGTCAAATTGATGAGGTCATGTTGATGTTGGAGGACAGCGAGTAGGTATTCTCGTCTCAGCCTTGCCGGATCCTCCATCTCTCGGATGACATGGACATCTGCTCACCATGGAGTCTGGAACACTGACGGGTTCCTCCTGTGTGAACCCCATTTTTATATACCAATTCCCCTAAACGCTGCCAATACGCCATTATACGCTAGCTGTAAGTTAGAAACACGTTCAGTAAGTTCTGTGGTCGTCCGGAAGATGTCAAATATGTCAATATGCGTTGGAGATACGTTACTCATAGGTTAGAAAATAAGTTTCGGGTACGCTAGACATTACCTCGACGTATTTCGACTTTTGAGTCACTTACAAGTAACGTGTCGACGTGTGTCAATGATCGCATAACGTGCCTACAACTTATGGCCAGCGTATGCGGAACGTGTGAGTCATACACTGAGCACGTTGACAAATTTTGTGCATGCACAAAATTTGTCGATGAGCTCGGCGTACTATGACGTATGCCAGTGTGCTTCAGCGTGCTCAACGTATACAAAACTTACCCATAACGTATTCGACGTGTGCCAGCGTATTCGCCAAATTTTTCATACGTCTGCATACGCTGGCGAAAACGTCAAGGTGTGACAGCGGCTTAAACTTCCGGGAAATAATTCAACAACCTTTAAAATCTTAATTTAATTTTAACTTAATTGTATACTTCAACACTGTAAAACACAAATTGCTGGTTTAGCTCCTTCAAAAACTTTCCATTTAGCATACTTGCTTCGAGATGGTTTCATTTAAAGAGTAAATTTTTGAAACAATTGCCAAAAATTACAAATTTCTTATCAAGCCTCACATTATATGATAGTGGAAGTATGTTGGATTTGTTTCTACAGTTACTGCCCCCCAATGTTTTTGATGGTACCACAGAGTTTCTTAGACCCCGAGGAGTACTAAACCAGCATTTATATTTTTATTTATGTTTTTATTGTACCTCCGGCACCGAAGGTGGATGGAGGTTATGTTTTCACCTCTGTCTGTCTGTCTCTTTGTTTGTTTGTTTGTTTGTTTGTTTGTTTGTTTGTGAGCAGGATCTTTCAAAAAGATGTGGACAGATTCAGCCGAAATTATGTGGACAGGTTAGGTGTGTGAAAAGGATGAATTGATTCGATTTTGGTGACAATCTGGATTTGGATCTGGCGACTCGAATTTTCTAAGTGATTCTTCACTATTTAGAGATAGGGCTAAAAATGACATATAGCACGATGTCTCAAAAAGTGGTGGACGGATTCGGACGAAACCTGGTGGTTGAGTTGGGTGTGTGACAAGAAAAACCTGATTCGATTTTGGTTAAGGTATGCATGCATATCCAACCTTTCAGTAGGATATAAAACATCAACTGTTCACCATGGTGGAGTGAGTGCTGTTCTAGATTCTTCCTGCACGACAAATTTCCGAAATTTCAGAGCTGTCTCTCAAAGACGACTCGGAATTTTGGAATGATATTTTGCATCAATATTGTGAATATAGAGTATATGGAGTTGACACAATTTTAATTTGACTTTGACCTCATTTTTAAGGTCATAACTTAATTATACAGTTTAATTCACAAGCTGAACAGTTTTCTTGACACGGTATACAAAAACAAAAAATAAATATTTGAACATTTTTCACCAAAATTTGACTTAAGGTTTGTCCAATCAGAACTAAATTGCCCTCTCTCGATAGCCGACTGTAGATAAAATCTCTATCTTTAGATCTCTAGAACTCTAGATAGTTCCAATCAGAACTAGATAGCCGACTGTAGATACAAGAGTATTTACGCTTATTTTGCATCATATCCCTCCAGATTAAAGGTCAAGGTCAAATGGCGGTCTGAAAAAACACGTTTTTTTGTCATCGCTCAATTTTGTCAATGCAGAACCTTAAACACCGCTTGGCCTTCCAAGATGTTCTTGCATCATAATAGTGTACCTGCACTGAACCTGTGCACCGAATATTTGATTAGTGTCCTTGACCGTCTTTTTTCGGATTATGATGCAATAAACAAAAAGTATTTATACAATTGCATTCTTCAATAACTTGAATAATTTTCCTCCACTTTTCATGATGTTGAGTTCTATGGATAGAATTTAGATGGATACACATTTTCTTAAGTTACACTCTATCCATAAATCTTGAAGGTCAAGGTCATATGGTGATCCAAACAACATTTGCCATCATTGGACCATGGGCCAAGGGTAAGTAGCATGTTATCACCAAGGGTAACCCTCCCCCGGTCGGAGGTCGGAAGAGGCTTACCCTTGGTGATTGCTTTGTGATTGCAGATATCTAGTTTCTTTTGTGCTTGTGGACTGATGTGAAATAAATTATTTATTGGAACAAACTTTTCCCCTTTTTTCTCAATCTTCACTTTCTCTTTAATGAATTGTCCTAACGCATTTTCAATTTGGAAGTATGTTTGACATTACAAACATTGTAATAATTATGAACTGAATATCTCAACTTCGGTCCAGTGCCAGCGACAGAGAATCAGAGAATCAGTTGGCATTGTTGGATGTAACTCAGGAAACAACATCAAGCATTGTATTGGCAAAAGTTGAATTGGTATCTGCATCACTTTTATTATCTCTTGGTGAGAAGTCCATGAACATAAACTCAGACTTGACCTGTGTGCACACTTGGCCCTGTGAAGTTGCTTTATCTGATTGGCTGCCTCTCGGGCCACTCATTGGCAGCTGTGCCATATTGCACCACTCAGCTCGCAACACCATGTGCCCAGCTACTCACCGATGAGCCAGTACGTCGGATGAATTGAAATACATTTGCTATTTCATTGAACGTACCTTGATCAGGCTTGTCTCTATGCAATGCCGGGTCGGTAAGGAGTCAGTAGTATGGAAATTCTGAACAATCAGTTAGTTATAAGTTGTTGCAGCATTGCTAGAAGGTTAATTGTGTTACCTGAATAAACCCTACCTTAATCACCGTAAATCACTGTTGCGTGCTCAGTAGAAGCTGAAATGTTGTGAACATTGTGACTTCACCAGATGTAAAACTAAAGTAGCAGATATTTTGATAGTGGGGAGCAATATGAGAATGGAATAGGCTTGACGGTTAACACACCATGGTTGATGATCAATCGGTTGCAAAACAAGACCATGTCATGGTAACTGCCGTTGCTTTCAGGAAGCACTGTCTGGCTATCATTAACATCATTCACATCGTACTCCTCATCAAATCGCCCATTTCCCATTACAGCTGACGAGTGTGTCACTAAATCCAAATTGCCATATGTCGAGAGCCCCACAATTTCTCAGGTGGTGCCTGAATAGGAAAACGAATGGGAAGATTTGCAGATGTGAACAAATCATTCACTAAACCCATCTTTTTTTTTTACTTTTTGCCTTAAAAGTTTAAAATATATGGTGTGTCCTAAAAAAGAAAACTCAGTTAGATGGTTCTCAATTCTTCATACACTTTTTCGGTGCTTATGAAATTCAAGCTTTATGTGATTACTTGTGAAATTCAAGCTTTAATAGAAAGTAGAAACCACAAAGAAAAATTGTGCATTTGTTCAAATTTACTTTGTTAACAATAATTATCTGGTGCAAAGTACAAATTTTGTGACTCAGAGTAAACTTTTTTTTGTCAAGCAGAGATTGTATGAAGAAAGCATGTAAAAATGCAATCCTCCTTGATTTTTCACAAACCTGACTCAAGTTAGCAGACAAGTTTATGTCATGCCACTTAACGTTTAATCCTGTGGTGAGACTGTTGGTTCAAAACAACTTGCATTCTCCTCTTGGAAGGCAAATCCAACCGAAGACAACCTCAGATCATTCCACAAAGCCCATAACAAGTGCATGTCTACTCTCAGGAGAGCCAGAAAACAACATCTGTCCAATCTCAACAATAAGCTTTCAAACTTGCCTCTCTCCTTTAAAACCTGGTTGTGCCTTGTCAATTCGGTCTCTGGTGTATGCTCCCCTTCCATCCCTTCCCTCACTTCAAATGGCACCACATCCAACTCCGCTCGTGAGAAGGACGAATGCCTCAATTCTGTGTTTCTTTCAAAATCTTGTGTCTCTGACCCCTCCCTCTTTGAACCCATCCTTCCTAGTTGTACCCAACTGCTCCTGAATTCTGTGTCTTTTGCACCTGAAAATGTGGAAAAGTTTCTGGCAAACCTCAACTCTGACTCTGCAACTGTACTGGAGGGCATCAGCTCACTAGTCCTGAAAACCTGCTCTGCTGCTCTTGCACTTCCTCTCTCTGTATTTTTCACCCTGTCATCTTCCATTCGCTTGGAAAGCAGCCAACATCACATCATTACATAACAAGAAAAAGAGCAATCCGAGATTGCAGACCCTCGTCAGGACTTGTTTTGTGTGGTGTTTGTGTACCGGTGTGTTACGTAATTAATCAGAGACGTAGTTAAAACTGCCACTTTATAAATGCTGGCAGTGATGACTGATGCAGCCATTTCAGAGAAGATGTTTGAAGGTGTTTTTGGAAAAACAATATGACTACCAAATCACGTGACCGATGACATCATCAAAAAAAAATTTGTGAACCATTTTATCCCAAGATGACCCTCAAAAAAATTTATACTGATCAGATGTGGCATTCTACATATGCAATTATGACCTCACAACGAAGGCACCTATGACGTCATAAAAAAATCACACACATTCCCCATGAGGAGTACTTGCTATGTGCCTAGTTTCATTTTTTTTCCTTGGTGTTGTGGTTTCAAAGATACAGAGGTCCAAAGTTTTTCCATTTTTCCAATATGGCTGCCACACCACGTGACCTTTGACGTAATAATTATCATTAAAACATTCTACATAAGTAGTCAAACCAATGGTGAGAATTTCGTCTCAATCCAACAAGCAGTTGCAGAGAAAAACACGCAAATTCTGTGCAGACAAACAGACAAACGGACCCAAATGCAATACCCTCTAATTTGGCAAGGGGAATTAGGTGCAAAATCGAATCCTCTTAACTAGAGACAAATTTGCTGACTTCCAATTGTCACCAAGGTCATGGAATCTATCATCGAAGTCGACATAAAATCCTTGCTTTTCTCCAACAGCCTCATCTCAGATCATGTATTCGGATTCAGACCTGGTCACTCCAACTTGGAAATGCTGCTTCTCCTCTTCCAACAATGGATGTCAGACATAAGATTAGGGCCATCTTTCTGGACATATCTCAAGCTTTTGATACAGTCTGGTATTCTGTCCTGCTCTCCAAACTGTTTCCCGATGGAAACCGAGACCAACTCCACTCGTACATCGTCCTGCCTTCCCCCACCCCTCCTCAATCTCCTCCCTCCTCTCTCTCTTTCCCCCACCCCACCTCAATCTCCTCCCTCCTCTCTCTCTCTGTCTCTCTCTCTCTCTCTCTCTGTCTCTCTCTGTCTCTCTCTGTCTCTCTCTGTCTCTCTCTGTCTCTCTCTCTCTCTCTGTCTCTCTCTCTCTCTGTCTCTGTCTCTCTCTCTCTCTGTCTCTGTCTCTCTCTCTCTCTGTCTCTCTCTCTCTCTCTCTCTCTCTCTCTCTGTCTCTCTCTCTCTCTCTCTCTCTCTCTCTCTCTCTCTCTCTCTCTCTCTCTCTCTCTCTCTCTCTCTCTCTCTCTCTCTCTCTCTCTCTCTCTCTCTCTCTCTGTCTCTCTGTCTCTCTGTCTCTCTCTCTCTCTCTCTCTCTCTCTCTCTCTCTCTCTCTCTCTCTCTCTCTCTCTCTCTCTCTCTCTCTCTCTCTCTCTCTCTCTCTCTCTCTCTCTCTCTCTCTCTCTCTCTCTCTCTCTCTCTCTCTCTCTCTCTCTCTCTCTCTCTCCCCAAAAGGACCGTACCACGAACCTTTCTATCTACTTTCTCAACAACCCTCTCAAAGAGGTTTGGTCACTTAAACTCTTGGGTCTCATTCTCAGCCATGATTTCTCTTGGGCAAGCCACATATCAAAATTGACCTCCAAAGGCCAGATGCCGACTGGTCATCCTTCATCGTGCAAAGTCCTTCCTTGGCACACCTGAGCTCCTATCCACCTACAAGGCTTTCATCCACAACTCGATGGAGTACTGCTCTCCCATGTGGACCTTCTCACCTGCCTCACATCTTGCTCAGCTTGACGCTAAGGAATTGAAGGCCTTCAATGTCATTGGAGTCTTTCGCGATGAAGCTCTGTCTATGTGCCAATCACTTCCACATCACCAACAGTTCGGTGGTCTTTCTGTCTTCTTGTGCCTCATTTCTGGACTTGCACCCTCTGCCCGGTCCATGCTTTGTCCCCCCCCCCCAAGGTATATGCAGGATACACGCATTCCACCAGCAACCCCCTCCGAGTGAAACTGCCTAAATCCAGAATCACTGCTCACCTCCACTCATTTCTTCCTCTTTTTTTCCTGCCTGAGGAACCACCTTCCTTATTCTCTTAAATCTTATTCTTCCCTCCAGGTCTTCAAGACAGCTGTTCAGCACCATCTCAAGTCATCTCCCATCCAAAATAATGATATTTTCTCGACATATCAAACCACCTTGCACTCCTCTAAAAATTTTGCTTTTGTAACCAAATTGTCCACCCCTTTCTCTTCCCTTACCCCTCATTTTTTACCTGCATGCCTTGTTTGTCCATCTCCATCTACTTTCTCCCTCTGCCCTGCTGTTGATGCTTTCCCCTTTCTCCTGCTGTTCCCTTTTTGTGTTGTGCTCTGATTTTGTTCTGTGTCATAACTCTTCCACGAACCTAGGTCATGTATATTTATATTTATATTTATAAAAAGCAATTGGATATGCTCAAGGTTAGCACAGTTGGGTGAGATCACACTGTTTGGATCATTCAAAAAGTTGGATTCAAAACTAACATCATTATTCAAAGGATAAAATGAAAATGCCAGCCAACTGACAATTTATATTGACTACCCCCCCCCCCTACCGATTTAGCAACAAGAGCTTTGAAAGTTATTGGAGTAGGCCATCCTGAAAACCTGCCTTGATCCAGGCTCATCACATTCATCTGACTTCTCAATCCTCCTTCTGTGGACCTGCTTCTCCATCGATCTTCCTATTTGCGGAACTACCGATCCCCATGTCTATCCAATCATCCTCATCCCTGTGGACAGTTCTTCAAGGTTGCCGCTCGCCATCACGTCATTTAGACAGCTTTGCCTATCCATGACTTTTTTTTCGAATCCTCTCTAAATCTGGACATTTTTATTTGTCTCATGTCCTCCCATTCCTCCCATTCCTTACCTTCCTGATGTCAGCACCTGACCTTGATTGCATTCGTTTTCATTCTCTTCCTGAGTCTCATTCAAAAAGTAAAAGATAGTTACATCAAGGTCACTCTGACAGTGATGCATTCTGAGATTATTTTGTTGCTGAGACTTTCTATTATTTATGGTTTAGCACTGAATCAGGGTCTTTGTGTGTCTATTCCGCAAGCACAGTGTTACTTCAATAATTTTCTCTGGATTCCCATTCAGGCCTCATTGTTCTGTCAGCCAGCAGTTCTTGTCTCAGCATATGAACATTCCGAGACTGGCTCTCTCTGAGGATCTGATTCTCCAGTGTCCCATATATTTGTGAAACATAAGCTGACAGACGGTTCGTGGGTTACGTCGGGTCATAATGTGTGCAAGTGCTGCTTCCCTATCCACGAGCTTTTAATGGAGCGTTGCCATCTGGGGCTCTGGAAAACAGGCCCACATAGCATCCATTTCGTCTTTATCACAATTTTATTACATTTATTTTCTTGCGGAACATTAAACACCCAAAAAAACAATTACAATTGTCTGCAAGGAAAACATGAAAAAAATAACTACGGTTTATTGGATGTGATGACTATACAACCGTACACAAGATTTCCTTTTGATGATACGTGATGCACTGTTTCCTGCATGTGTGGTTTCTATGGTTGGGTGGTCGCTAGAGTACCCTTATTTTCACTTTTTCCGGCTGTCTGTATGTTTGTATGTCTGTATGTAATGAACAGCTCTGGAGGTCAGAGGAGTCAACCGATTTTGATGAAACTTGGCAGGTAGCTTCATACCAGGATCTAGTTGTATGCTTTTGAGCATTGTTGCTATGGATACCACGGTTGCCTAGCAACCGGACTTTGAAATTTTTGGAAATTCCTAAAAAATATATTTTTTCAAAAATCAGCTTCCAGGCTTTTGTGCGCACTATAATCAACCTTTGTCAAAAATTTTCAGCCTGATCCATCAAAAACTATGACTAGTATGCAATTATGTAGTGACCACCCATGTTGCCTACCGGCTTGTATGTTTGTAAGTAATGGACAGCTCTGGAGGCCAGAGGAGTCAACCAATTTTGATGAAACTTGACAGGTCGGTTCATACCAGGATCTAGTTGTATGCTTTTGAGCACCGTTGCTAAGGACGCCACCGTTGCCTAGCAACGGGACTTTGAAGTTTTTGAAAAATCCTAAAAAATATATTTTTTCGAAAATCAAAAATCGGCTTCCGCAATTTTATGTTTACTATAATCACCCTCTTTGTCAAAAATTTTCAGCCCGATCCGTCAAAAACTGTATGACTAGTATGCAATTATGTAGCGACCACCGATGTCGCCTACGGGCTTTTTGGGTGGTCGCGAGAGTACCCTTATTTTAACTTTTTCCGTCTGTCTGTATGTTTGTATGTCTGTATGTAATGGGCAGCTCTGGAGGCCAGAGGAATCAACCGATTTTGATGAAACTTGACAGGTAGGTTTATACCAGGATCTAGTTCTATGCTTTTGAGCACCGTTGCTATGGACGCCACCGTTGCCTAGCGACGGGACTTTGAAGTTTTTGAAAAATCCTAAAAAAAAATATTTTTTCGAAAATCGCTTCCAGGCTTTTGTGCGCACTATAATCAACCTGTTTGTCAAAAAATTTCAGCCTGATCCGTCAAAAACTGTCTGACGTATGCAATTATGTAGCGACCACCCATGTCGCCTACCGGCTTGTATGTTTGTTTGTATGTAATGGACAGCTCTGGAGGCCAGAGGAGTCAACCGGTTTTGACGAAACTTGACAGGTAGGTTCATACCAGGATCTAGTTGTATGCTTTTGAGCACCGTTGCTAAGGACGCCACCGTTGCCTAGCAACGGGACTTTGAAGTTTTTGAAAAATCCTAAAAAATATTTTTTTTTCGAAAATCAAAAATCGGCTTCCGCAGTTTTATGCTTGCTATAATCACCCTCTTTGTCAATTTTCAGCCCGATCCGTCAAAAACTGTATGACTAGTATGCAATTATGTCGCGACCACCCATGTCGCCTCCCGGCTTGTTGGGTGGTCGCTTGAGTACCCTTATTTTAACTTTTTCCGTCTGTCTGTATGTTTGTATGTCTGTTTGTAATGGACAGCTCTGAAGGCCAGAGGATTCAACCGATTTTGATGAAACTTGACAGGTAGGTTCATACCAGGATCTAGTTCTATGCTTTTGAGCACCGTTGCTATGGCCACCACCGTTGCCTAGCAACGGGACTTTGAAATTTTTTAAAAATCCTAAAAAAATTGTTTTTTCGAAAATCAAAAATCGGCTTCCAGGCTTTTATGCGCACTATAATCAACTTCTTTGTCAAAAAATTTCAGCCCGATCCGTCAAAAACTGTATGACTGGTATGCAATTATGTAGCGACCACCCATGTCGCCTACCGGCTTGTTTCTGTATTACTGGACGTGGTTGTCACACTTCTTTCAATTGCAATGCCTCGGAAGCCATTTTTCCATTTCTTTGCTCAGTTATGAGGCAGTTGTTATGGAGTTCATCATTGTGAGAGCATTACCCACAGAAGACACTGCGTGGTCAACTTCTTTGGAGCCAATTCATAGATCCAAGATTTTCACCTTGTCTCAGCCATCATTTAACAACGGTGACCACCCACAAATCGAAGATGGATGCCTCGTCCAAAACGTGCAAAAATATTTCACCAGGCGAAAGTGAGCTCCTGGAAAGGTGTTCAAGTAAGTAGGGAGTGCTGGCCTTTCGTGTGTCGGCCTGAAGTATTGGCATCATGTGAGAATGGTGCGTCACCATCATGGCAGTCACCAACGATGGCTCAGGGTGCCTCACAACATGAAGGTTTGTTCAGTCACCAAAATAGTGACACTGACATGTAACCGATTGGGCCCAACTTGCACTTTGATTCGCATGTTCACCTTTGGTGTGGATTAAGGGGCGCGGAGACCCCTGTAGCACATTCTACTTTACATGAATCCCAAGAGCATCGTTTCATCAAGGCCATCTCTTTTTTTTTGTCAGAAAAATGTTTAAGTTGTTTTTTTCATGTAGGCCGATGACCATTTATTACACGGTTATTTGATTGGTAGTTTTGGAGCACACCTGATCCATAGTGGTTGCAGGTTGAATATTTGTTGTGGTGCTATTCTTCTCTGGTATGATTCCAGCCATACACTAAATCACTTCATTTTTTTCCTTTGACCCCTTCCTTCTGCTTGCAATCTCACCTCCTCACATCTCTCTTCTTTTGCAATGTCCCAATGAGTTCTCTACGCTAATCCTGCTCCCCTCACCTCCCCGACCCACATCGCAATCTTATTCGTTTGCCTGAATTTTATTATTTTAATTTTATTACGTCTCATTATTCATGATTTAATCCCAACCCACAACCCCCATAGGAGCACCGCTGCTCTCGTAATTATATTATCCTTATAATTACAGGTTGAAGCGGAAAGAAATTTTATCAACTGCTTATCGAAATACAGTGTTATGGTTCTCTTGAAATGCTCACCATTAGTGAGTCTGCATAGGTGGTATTTATTGCCATTATGAGGTCTCTAAGTCATTACAGGTTATACCTGTGGATATAGTGTGGGAAACGTTGAAACATGATGGTGCTCTTAGTTAGATCCAGGTTACACCTGTGGATCTGGTGTTGGAAATGTTCAAACATTATGGTGCTCTAAGTTGTTTGCTGTGCAGGTGATTCGACACTTGTGGATCATTTCACCATTTCCACCTACACACACAGAGGCTGATAACTCAGTCATGCTTTATTGAGCAGGATAATATGTCCCGTGTTGTGGCTGAGATTCGGAAAAAGAATGATGCAAGCCAAAAACAATGATGCAGCAAGCATTGCTGATTTATGATGAACTCTTGCTCGCCCATTAAAAAATAGAAAATCAATTTTAAAATCCGCTCATTAAACATTCCATTAGAATCGTTGTTGGTGTTTTTTCTCCTCTGGTGGTTCATTGGGTTTTTGGTGTTGTTGTTGTCGTTGATTTTATGTAGTACATGGACTTGAGTACACTTTTGCATTAATGTCAAGGATATTCCTTTCCATTAATGGCCATGCAATTTCCAAGGAACGAATTTGGAATTTGACTCGGGAACCATCAAATGTGCCTACTTTGTTTGAAAGGCACTGTGGGATCATTAACATCCACTATTGAATGTTACCAGATGGTACACTTCAAGGTTGAAGTCCCCTCCCAATGATGGTGCATTTATTAATACTCTGTCCTGCCTGTGAATCACGAGGATAGCTCTTTGTATTCAGGTCGGGAATTAAACCAAGATTGGACAGCTCAATGGCAAGTGTACTTACCTCTGAGTTTTCCTTTTATGAACATACAATATGGGATTTCCATTTGGGATCTCAACATAAGAATTTCTATGTTCCACTGGGAATACCAAATGGATCAAATTGCATCATATTTCTAAAGTACGTCATTTGGTGTCTGTCTGTCTGTCTCTCTGTCTGACCACAATACATTCGGTCGTTACTTATCCAATCTCAACCAAACTGTCCAGGTGGATTAAAGCCACATGACGGATGTCACAACAACTTCATTTGCCCCCTTCCCGAGCAGGTTTTCCTCCTTGGGCGAAATTGATGTTAAGGTGTATACGTAGCTTATCATAGCATTTTTTCCAAGGCCGCTTCTAATAACAAAAGTAATAACAACACCAATGATAATAACATAATATTAATGTTATTACAAAACTATTATACAAATAATATCCCTTCATTCCAAGGGGTTGTTTTCTCTTTGGACAAATGCCGTGTTAATGTGTATAAATGCCTTATCATGGTATTTCGTGGGGCACCCCTACCAGAAGTAAAAAAAATTATAAACCACGAACAGGTATGATTACTTTTTGAAATAGTCACGACTGTTGTTAAGAATAATAATAATAATCATAATAATAATAATAATTGGCAATATTAATAAAAAAACATAACCACATGATCCGATTCCACCAACCTCCCCACCCACCACGGCTAATCCCAGAGGGAGCAGCGATACGAGTTTAACTAAACCAAGATTCTTCCAAAAGGAAGTGTTAAAATATGATGAAATCTCACCTCTTTGGAAGCAATTTTCCAAAAAAAAAATAGACCTGGATCTTTTACGAATGAGATCAGATCTTTTTCAAAGGGGAATTCACTTCACTTGAAGAAACTCTCCGAAATTCACGATACAGGTAACTCAATTACGTAACTGCCCAGTACTTGTACTGACGTGTATTTTCACCCCATGCACGCAAAGCAAAAAGTAGAGTTAAGTAATTGGTCCACTTCTGTCTGAGTATCTGTCTGTGTTTACAAATGTCAATTTATTATCGAGGAACGACTTAATTTCAATTGAATGTTATGTTTTGAATCTGAATCCGAACATGAATTCGAAAACGAACCTTGAGTTTAACAGTACTTTGCCTCTGAATTTGGCGAATTGTATGGAATCTCGTCATGAGCGCACATGCGCCTGGAGGAGTAAGGTAATCTGTTTACTCTGCTGCCTGCCTGAGAGTCAAACAAAATTGAAAATCATTTCAAACAGTAAATATTGTTACGGCTGTGGAAATTTGCAAACCACCATTCAGGGCCCGTAGGTGAGATATCTCTAAGTGCATGTGTAGTTAGCCCCAAACCCGTTGTATAGAGGGAATTTTTGTGATTCATTCGGGCTGCGACGCTTTGAGATAGCCGTTTTTCTGTTCTATCTTTATTTTGAACCAACCACGTCTCAACCTCCATCACACAACAACCACCTTAACCTCCACGCCAGCCATCGTCACCAACTGCAACCACGCTCCAACCCTCAGACAACAACAATGCCAACAGCCACAACCTTTACCTTCACAACTCAATCCCACATCATCGTATCACCGCCATTCCCAATGACACCATAACCATAAACCACCACCAAAAACCCTCCACCACCTTCACCTCTCTCCTTCTACGGCTATTCCCACACCACCTGTGAACACTGAACGTCGGGCTGTCTTGGGCCCGTTCGGCGATTGGTGCCGAACGCACCGAGCCGCGAACGCAAATAGCGGCCTTTCCGAGGGAGAATTCGGATCAGGAACGCTACACGCCCACTTTTGCTCCGTCCAATTAGCAAGCGCAGAGTGGCTTGGCCCCGCCTCCAGGTGCGTCTGTGTGAAATCGATATATGCAAATTCCAGGATCAGGGGAGGTTCACGCCCACTTTTCCTCCATCCAATTGGCGAGCGTGGCTCCGCCCCCGAGGTCATACTGATCCGGATATTTGCATATTGTTTTCTCCTGCCGGCCTATAAAACGGCAAGTGCAAGGCGAATCAGGGCAGAGTCAGTCGAGTCGGGTGGAGAGTGAGTCGAGTCGGGTGGCGAAGTGATCGGTGTGGCAGAGTCGAGTGGGGTGGCGAAGTCATCGGTGAGGCAGGAAGAGTTGGGATCTGGAGTCGGCTGAAAAGAGTTGCAGGAAGAGGCAAAGGAGCTCAGGTCCGAGGTGAGAAGGACGGCGGTCGGCGACGAAGTCGCGGTGTGAGATCGCTCGTCGCGGGACCCAAGCCAGCCAGCCATTCTCCCTCCCCCAGGGGCATCAACAATTCCCCCTTTCCCCCGCGCTGAGATAGTGCAACAAGGGGGCCCCATTCCCACCCCACTCCAAACGTCATGCCAACGAAACCCGCCAAGGAGCACGGAGTCGGGGCACAGCCACGTGGCCACATCTGCGGCTCGTCCGCCAACGCATCACGAGGACGCGGGTAGGACCCCCCCACCCCCGGTCTCGCGGGCCTGGCCGCTCCTTCAGGTCACGTGCGCATATTGGCCTACAGGCCCGTCTGCCCCCTTGTCTATGAGGGTGGCTTCTTTCCTTTGCTTTTTAGTAAATGTGTGTTGGCGCCGTCTGTAAAGTAGAACTGTATAAGTGTTGCCGTGTGTGCGTGTAGTCGGTAGTAACTCTGCGTCGTTGTTGCTTTTGTTTTTGTTGCTATATGTGCATTTTGACTGTTTGGCTGTATATGTGTACTTTCCCTGTGCCGGGAAATAAATGTGCTTTGTGTGAACTGTTTTCCCGTTTCGCTTCGTCTTTTCTTTATTGACCCTCCATCCTGCTTCACGTAAAGGGTTCCTGGTGGGCTTAATACGCCCGGTAATTAATCGGAACCGTCGAGGCCGACGATAACACCGCTCGGTTATCACTGTTGCACGGAACGGACCGCTTAAGCGGTTCGTGTCCGGAGTCGACCTGCGGCGAGGTACGATCGCCCGGTTTACCATCCGCGTGGGTACTTAGGTCGGTCGAGTTTGGCCAACAACCCTATCCTACGCGAGTGGCCGATTGGCACGATTGTGGTGAGGTCGAAAGGCCCACCTGTGACTGGCTCCGAGCGATAGTTCCCGGAGGGTCACGACTGAATTGTCCATCCGGCGGGCGCGAATTCGCAACAATATACTGTTTTCAAGGACATCGTGAAGGATGCAAACAACAGGCATGACGAACTAATGTAACGTGTTAAACAAGGTGGTGTCAAAGACACTGCATCAATGGCATTAAACTTCTGGAAAAAAAAATTCTACAACTTATAAATACTATTTATTTCAATTGATTTATATGCAGTACTTGGGCACTTTCAAAACCCTTACGTTTAACGGTACTTGGACAAAATATTACGGATTTTTACATCATCACAACCAATTAAATTTGCCGCTCATCAACCCCAGCTTGTTTTTCAAGACAGCACACGGTGAGGTATTCCATGAATTCTCTCGTTTTGAATGTATTTTGTGATATTGCATGTCCATTATTGTTTGCTATTTGGCAAGTCAGTTCATTACATGGGACAGGTGCGCTCTCCAAGCACATCAGGTAACGACACTCGTATAGGAAGCCTTCCATAAATAATGCTGTTTGGGAAGTCTTTAATTATTCACTGTATCACGAAAAGATTTGTCTTGTATTGTTAGGAAAAATAAATATGAAGCTCCATGCCAATTTTCAACGAAGCCAAAGGCAGGACAGACAGTTTTGTGGTGATTCAAGGTCAAGGAGGTCAAAGTTCATTTTATTTTAATTTCCTCGTTTTTTATTATTTCTCCCCACACACCCCTGACAGTTTATATTTATTAATGTAGTATTGGATGAATAGCATCAACGGTTTCATTGTGCTTTTTGAAAAATACAAGATCAAGGCTCAGAAAGTGAGAAATGTTTGATATATTCATGGTTGAGAGATTTTCTTCTAACTTGTTTATTGTAATGCCTGGTTTCCTCTGAAAACCTGACACCTGCTTGTTGAATCATGTTTGAGTTGATGGTGCCCAATGATGGGTCCGAGGATGATCTAAATCATTTTGTTGTACCTCACCTTTTCAGGAAGAGGTGAGGAGGTTGAGACGGAGCCTGGAAAGAGAGGAAAACAGGAACATGTTGGTGGACAAGTAAGTGACCATTTTTGACAGTCTTTGGTTGTTGCATTTGTGGGCTGCAGACCACAAGCCCTATTATTTCCCTCGAGCTCGCGAATTGAACTAGAAAGAGCAATCAGAGATTGCAGACCCTCATCAAGACTTGTTTTGTGTGGTGTATTTTGTGTGGCAAATAAATGGAAGGATGTACTAAATAAAAAGGTCATCGATTGCAAATTAAAGGTCTACAGTTCTAATCGTGTGCTGCCTTTTTGGCTCCTGGTTGCATCATTGGTTAGGGTTGCAGCTATGCCACTGATGCAGTGCCCCTATTACCAGTATACTGGTGCTCATTTCGCCAACCTCAGAAGGATGACAGGCTGAGTCAACCCCCAGGTGTTAATTCAGTGGCCAACGGGGCTCAAACTCAGGACCCTCGGATCCCAAGCCACCCCATCCTAACCGCTAAGCCAACACTAGGCTTAGGTCTACAGTACATGGTCTAGTAGTAAATGTGTAAAGGTCAAAGGTCTGAAAATTGTAAAGGGTGAAAGGTGTAAAGGTCGAAAGTTCTGAAAAGGTCTAAACGGTTGACATGGTCTTAAAAGGTCGAAGGGGTCTAAAGGGTGTAATTTAACGTCTCAAGCAGTGGTTCCCAAACATTTTTGTCCACAACCCAAAATTTGAAATCACATTTGGCTCGCGACCCAAAAGGTACCGGTGCCTACAGTACAATAAAAATTGTTGGAGAAAATGCTTTCGACGTGAAACCCTCCCCCTCCCTCAAAAACCAGGATTTTGAGGGGGGTGGGTTCATGTTTGGGTCACGACCCTCAGTTTGGGAACCTCTGGACTAAAGAATCAGAATTGTGTGAAGAGGTCTAAAGGGTACATTCCAATAGTAGGTAGTGTCTAAGCGGTCGAAAGGGTCTAATCTATCAAGCATGTAAAATGGGTCTAAGAAGGTCAAAGTAGTCTGAAGGTCTAAATGGTGTTAAGGTCGAAGGGCTCCAACGGAACTTAAGGGGTGTAAAGGTCTGAAGGTTCTAGGCGTCGAAATGGTATGAAAGGTCCAAATGGTGAAGGGATCAAAAGGTGTCTTCAGTGTTGAAAAGGTCGTAAAGATAAAAGGGTTCTTCAGGATATTCAGGGTCTTTGGGGTCTTGAGGGTCTCGGGGGTTTTAGGGGCATTAGGTGTTTTGGGGGTGTTACGAGTCTTGGGGGTCTTTGGGGTATTAAGGGTCTTGGGGGTATGAAGGGCTTTAGGGGTGTTGGGGGTCCAAAGTGTCTCAAAAGTCTTTGGGATTTCCAGGTCTTTGGGGTCTAAAGGGTCTTCAATGTCTCAAAAGGCCTTAAGGGTCATATGGTCTTTCGAGTCTTTTGGATCTAAAGGATCTTAAAGGTTTTTGGGGTCTTTGGGGCCTAAAGGGCCTTGAGGATCGTAAGGGTCTTAAAGGGTTTTTGGGATCTTTTTGGTATTTGGGGTCTTAGACGGTATTGGAGGTCATAGGAGTCTGAAGGGTTTTTGAGGTATTAAAGTGCCTTACCAGTCTTTGTGGTCTTAAGGGTCTTTTTGGTCTTTCTGGTCTTTATGGTGTTAATGGGTCTTAGGATCTTAAGGGTCTTCAAGGTATTATATAGGTCTTTAGGGTCTTAAGTGTCTTTGGGTTCCTCAGGGTCTTAATGGTCATATTGCTCTTTGGGGTATTAAAGGGTCTTAGAGGTCTTAATGGATCTTTGGGGTGTTAGGAGTCTTTTGGGTTTTGTGGGTCTTAAGGGTCTTAGAAGTCTTTGAGGTCTTTCGGGGTCTTTGTGGTCTTTGGGGTATTACGGGTCTTGGGGGGGTCTTAAATGGTCTTAAAAGGTCTGAGGGGTTTCAGCAGTCAAAAGGGTTGAAAGCGTTAAAAGGTATATTCCAATAGTATGTAATTAATATACATATAGTCGCACGGCTCATGACGTCACCATTCACTGCTCACTGCTTCACCATGTTTTTCATTTTTATATCGAGAGATAAAGGTATATGTATTTATCCAGTGAATTGGTTGAAAATTGATTATTTGTGACCTTGACCTTTGACCTTTTAACCTATTGACCTCAAACAATTGGCTTCCAGCTTATCACTCCCTCGACCAGGTGGTGAAGTTTTGTGAAGATCAGAGTAAAAAATATGACCTGTGGGCGATTGACCTACATACAACCAAACAGACACAGACAAACAGAACTGGAATGGCACTCAGTAAAACACATACCCATGCCAGGCTGAACAGGTTACGTTTTGGATCCCACTGATAGACCTGATCTTGTTTCAGACCTGAACCAAAATAGAATGGGCTTGTTCTTGTCACCTACCCAACTCATCCACCATATTTTGCCATAACTTGTCCACAACTTTTTGAAATATCAGAATATATATATATATATATATATATATATATATATATATATATATATATATATATATATATATATATATATTGTTGTGGTTGACGAAATTCACAAACCACCATTCAGGTCCCTTAGGTGAGATATCTCTGTAAGTATATGTGTAGTTAGGCCCAAACCCGTTGTTTCGAGGGAATAAATGTCATTCAGTCGGGCTGCGACTCTTCAGGATAGCCGTTTTTCTTTTACTATCTTTATTTTGGACCAGCCGCCATTACTACCACCACCAACCACAACGCCGCTTCACAACAACAACCACCAACCACAACGCCGCTTCACAACAACAACCACCAACCACAACGCCGCTTCACAACAACAGCCACGACCTTTACCGTCACAACTCGCCACCATCGCATCACCGTCATTCCCACGCCACTTGTGGGCGCCGATGCTGGACTCGTGCGGGGCGCGCACCGAGCAGCGTGTTCAGAGACAACACAGACTTTCCGAAGAAAAACGGATCAAAAACGACTCACGCCCACTTCTGTTCCGTCCTATCGGCGAGCTGGGGCGATTTGGCCCCGCCTCCAGGGCGTTGGAGTGAGGACGCTATATGCAAATTCATGGATCAAAAAGCATTCACGCCCACTTTTCCTCAGTCCAATGGGGAGCCAGTTAGAGAGGTGAAGGGTCGGAGGCAGAGGGTCAAAGGTGAAGGAGCGAAGCCACGGGGCTTATATAAACGGCTGCGTTCGTCAGTCAAGGCAGTTCAGTTGGCAGTTGTGAGTTCGGAGGGGAGAAGTCAAGAGTGAAGAGTTGGGACGAGCCAAGAGAGGAGACGGAGAGGGCGATTCGACGGAGCTGTGGAGAGGTGGCGGCGGCGAAGGCGGACGAGGGGGTGCTCGCGTCGGTGCCGGGAGCTGCAGAGGGAGAGGCCAGCAATGCGACCGAGGTCGAGGAGGAGACGCTCGTCGCGGGACCCGAGACAGGGTGATATCCTCCTCCCCCCCGAGCATCAACAACCCCCTCCTGTTTCCCCCCGCGCTGAGATAGTGCGACAAGGGGGCCCCTTTCCCACCCCCTACCAGACACTGTCTGCAAGGCCCGCGGAGTTGAGGCGCCACCGCCGCTCTGCGTCTCATCATCAGACGCGTAGGCCCGACACGGTCTCGGCCCCAGGCCCGCCTACCCCCCTCATCCTGGAGGGTGGTTCTTTTTCTTTTGCTTTGGGTATCTGTGTTGTCGGCGCCGTCTGTGAAGTAAAATTGTATAAGTGTTGCCGTGTGCTCGGTAGTCGGATAGCTCTGCATTGTGTTTCTCTTTTATATTTGCTTTTTGTGTAATATTGTGTTTCTTCTCCTTTTACATGTGCTTTTGGTGTAATTGTATATGTGTGCTTCCCGTTCATCGCGAAATAAATGTGCTTATTGTTGAACTGTTTTCCCGCTTCGCTTCGTCTTTTCTTTCATTGAATCTCCATCTTGCTTCACGTAAAGGGTTGGTCGTGGGCTGAATACGCCCGATAATTAATCAAACCGTCGAGGCCGACGATAACACCGCTCGGTTATCCCGATAGTACGGAACAGGTCGCTTAAAGTGGCCCGTGTCCGAAGTCGACCTGCGGCGAGGTGCGATCGCCCGGTCTACCCTCCGTGTGGGTACTTAGGTAGGTCGAATTTGGCGAGCAACCCTATCCCACGCGGGGGGCCGATTGGCACGATCGTGGTGAGGCCGAAAGGTCCACCCGTGACTGGTTCCCGGAGTTAGTCCGAGAGGGTCACGACTGGATTGTCCGTCCGGTGGGCGACGTGCCACGATTCGAGTTACGTGGCCATCCGCACGCCGGCGGGCGTGAATCCGCAACAATATATATATATATATATATATATATATATATATATATATATATATATATATATATATATATATATATATATATATACATATATATATATATATACATACATACATACATACATACATACATACATATAAATTGTTGGGGACGAGAGGACCACTGGGGGGGGGGGGGGGATGCTACCTCGGGTTCCCACCAGCCTCGGGAATCGCAGGCCGTTGCACACGAATATCTCCATGACGCGGCGGGTGGCTAATCGACCATGAACGCCAATAACTCAACCACGTGACTAAGGGTCCTCCATCTAATGGATACCGGTTACCTAATGGTCACGTGATCTAATGGATACCGGTGATCTAATACACCCTCGGTACGCCTTGTTCAAACCGGATCAGATGCAGTCGAGTTTAACTGCCCAAGGACGTACAGGCTGGAAAACAGATTGTTGGGGGATAACGTCGCGGCTAAGCTGGGATACGGACCATGCCGGACCATTGAAGGAAAAGAAAAAAATGAGCTGGGAACATTTCTACACAAATTATTTATTTGTACTCAAGCAAGGAAAGGTATGTGGCACAGTGAATGGGGTTTATTATTATGTACAGTAGAGATAGCAAGCAATTTGTGGGGTGTGATAAAAGGCAAACAATTTACAAAAGCAGACACAGAGCAGACTTATCCCGTTATATCTTCTAAAATCTTATTTTATGCTAAGACAGGTGCCATCACATACACACACACACACACACACACACACACACACACACACACACACACACACACACACACACACATAGCCGAGGAAGATTAGATAGCCAGAAAGAAAGAGAGCAGATGAGGACTAATAGCCTCGCAATACCTGGTGCGATAGGCCGACCAACGCAACCCAGTATGCTTTGGGGGAGGTCGGAGGGAGAATTACTGGTGTCTTCGGTGAGTGGGTGAGAGGTGTGGTGTGGTGCAATATGGGGGGGGGGGGTGTGGTGTCATCCCAGAGAAAACTGTGATTGCAAATCTGTAATGGATTTTCTTTTGTACATCAAGAGGGGACGAGATAGAGGGCTGGAAAGACAGAGAGAAGATGCTTGAGGCGAAAGATTCCTAGCCTAGTCATGCATATGTCTGTGAGTGGAGCGTGTACCTCCGTGGAATGCTCTGCTTGAGCATTCCCACCTCAAGAATGGGGACGTTATCTCCTGCTGAGTCACTTTGCCCGGGCTCATGGAAGCGTGTGCCCCACACTGGTCCCCGAAGAACATCTGTCGCACTCCAACCCCGAGTGTAGATGCAGCGACGGCAGACAACGAGGAGCAGTGAAAAGAGGGCGGAACAGAGAGGAAAAGGAGGGAGTGAGGCAAACAGGCGAAGACAAAAGGGAGGCAGGCAGGCGAAAAAGAGAGAGGAGGGCGGACGGATTCGCAATCCGCCTTTCATAAGCCCTAGGTGAAGGGTGGGGTAACGACCCAAAGTGACGCACCGTGACCCGAATTGCGCTTCCCTCTGGGACCACAGTGGTCATAGACCCGCCCTGCCAGACTTCTGGGGCCAGAAGCGACCTCATTCACTCATCCGGCACGACACGGCCATATCACACACACTCCAACATCAATACCACCCACACTCCATCATCCGTACCACATGCATTCCATCATACCACCTTGGCCCCACACCGAACTTCTGGGCCGCCCCCTCTCCCCCCCCCCCATGATGCTGTGTCTCGCCACCCGTTCTGGTGATTACCATGTTCTGGTGACTGAACGAGGGTCGTGTCGGTCCCACATGCACATTCGGTGCATCCCTGGCGAGATGCGGTTCGTGCTGTTAACATGATTGGCTTGTCCCCACATCACGTGGTCAGTGGCCTGGGCCCTACAGCACGCTTCTGTTTAGTGGCAAATTGTATCAATGCGGAGATGCGAGGAGGCACGGGATGACTTTCCCCATGTGCGGGAGATGTTGTTGGTTGAGGTGGTGAGTTTTTGGTGAGCAAGGTGAGATTCTGTTGGAAATTGGCACGCGCATTTGAATGAAAGTGCGCGCCATGCATACGCCGGGCAGCGAGTTTGTTCATATTGTGATTCTCTCACAGGAGGCTGCTTGGTGTGTGCTTGCTTGCCTGATTTGATTTGTACCTCAGATAAAACGAGATAACAACTCAGATAAAAGGAAAGGGTTGAAATGGAAATCAGAATAGAAGATAGGGATATAGGTAATGGATCTAGCTGTTCGACCCACACAATACACTTCGTCCCGTTGACCTACTAGACATGAGGGGAAGATCTGACTGCACGAAGACAAACAAAATAACTGCCTGGGGATTACTGTATGTTGGGTGCCATTGCCTTAGAGGCATCCAGTTTTGCAGAACTGCAACTATATATAGACATATAAATATATATAAATATATATATATATATATATATATATATATATATATATATATATATATATATATATATATAACAAGACATGAGGAGTGTGATGAGCACTCCACTGATCCCCATTAGACAACAGTCCACACCAAAGTGTCACCTCCAACACAAGGGTTCAGCCCGGTGACTCTGTCAAAGAGACAGATGATATGGTCATCATCAGTTAACCATCAATCGGAACCACCGATCCAGATTTCAGGGTTGTTTGCCCTCATTAGGATGGTATACCAATAAATATGCAACCAATGATGACCACATTCGTCGTTTATACATCAGACCCACCTCCTGACTGTTATTGTGAGCATCACCGTGGATTACATCTCACATGGTATAACCGCATAATCTGCACAGAACAACCATCTGTCTGCCACCCAGACAATTGTTCCTGCCATTGTAAACCATTCAACCAGAAGGTACGTGATGTGACCAGCAGGAAAATCGAAACGTGAGGAGTGTGACGAGCACTCCGCTGATCCCAATTGGACAACAGTCCACACCAAAGCGTTGCCTCCAACACAGAAGCTTCAGCTTGGTGACTCTGTCAAAAAGGATCAACAGAGTGCTCCACGCACTCCTCACGTATGTGTGTGTGTGTGCGTGTGTGCGTGCGTGTGTGTGTTTGTGTGTGCCTGGTGTCAGCTTAAGGGTGGTGGGCTTGAGATCCTATGATCCTGAGTTCAAACCCCACTCTGCTGTTGAGTAAATACCAGGTGGGGTTGACTCTGCCTGTCATCCTCCCGAGGTCGGCAAAATGAGTACCATCTTGCTGGTATCCTGTGTCGGAGTGGCGACCCGTCCAGGATTGTGCCCAAGAGCCAAGGAGACTGTTTATGCAGCACCAACGCTTCGAACAGAGTATGGTCCCAATGGATTGATGTACATATGTCGTTTTAGGCCCCATCACTCAATGGTGAAGAATCACTTGAGTAATTAAAAAATTCTCATATCCAGATCTGATCCTGAATCTTTACAAAAATCTGACCAATTCGTCCTTGTCACAATCCCAAACTGTCCTCAAAGTTTTGTTTGAACATATGCACACCTTTTTGAGATATCTTGCTGTATATAATTTTCAGCTCTATCAATCAATGGTGATGAATCACTTCAACAATTTTCATTTCTGGATCCGGAACTTCACCAAAATCTCATCAATTCATCATTGTCTCACATCCAGCCTGTCCACCAAATTTCATCTGAATCCATCTTCAGCTTTTTGAGGTATTTTGCTCGCAGACAGACAGACAGAGGTGAAAACATAACCTCTGCCCACCTTCGGTGGCGGAGGTATTAACAGACCAGACCAACCAATGTACTTGCGAATCTTCGATTTCGCAAGTATCAAACGGACACTAATGCAATACCCTCTCTTCTGGCGAGGGTAATTAACTTATGATCCATCATGACTGGTGTTTGAGACTATGTTTGTGCTGCAATGGCAGTTTTCACAAAAATGAACCAGGTGGTTTATTTTGTCCTCTAAATGGACATGCCACCAGAGCTACCAGGAAACAATTCAGACAGACCAACTTCAAAGTATCCCCACATCATGACCACCTTGGTCACATGCTGGTTCGACTGATCAAAACCACGTTATTTTGGCTCAAATTAATGGGTCACCTTTGGCATGAAGAGAGTACCTGTTGAAAGCATTGTGCAGTACCCATGGTAATGGGAAGAGATATCTGCATCGAGCTATGTAGGTATGGAGTGTGACAGAGGGATAGAGTGAATGTAGTAGGATTTGATGGAGTGCATGTGGGAGATATGATGGAGTGTTTGTGGTACGGATGATGGAGTGCGTGTGGGAGGGATAATGGAGAGCACCTCCACCATCCCTGGTCTCCATCACTCCACAAAGCAGTTTTTGAAATGGGCACATCTCCATGGTCATTCTTACAACAATATTATCTTCCCTTCTGCACTGTGGCATCAGTGGTGCCCTGCATATTAAATCCACAAAAACTGTGATTTCAGACTGCACCTCAACCCTCTCCCCCGCCTCACCCCCCTCCCTTTACTCCCCCACCCCCCTCACTGCCCTTTACAATCTCCATTCCTCTCCTCTCCCCCAACCCCAGGCCATCAATTTTCTCACTCTATGCTGTGCTGAAAATGGCCTCTAATGTCGAGTAATCGCATGTGTTTGGAGGCAAATATGATCTCATTTCGAGGAAAGCTGAACAAACATCTCTTTACAAGAATCTCCTGTGGTTTATTTCGAGATATGATAGGAATCTGATTGCACTCATCAAATATTGTAAGAAATTATTCAAAGGTTCGTACTTTCGGCCATTTTGGTCTACTCTTTGATTTGATGGATCCGTTTTGCATCATTTGTTATGGGATGCACATTGAGGGTTTTCTATGGCACCGATACAACCGTATGATTTAATGCTCTTGTTCGGGGCACATCCCGATAGCCCGTTAGTCTCATACTTGAACCATAACTCCTCTGTATGGCCATATTTGTGGCATCTGCACATTTGTGGCATCTCCACATTTGTGTGCACATTGTGATGTAAGGGGATTCCATCACCATGTTGTTTTGTCCTTCCCTTCCATACTGTATCTTTCAAGGAACAGATCTTTAGTGGACTAAATTGTAGTCAGTTGGCAAACTACCTTCACAGTAAACCCTGAACATGCAGAACATGTACACTGACAGACACAGCAATGAATGGGTGGAGTGGGTTTTATTTAAAATGTGTAAGATCAGTCGTCCCAGTGGCACAGAGTAATTTAGCTAAATATTACTGTGCCGTCTCTATCTCTTTATGAGCAAGGTCCTGTTGAAATGAACTGGCCAGGAATCTTTTCTTGGATTCAATATGTTGGAAAAGTGGGAGTGCTCTGGAGCAATCCTTTGGGACATCATTTGGATTTATAGTCACACAGAACATGAATATGGGTCCCTGGGCTCCCTTGGTCATGCACGTTTTCCTTGTCATCCTGAAAGCAGTTGGAGTCGTACTTTGCAGATCTAATCCCAGAAAGACAAATGGTCTCAAACGTTTTGAGGACTATTTTTTAAACTTGGTCCGAAGGCCAAAAGAGCTGCTGTATTCATGGGCATTCAAAATGCAGAGAACGTGCACAGGGAACTCATTTTTTTCACCACTGAAAGGAACCTTGACTTGTTCACTATTATTGGAACTAAGAGGAAGGTCAAAGGTCATTGAGAGAAGAAATTGTTTTATACTTCACTAACTGGTGTCAGGACTTGGCTTGCTTGTCACTTTCTCAAATTTTATCATTCGTATTATTATTATTATTATTATTATTATTATGTTGCAATCAAACACAATTATTATTTACTAACTGAAGTATCCAGCTTTTCCTGGGGAAATTCAATGCAATATGTATTGATATATTTCCTGGATGACAAATTTGCTTGGTCTTGCATCGAAATGCTTCACCTTCAAAGGATACACAACATGCTGCCCTGGAGGCTGCTTGACTGTCACGTTGATCCTCAACCTGCGCCTGTGTCTGCTCTGAAGTCTCAGCTGACCTGGATGCTGCTTGTCTTGCACGTTGATCCTCAACCTGAGCCTGTGTCTGCTCTGTTGTCTCAGCTGACCTGGATGCTGCTTGTCTTGCACGTTGATCTTCAACCTGAGCCTGTGTCTGCTCTGTTGTCTCAGCTGACCTGGATGCTGCTTGTCTTGCACATTGATCTTCAACCTGAGCCTGTGTCTGCTCTGTTGTCTCAGCTAACCTGGAGGCTGCTTGTATTGCATGTTGATCCTCAACCTGAGCCTCTCTTCTCTGTAGTCTCAGCTGTGCTGGAGGCTGCTTATCTTGTGCATTGATCCTCAACCCAGGACTGTGTCTGCTCTTTTGTCTCAGCTGATTTGTATGCTGCTTGTCTTTCATGTTGATCCTCGACCCAAGGTCATGCCAGAATAGTCAGGTCAGGCCAGATTAGTCACGTCAGGCCAGATTAGATCTGACTTGCTACAGTTACTATATAACCTGTACTAACCTGTTTCATGGTCAGGTTGTCGGTGACTAAACCATCTGCCACACCAAGTTTCTTGGTGAGGAGGTTGTGTAATATGGACACCCAGCAGGATTAAAAACAAAACCTTTCAAAGGGTGAAGGAGCTCCTTGTGAGCCAACGGCCATCCATATCTTGTGCCCAACTGTGTCTGCGGACGTCCTCCTGCAGTTCGGTTAATTTTTATTATGAGTTTGGAGGCAGTATTTGCACTCCGGCCACCACAAAACCCTTCATTCCACAAAACATACGAAGAGCACAAAAAAACTCTGAAAACCCACTCTGTGGGAGTACCTCCTGTGCAGCTGCTCTTCACAAGGAAGCTCACTGGATGACAGGATTGGGGCAAAGCCTTTGGGACCCCCAATCTTTGATGATAGGAGGAAAACCACGGGGTAACCTTACCGGGTCAGATTGGGGTCGTGTGTGTCGGGGAAGTGCTGAGGTGTCATTCCCCAGACGGCGGCTTCCTTGGGGGTAACTTGAGGTGGTCCCTTTGGGTGGGTGCCTGGAATGTCCTATCCCTAAAAGAGGCTGATCACCTGTCTCTGTTATCATCTGAGCTCTAGCATTTGGACATCGGTATTGCAGCTCTCTCTAAGGTTCGGAGACTGGATTGCGGTGAGATAATGGCGGGTGGATACACCTACTATCTTGTGCCCAACTGTGTCTGGTTGCTCTGATGGTAAACATGCCCAGAAGGGCATGTTTCCCTGATGTTGCTGGTGGATGTCTTGGAACTAACCAAATGGCGAAGAAGAATTTTGTTTCTCAAGGGAGACTGGACACCATTGACCAGAGTCACAGGACCAGTCTGAATGGCAGAGCTGAGCTGTTCAGGGAGCTGAGGTGTAAATCTGTACGTGCACTGAGGGTGGACAAGGAGGCCTGTGTGCGAGGAATCTGTGATGGGGTAGAGCATCACCTGTGGTCAAGTGATTCTTGTACTGCTTACAGGGGAATTTGCGCATTGCGCTCATCCAAGCCCATCCCTCGGTGTACTGCAGTTAGAACAGAGGATGGTGGGCTCTTGACAGAGGAGTCTGAAGTGAAGACCCGCTGGGCCAGTTACTTTGAGCGGCTGTACCAAGCTGATCCACCAGCTGTCGAGTTGGATGTCAGGGGGTGTTACTCTCCCCATTGCTAACCCTCCAATCAACTATGGACCACCTTCATTTGTGGAAACATAGACTGCGGTGATCTCCACCACTGAAGGTGGAAGGAGGTTCTATTTTCACCCCTCTCTGTTTGTTTGTCTGTTTGTGTGCAGGATATCTCAAAAAGTTCGGGAGAGATTCGGATCAAATTTGGTGGGCATGTTGGGTGTTTGAAAAGGATGAACTGATTAGATTTTCGTGAAGATCCGGATCCAGATCCGGCGACTCAAATTCTTTAAAGTGATTCTTCACCTTTGAGAAATAGGGCCAAAAACGATATATAACATGATATCTCAAAAAGTTGTCGATGGATTCGGACGAAACTTGGTGGACAGGTTGGGTGTGTGACAAAGACGAATTTGTTCGATTTTGGTGAAGACTCGAATCTGGATCCAGATACGAGAATTATTACATTTTTAAGCGATTCTTCACCATTAAGGGATAGAGCCAAAAACGATATGTAGCATGATATTTCAAAAATGTATTGAGCCCAATATGTTCTCATGGATCAGGCATTGCATGGCGGAGGTATGCGCTCTACCAAGTGCCCTTCTCGATGCATACTGTTTGAATATCAGTTGTACCCTGACTACACATACGTTTATTAATTATGTACTAATGGAAAGTACTTTTTTATAACCTTTCAACCCTTTAGACTTCCAAGACTTCTTAGAGCTTTGAAGACCCTTTGATACCTTCAGATGCCATTGGACATTTGCATCCTTTAGACCCATTCACCCCCTCAATACCTTTAGACAACTTAAGACCCTATAGACCTATAAGAACTCCAGAGAACCTTAAGACCCGTGAAGCCCCCTAAGATCATTAAGACCTCCAATACCCTTGATACCCTTCAGAGCCCCAAGACTCCTGAAGACCCCCAAGACCCCGAATAGCCTTAAGACCCCCCAAGACCTATAATACCCTTTAAGACCATCTAAGACTGTTAAGGCACTTAAGACTGCCAAGATCCTCAAGACCTTTGAGACCCCCGAGACACATTAAGACTCATGAAACCCACAAGACTCTTAAGACCCATAGGATACTGTAAGATCCTTAAGAACCTCAACAACCCCTAATATGCTAAAGACCATCAAATAACTTTTTAGGCACACACCACACAAACATCTACAGTTTTCTTTACAAAACACAGACTATATATTTTTCATAAAATACTGTGCAAACTCGACCCACCTAGAGAGTGGGCACTCTGCTGATGTAGCTATAGGAACAGAAGATGAACCCATTAAGAAGATAATAAGTTTTGAGTTCAATGGAAGAAGGCCAAACGGCAGGCCAAATATAATATGGCAGGAATGTGTCATGAACGACATGAAATGATTTGGTGTGAAGGAAGAAAGAATATGCAAACGAAAGAATCCAATGGAGATCTGCCATCAATCCACCAACCCTCAAACATGGAGGCTCGAGGAAAAGGTCGTTTAACGAATATGATGATGATGTTGATTGTAATGAGGATGATGACGAAGATGAAGATGATGATGGTGATGATTCATATTTGCTTTGGACAGAACACTGCGCATCCAAATGCAAAGTGACAAAGTCACGTTGGACATTGTTCGCAGTTTCACTGGATTTCTTAAGGGAATTGAAATAATGATTCGATCTGCACTCATGGGAAAGAAAAACGTTACTTTCTGGGTTTAACCAGATAAGAAAACAATTACTCGTCACATCATTTTCATATTATAAAATCTCGCTGCAAGATTCCAACCAGGACTGTGCAGGTGCTTTTTGATGAACTTTCTAACGATCGAGGATTCATGCTGTTTATACTTTCATCACAACCTGTTACCAACGTCCATTAAAACTGATTCAGCGAGTCGCTTGCCTCGTGTATGTTCACTATTGTGAGCTCTTTGTGTAAACGGTGACTCTCATTAACCCCTTTTGTAGCACAACACCTCGGTGCAATGTTCTGCAAGCCACAGCACTGAACCAGGAAGCACGTGAGGCCTGGTCAGGCCTGTCTGTGAGCCAGGATGTTGTGAGGCAAAAATGGCCTTGCTTATCCTCTCAATTTCCTGCCTTGAGAGGAAACTGGGGAATAGGCAAACTTTCTGTATTTTGTAAACACACTAAGCTTTCTTTTTTTATATTTTAATGAGTCTCATGCAATTACCAAAGCTCATTAATGCTGGAGGTTTTGGCTTTTATCGAAAGCTTGTTGCTTATTACACTAATCTCTCCCCTCCACTCCCAGACTTCCCCACCCCTTTTTCCACTCAACCTACCCTCCCCTCTTTCTCACCTCTCTTGATACCACCACAGCCAGCAAGTTTCGTTGGACAGAGCCAGGACCTGGACGTCAGCCCAGCACTATGCTGCAGTCCTTATGTAAGCAAACAATATGGCATTAATTATTCCTTTGCATATTTATAAATAAATTAATGTGCCCTTTGTAAATTTTGTGATACTGTTGTTATTTTTATTTTACTCTACTTATGATTCTCTATTAACTTGTTTTTCTCAATTCCTGTTTTTGCTTCTCAATGTCTGAGGATTCTTTCAGATGGCAAAAATCAATTCACATACAGCATCGGACGATGATACCGAACAATGATACTTGGGGATCTTTAATGCAATTCTGTCTCGTGATCTCCCTCTTGAGGTTGGTATCCCAAAAGGCAGCACTTTCAGAGCAACCTCATTCATGGTCATCATTGGCCTTGGATAATCCTCAGTCCCAATTTGCTGGGACTTCACCATATGCAGAACAGTACACCAAAGTTACAGTATCCATCTCTGCAGACTGTGAAAAAAACGTCGTTGATGAGTTGCCTTCAATATGTCTTTCAATGAAGGAAAATCCTATGCTCTCACTCTGTTGTTCCGCAAGGTTCGGCTTTTGAGCCCCTACTTTATTTGTCTGGCCCTCAGAAGAGGTGCATAGTAATCTCTGCAGAGCTAAGTCCATTCTCAAGTGCTCATTGTAGTGCAAGGCCTTCATCTGAAGTATCATGGAGTATGCTTACACACTTTGGACTGGTGCAGCCGCTTCCCATCCTGCTCCCTGAGAAGGCAATCAGGTCCAAGTCTGTTTGTGTTATTGACATCTCTCAGCAGGAGGATGATTTCCATAGTCTGCTTCTCATCTCCCAAAGACAGGTTTGTGCACTCTCAATTTTCCATCGACCTACTTCTAGCATTGCTTCGACCACCTTTTCATCCCTCCGTCCTTCCTCAGACTTCCCAGGTTACACCGCTTGTCCTTCCAGTATCCCACACCTGGTTTACCTCCCCAATTCCAATCTGAATGCTTACTTCCATAACATCATACTTATATTATTTGTCTCCCTGTTCCCCTTTGATCATCTCTCTGTTTGTGAACGTGCTGTCATCTGTTTAACAATATATTTCTGGATATAAATAAATAAATTAATCATAACAATTGTTCTTGTGATTTTTCAATGTTCGACTTCTCATAAGGCAACAAGACAACTGATCTTTTGGCACCAATGCATTAATAAGCGGTTCTGGTGTTCTGTACTACAGTTTGCAGCGAGGTTGGCGCGCATACCTGCGCCAACGAGCAATCGTGTCCCTGAGCCCAGAGGCCTCACATTCACCCTCGAGCCCGGATGGAGAATCATTCAGCTCCTCTGTGAGCATGTGCACAGTTTCTGAAGACAGCACGACTCCCGTAAGTGTCGTTCTTTTTACCATCCGCTATGCCAGTCCTGATCACTTTCATACATGTCACTTTACTTTATGTCTCTTTCTGTTGTTTGTTCTTTTCTTTTTTGTACACATTTACTCAATACCATTTTTGGTCCTAAACATAAAATATTCATGATGCTGCAAATTATTTGAAATTTATGGTTCAGGGATTATTTTCACGTGTTGGTCGAATTTGCAGCTGCCACTTCCACCTCATTAAAGTGAAGATTCCCAAACCGGATTCATCATGTTTTTCTGTTATATCTTTACCTCCGCCACTGAAGATGAAGGAGGTTATGTTTTCACCACTTCCTGTCTGTTTGTCTGTTTGTCTGTTTGTCTGTGTGCTGGATATCTCAAAAAGTTGGGCACAGATCCGGATTAAATTTTGTGGACGGGTTCGGTGTGTGAGTAGGACGAACTGATTAGATTTTGGTGATGATCCGGATCCGGATCTAGATCCGACGACTCAAATTTTTTTACGTGATTCGTCACCATTGAGAGATAGGGCCAAAAGCAATATATAGCACGATATCTCAAAAAGTTGTGAATGGATTCAAATGAAACTTGGTGGACATGTTGGGTGTGTGGCAAGGACGAATTGATTTCATCTTGGTGAAGATTCGAATCTGATAATGGATACGATAATTATTTAATTTTTAAAGTGATTCTTCACCATTGAGAGATAGGACCAAAAACGATATAGTTCTGTATAGCAATCGACATGATATTTCAAAAATGTTTTGGGCCTAATATGTTCTCAGGGATCAGGCATTATGTGGTGGAGGTATGCACTCTCCTGAGTGCCCTTCTAGTCATTCCTGTGTTTCTTTTTGTGTTTTCGTCCAATTTTCCATGTTAAATTGTACCTTGTTGTGCTGTAGTTGTCGAATTTGATTTTGCGTTGATCAAGGTCAACTCTAGCCACTCTTCAGATAGCCGCTGTGAAAAGTCTGTGTTCCTTTTGTTGTCGTGGTCCATGTTTTACTTCGTTCTTCCCAAATATTGAACTTTCCACCACCTTAACATTATCCTATTATCCCTCCTTGTTTCAAAACGATGAAAAAAAAATCACTTTTTCACTCCCAATCTCATTCTACTTTCATATCCTTCTGCCTGTACTTCCTGTTCTCCATTCTTTTTTCTCACTTTTCTCAATATCTTCATTGAATATAAATGCTTCTTCCTTTAAAAGCAATTATACATTTAAAAATGCTTCACATTCCATATTTCTCCATCAAGAGTACCCCATGTGTTCTTCATCTTCACTACAATCGATTCCTCTTCTTTTTCTTCATCTTCTTCTTCACAAAGATTATTTTCCAAAACTGTCTGACAGCTAAGTGCTTGGTCAACCAACTGTCCTCCTGCACCTAAAGCATCACCTTTCTCTATTGCCTTCAACAGAAATTCTTACCTCCCATTACATGACATATATTTCAGTTTGTCCAATTTCGGAATTTGGAATCAGCGTTCCTCCGTTTCATGACCCCCTTTCTGCATCCCTCCTCACCCCGCCCTCTCAATGCTTCCCCTCACCCCACCCACACAAACAGTCCACCTCACCCTGCTCCCACAAAGCCCCCCTCCCCATATCCTGCACCCTGTCAATGCCTCCTCCCCTTTCCCTAACTATGTGGACCTCAAACATCCAAGGTCCCCGCTCCATCTCGACAGATCTCTCAATCCAGGCCACTACTGATGAACCAGACATCATCTGTTTTACAAAATCCTTCCTCCCACAGGACATCGCTGACTCCTTAGTATCTCTCCCCGGCTATTGCCCCTCCAATTTGATAAGCTTGAATCCCTCCCTGGCTTTACATTAAGAACTCATTTTCTCACTACCCTTGAACTGATCTTGCACCTCCCAACCCCCAGGAATACCTCTGGATGTAACTTCCCTGTGCTCCCACCTCTTCTTTGTCTGTGTGTTGTACTGTCCTCCTTCCAGTGACTTCATATACATTTCTCTCTCAGACAACATGGACCAACTTTTGAACACTTATCCCAACTATCTCTTCCTCATATGTGGTGATTTCAATTATCACCATGCAAATTGGTTGGGCATTGGTACCTCTTTCGCCAGCCATTGCACTTTAGCAAAGGACTTCTGTGACTCAATGGGACTGACTCCATCTGTGAACTCTCCAACCCGGATTTCTCCCAATGGCAAACCCCTCATCCTTGAGACAGGCAAGCTGCAGCCTCTTCCCTCTCCTCAGATCTTGACAAAATCACAAGCTGGTCAAACACTTGGAATATGTCTTTAAATCCAGACAAATCTCACACTCTCATTCTTTCTCTCCAAAAGGACTGTCTGGCAAAGACTCCCATCTACTTTCTTAACAATCCTCTTGAGGAAGTTCAGTTATTCAAAATCTCGGGTTCATGATGAGCCATGACCAGGGCCGGATTTACCATGTGGGGGGCCGTGGGCACAATAATTGTGGGGGGCCCCCAAATTTGGAGATTAATCAACAACTTAAATTATAACTGCTTTTTCGTCAACAACTGAACTTGTATCTATAGATTTGGCAGATCCTGATCAGGAATGATTTGGCATATATGTTCACAAATTACAATTAAATCTGACAAGATGGACCGATTGTTATTGATATGGCTGGTGACTTATCTATGAGCTCATTCTAAAATCAAATCACAAAAATGCTGTTGCTGCAAGAGTAAGAGATAGAGATGGACCAATAAAAGAAAATAACAAACGACGCGCTGTCATTAATCATACTACGAACTTCGACTAAAAATCTTCTAACTTCTAAAAACCCTCTGGACAAGAGAAATCCGAAATGGTGATTAATAGCAGACTTCCAGCGCCTGCAAATATACGGCAGTGTCATCAACATCAATGAACATACATCTTGACTCAATGACTCAATTGACTCAATGACTCAACTCAATGACTCAATGACTCAATTGCCTTACTCAATGGACAAGCTTCCTGCGCGACTTCGCGGCAGCGAACTCAGATATGATACTGTCAACCTGCATGGAATTGAGCACATCGGATTCGGTTGAAATGATGGTCAGATTGACCAGTCTCTGCTGCCCCATCTTGGAGCGAAGATGGTTCTTGATAAGCTTGAGTTTCGAAATGGAGCACTCCCCAGAGCAGTTCGACACCATCAGTGAGAGGTAAATCTGAAGCAGCACTTCCACGTTTGGGAAAGTATCGGTGAGTTTTCGCTCGATGAGAAAACTGTACATCTCGAGTTCAGTACGGCCCGAGTCTGGCTCTGACTCCTTCATCATGGCTTGGAACTGAATCATTTCTTCCGTGAGGTCAGGTGATATATCTTCCCGATACAGCTCGACGAGCTTTGCGCATGACTCTCGAATCTGCTCCACTTCGAGTTGAACAAGAGCACACCGGAATCCAAATCTGTCGCTCATCTCGCTGTAAGTGTTTGTACCCTTTTCCAACTGCGACAGCAGTACGTCGATCACTGCAACGTATCCACTGATGCGAAAGTACTCCTTGGTGTCTAGTTCTACTTTTGGAGTGTGTCCGTAGTCCAAGGGAGCGAGGCGGACATTACGCTTTTGTCTACGCGATCCGCGAGTGAATTCCTCCGTACCTGAGCGCTCCACTCCGTCAACAACAAATGTATCAAACTGATCGCGTAATTACTGCACGAAGCTCGCCAGTGACTTGAGGAGCTGCACGGCTGTGTTGAGATCGGTAGCTTGTGACTGAAGGGTTTTACTCGTACGATCAAATCTACCAAGGACAGTAGACCAGAAACCAGCATAGAATCCTTTCTCGAGCGTGCACATCGTTTGGTGAAGTGTCTCGGCGGTGTTTCTCGTTTCACTATTCAGTTGTTCATCGTTTGCGATTTCATCGAGGACATCCATGATTTTGCTGTAACCGTCTACAAGAGCTCGGGTTGCATCAGAATGAGCCGACTACCGAGTGTCGCCGAGGCGCTTTGGTACTTGCAGACCTTTGGCTTTCAGGGCGTCAAATAATCTGGCGTAGCGCGACGTGGAAGCTGTAAAAAATACATATACTTGTTCCACGAATTCAAAGAATGCTGCTGCAGGTCTACAACATCCCACGGCCGACTGACTGACTAAGTTCAGTGAGTGCGTCATGCATGGCACAAATATTGCGAGAGGGTTCTCCTGTTTGATCATTCCCTGCATCCCATTGTATCAGCCACTCATATTAGATGCATTATCGTAAGATTGTCCTCGGCAGTTAGCGATGTCCAATCCAGTGGCTTTCAAAAAATCCAGTAATGCCGTCGCTTGCTGGAGTCCAGTGTGTCCTGTGTTGCTCAGAAAGTCATGAAACGCTCCACTGGAGCCTCGTTCTCGATGTATCATAGAATAACTGTGAGCTGGTCGATGTGGCTTATGTCACGAGTAGAATCGGCTGACACAGAGAAGTATTTTGCCTCTTTCACACGAGCGACGATGTTATCCAGAACAGATTTTCCGATGATGGAGACTAACTCTTCACATGTCGTAGATGATAAGTCGTTGGTGTGGCCACTACCTTGGTTGGCATATTTCTGAATGTGCTGCACCAAAAATGGATTGTATTCCGCAACTAATTCCATTAAACCAAGGAGGTTACCATTCGTCCGTGACCCACCAATTTCATCCGATCCATGGAATGCCAGACCACGCTCAACGAGAAACGATATCACGCTCACACTTCGTTTCAGCACCTCCCTCCAAGAGGACGCAATCACCTGTTTGACGAGTTCAGTGTCCACACGACCTGCGGATGTTGCTCTGTCTGACAAGCAGATGATATTCGCACAATGTACATGCGAACGCTCATGCACCTCGATAGAATGACTGGCATGCTTCCAGTCATTGAATCCTTCCCCACCCAGGGCAGTAGCGCCTCCAAAGAGCTTGCAAGTGATGCAGTACAGTTTTCCGGTTGATGTGAAGAAGCAAAGCCAGGATCTTTTCACGGACTCTCCATTTTGTAGTCTACGGTAAAAAAGATTCTTGGAGCAGCAGCGTTTCCCACCTTCAACGAACTGTATGGATGAATCGAAGGGACCAGTCGAATTCTGCAGGGGCTCCAAATCTTGTAATGCCCATTAGTCGGTCATTTCTGACGACGGTCGCTCAGGAAGCCAACATCCAATGCAATTGGCAAAGCCAGGTCCACGATCAGTCAGTATATCTCGCGTTTCTTCATCTGATGCTTGTTCTTCATCGGTGGAACCTTCATCGGTGGAATCGGCGTTGCCAAATCCGCTTGTTCTGTATTTGTTGGTGTTCCAGCCTCTGTCATGGACAAATCGCCTGTTTGTGCAGGAGTGAAAAACTCTGAGATTTTCTGGGTCTTGTCGACGACGGCCTTGTGTCTTTCATCTTTTTCCTTGGAACGTTTCCGCTTTTGAGAACCACTGTCATATTTCCGTGGAGCCCTGGATTTGTGCTCGTCGTCACCAAAGCCGCTCATTGTGGTTTCTGCAGCTGGTAGGTACCGAGTAACCGAGATATCGTCAGAGTGCACGTGGGACGTACCAGAATCACAAACAACAAGTATGTTTCATACACCTGGAACATAGAAAGTCACACCGTGTTACTGTGCTGTGCGCGCCAGTAAGCAGGGTACTGACAGCGTTCCCTGCCAGCCGCAGTTTCAGTGTGTACAATACGACCCCTGCCGACCGTGTGCTGTGCTGGCTTGGCCTAGTTTTACCACATTGACTTTCACCTTTTCACCCCTCCTCTGGCTGGACCTTTGTATTCTGTCAGTGCTTGCTGGGCTCTGGCGGGCAGTGCCCTAGTTAGTTGGCCACGCTCAACCATCCGAAGCATTCATGATCGATCCAAAAAAAGATCCGAATGCGGGCCCCCAATGCCCGAGGCTTGCCCCGGGAATGTTTGACCACGTTGGATTCGTTTTGTGGACTGTGGAAGAAACGGCTTGAAAAAGCCAAAGCTTGAAAAGGACCCTCACAATGACAGACAATTTTGAAAAGATATCCTTACAATGAGTTTACAATCTTCATTCACCGACAATAACTTTAGAAGCACATTTTCAAGGGATTTTCAAAATGTCATCGAAATTGTGGGAGGCCCCTAAATGTGGGGGGTCCCTGGGCCATGACCCCACCGGGCCACCCTTAAATCCGGTAGTGGCCATGACCTTTCTTGCTTGGGCAAACCACATTTCAAAGTTGTCATCCAAATCCAGTTGTTCACTGGGTGTCCTTCATCGTACAAAGTCCTTCCTTGGCCCACCTGAGCTCTTATCCAGCTGCAAGGCGTTCATCCACAGCTTGATGGAGTGTTGCTCTCCCCTCTGGGGTGGCACCCCTGTCTCACACCTTGCGCAGCTTGACGCCATGGAAACCAAGGCCTTCTAGATTATTGGAATCTCCCATGATCAAGCTGAGTATGTGGTCCTATCACTTCCTAATCACAGACTCTGTCTTCTACCGCATCCTTTCTTGTCTTGCATCCTCTGCTCTCCCTGTGCTTTCCTACCCCTCTAATTAACCCCTATCCCCCCAGGTTTCTGCAGAGCATATGCAGTGCATCATCAACTCCTTCTGGTGAAACTCCTAAAATCCAGAACCACCACTCACCTCCATCATTTGTTCCTCTTCTTTCCCACCTGTCAAACCAACATACACATTCTCTTCCATCTCATTCCTCCCTCCAGGTCATCAAGACAGCTGTTCACCATCATCGCAAATCATCCCCCATTCAAAATCGTGATCTTTTCTACCCCCCGTTACCCCCCACACCCCTTCCTCCACCAACAAGCATAATTCCTTCCAAATTTCCAGTTTTTCCTTGCTGAGACTTTGCTTCTGTATCCTTCTTGCCCACCCCATGCATCCTTTCCTACCCCTCATTCATCCTTGTATCATTTATTTGTACAAGTCTCCCTATATTTTGTCCTTCAACTCCGCTGTTGGTGTTTCCCCCTTCTCTTTCTGCTGCTCCTTTTGTTCTGTTGCACACTGATCCGTTCAGTGTTCTCGCTCTTCCACGAGCCTGGACTCCACACACACAAAAAAAAATATTTACAGTATACTCAAGAAATTCAAATTTATGTTTCAGATTTTGGTCGACAACTGAAACCAAGACCTTGTTTAAATTAGATACTGAATTGTTTCAATTGGGGTCTACAGTGAACCCCATAGGACTTAAATTATTTCAGTTTGTGCTGATATTATTGTTATATGCATATCCTGATTTGATTGATCACAGCAGATGTTGAAATTGCAATTTTATTAATGTTGCAAACTCAACTATCTGCGTCCTTGATGAACTGTTGCTTGAGATTCAGCCCCTCGAACGTCCTTGTTTATATCTGGTCATTTCCCCACTCATTGCCTCATTGTCAGTCGGTTACCCTTCTATCGTCCTTCAACTTCTCTCCGCAAGCCGAGATTGTGTGTACAAGAAACAGTACAAACAGCTGATTGTAATTGCAGGGCAGCTTGTTAAATATGCACTGTGTCCCTCATCAGTTTTTCACTTCGATGGAGCTTGGGTGGAGAGGTTAAACGAAGCGCTAATGAAAAACGTGTCCTTATTAAACAAAACTTGACTCGGGTGGGATCGTTTCCTCAATGAAAACCTCACTCGTAAGACTGTCATAGCCTCATTCTGAGCAAATGAAGGTAAATTGGCCATGTTGGTTCTAAACAGGAAATAAGTTACTGAGAAATCAGGAGAGATAATGTTTTAGCTCTCAGTAATTTGGTTCAAAGGTTTAAGTTGTTAATCTCAGATGGAAGTCCTGAGGATGTGTATGGGTTTCATCTGGAGAAACCCCCAAATTGACATGTTTGTTTAAATGTTGACTGTACTTTTAACTCCATGTTCCGTGTTAACTCCATGTTCCGTGTTAACTCCATGTTCCATGTTAACTCCATGTTCCACACTCACTCCATGTTCCATGTTAACTCCATGTTTCGTGTCAACTCCGTGTTCTGCGCTGACCCGATGTTCTTTGCAAATCCCATGTTCTCTCCTAACTCCATGTTCCATGTTAACTCCATGTTCCATGTTAACTCCACGTTGCATGTTAACTCCACATTCCATGTTAACTCCATGTTCCATGTTCACTCCACGTTCCATGTTAACTCCATGTTCCATATTAACTCCACATTCCATGTTAACTCCATGTTCCATAGTCACTCCATGTTCCATGTTAACTCCATGTTCCATATTAACTCCACATTCCATGTTAACTCCATGTTCCATAGTCACTCCATGTTCCATGTTAACTCCACGTTGCATGTTAACTCCATGTTCCATAGTCACTCCATGTTCCATGTTAACTCCATGTTTCATTCTAACTCCATGTTCTCTCCTAACCCCATGTTCCATGTTAACTCCACATTCCATGTTAACTCCATGTTCCATGTTAACTGCTCGTTCTATGTTAACTCCATGTTCCATGTTTACTCCACGTTCCATGTTAACTCCACGTTCCATGTTCACTCCACGTTCCATGTTCACTCCACGTTCCATGTTAACTCCACGTTCCGTGTTAACTACACGTTCCGTGTTAACTCCACGTTTCGTGTTAACTCCATGTTTCGTGTTGACTCCGTGTTCGGTGCTGACCCGATGTTCTTTGCCAACCCCATGTTCCATTCTCACTCCATGTTCTCCTAACTCCATGTTCTCTCATTAACCCCATGTTCCATGTTAACCCCATGTTCTGAGCTGACTCAATTTGCTCTGCTAACCCCATGCTCTATCCCAACCCCATGTTCTATCCTAACCCTATGTTCTATGCTCACTCCATGGAGTTAGCATAGTACATGGAGTTAGGATAGAACATGGGGTTAGCAGAGAAAATTATATTGACTCAATGTTCTCTGCTAACCCCATGTTCTGTGCAAAGTCCATGTTCCATGTTGACTCCATGTTCTCTGCTGACCCCATATAATGTGCTAAGTCCATGTTCTGTGTTGACTCCATGTTATCTGCTAACTCCATCTTCTTTGCTAACTCCATGTTCCATGTTGACTGCATGCTCTGTGTAAACTCCATGTCTATGCTCATTCCATCTTCTGTGTTGATTCCATGTTATCTGCTAACTCCATCTTCTTTGCTAACTCCATATTACATGTTGACTGCATGCTCTGTGTAAACTCCATGTCTATGCTCATTCCATCTTCTGTGTTGATTCCATGTTCCATGTCAAATCCATGTTCTGCATGGATTCCATGTTCCATGTTGATTCAATTTTCCACATTAATTTCTCGTTCTGGCTCAAACAAGACAATGTGGTGTTTTCTTATTTGAGGCATGATATAAAACATCACATTTTGCACTTGAGCCATTTAGGAGTAAATATGGTTCTACAGACTTCTTCAGTACTCTCCCTTTAATGATTATAGTGTCCTATATGTTAGAGGTCAGAGGTTAACCTGACCAAGGCTGAGTCGTAGCAAGACTTTAAAAATGGTACGTGCTGCTTCTTTGCTTGATGCTCAGCCTTTAAAATGGATACATCATGGACAATCAACCGCAGGTAACCATGACACAGCCTTGATGGGCCTAATGGCCTCCCCCTGTGTTGATTTTCATTGTAATGGAACTCAGATTTAATTTCATTTCATATTTCATGTCTTTTGAATCTCTATGGCCATACCCATCTATATTATGAGCCGTTTGCCTGTGTGTGTGTGTGTGTGTGTGTGTGTGTGTGTGTGTGTGTGTGTGTGTGTGTGTGTGTGTGTGTGTGTGTGTGTGTGTGTGTGTGTGTGTGTGTGTGTGTGTGTGTGTGTGTGTGTGTGTGTGTGTGTGTGTGTGTGTGTGTGTGTGTGTGTGTGTGTGTGTGTGTGTGGCTGGAAAAATTTCCAGCCGGATCCTATGAAAACTGTCGGAGAAGATAGACTTTGAATGAACCCTGGTCGAAAACAATAAAAAAACGAAGTTCGTTATATCTCGGAGACTATGAGTCAGATATGCATGAGACTGGTATGGTAGGTTCATGGTATGTCCTAGTTATGTGTGAGAAAGAACCGTTGCTATGGACCCCTCCGTTGCCTAGCAACGGCCGAAAAACCTCTAAATGTGGGGGTATTTTAACGCAAAAACAATCTGCAGCATTAACCCTTGAAGCTAGAATCATGAATTTTATTGTGCTTAATCTTCAGGTCAGTCCCCATCGAACGGGCCCATGGCGTCAGGTTCTATTGGGTAGTCGACTACCCATGTCCGCCTACCGGCTTGTCTGTCTGTCTGTGTGTCACCACTCCATGTTCCGTGTTAACTCCATGTTCCATACTCACTCCAGGTTCCACGGGTTATAAAGACCTCTTCAGGACTCTCCCTTTAATGATTAATATCTAACCACGGATCTACCACCATGGAACATGAAACCAAAATCTAACCACAGAACGTTGGATCGACATGGAACATGGAATGGCTGAATGGATCTTCACCAAACTTTTAGAGGTTTCTAATGCCGGGTACCCCTGCTAGTCATTTAATAAAATCAAAATGAGATTATTTTTTATGATGGACATGAATTATTTGATGTCTTTATTACCTCCACCACCGAAGGTGGACAGAAGCTATGTTTTCACCCCTGTCTCTGTCAGTTGGTCTGTCTGTTTGTGAGCGGGATGTCTCCAAAAGTTATGGATGTATTTAGACAAAACTTGGTGGACAGGTTGGGTTTGTGAGAAGGACAAATTTGATTAGATTTTGGTGAAGTTCTGTATCTGGATCTGGACACTCGAATTTTTGAAGTTAATCGTCACCATTGAGAGATAGGGCCAAAATGATATAGAGCACTATATCTCTCAATGTTATGGACGGATTTGGATGAAACTTGGTAGACATGTTGGTTGTGTGACAAGGACGAACTAATTAAATTCTGCTGAAAATCCGGATCTGAATCAGGATACTATAATTTTTTAATTTTTTTTTTAAGTGATTCATCATTACTGAGATTGAGCTAAAACAATATATAACATGGTATTTCTAAATGTTGTGGATGGATTCGGACAGAACCTGGTGGATGATTTTGGGTAGGTGACAATAACAAGTCAATAAGATTTTGGTTCAGGTCTGGATACAGATCCGGCCTATTGGTGGAATATAAAACTTCAACTGTTCACCCTGCCAGAGGTATGCGCTCTACCGAGTGCCGTTCTCTCTCATAACCAGGTTTTTAACAATTCATTTCAACTCATCCTCTGACCTGTATTCTCGCAAATCTCCTGAAGTGATCTATTTGGTAGAACACGAATAACAGGCTGAACACTATTCACACAGGACAATAAATATAAAAAATGACCGTTTTTACAGCCATTTTTCCCTGCTGTGCAGGGGTTAGGCTTTTTCTTGAGGAAATGTTTTATGGCTGGATGCCCTTCCTGACGCCAACTCTGGTCGCCTCTTACGACACACAGGGATATGCTATACCTATTATAACCGGGGCATACACCGGGACCAGTACACTGGTACTCACTTCGCCGACCTCAGATGGTTGACAGGCTGAGTCAACCCCCTGGTGTTAATTCAGCAGCAAACGGGGCTTGAACTCAGGACCCTGGGATCCCAAGCCACCACCCTAACCACTAAGCCAACACCAGGCTTACTATTCACACCCGGAACAGAAACCCAAAATACATTTGGAATGTTGCATTAGGATGCGACCATGACACAGATTGAAAAACAATAAAGTATTCCATAACCGAACACTAACCCTAACCGGGTTGACCCTAATCAAATCAAATGTATCCTAATCTAACCCTAACCTGCACGTATACCCAAACTACATATGCCCTAACCACATACCCCAATCTAACCCGAACCACACGACCACAACCATGTATTATACCCTAACCCTAACAGATGTGTGTTCCATTTGCTCCCCTTGAACAAGACCCACTCCAAAACAATGGAGTGATTTGTGAGTTTGTCTTGAAAAGGCTTTGAACAACTTTTTACATGAAAATAACAATGTCATGAATGTTTACAAGAAGATACTCTTTCGCGTGACTGCTCTTAACAGGAGATGCTCCACGACAACCCCATGTCAAGCGCCTGTCATAAGAGAAGCAATGATGGAACCCCCAGCTATGCATGGGTCTCGTGGGTCTCGTGCTCCCTCTATTTACCATTCTTATGTTTACAACCAAAATGAAATGACATGTTCACTTTACAACCCAACGTGAGGGCAAGGTCCACTACATTGTGTGAAGGCCTGCTTGATGAATGGCTAGTCCTGAATAATATGTACACGTCTGAGGCTATGACAATTGCTTATAATATGGGAATGGGGAAGGTCTTAAATAGTCTTCGAGAGAACTTTTGTGTTTGATAATGACTGCAAAATAACTGCAAGGTAAAAGTTACTTTAACATGCATTCAATGGACGTTCGTCAACAACAGGAAAATCACCAGGATTATGCAGGGATTTGAACCTGATATCTCAACATCATGAGCTATGTGCTCACAACGGAACACCAATAACTTATGGGGTCGGTTGGTGGAGATGGTTATTTGCTTGGCATTATGCTGTTGATTTGGGGGGAAGGATGGTTGTCTCACAAATGGTTATGTAATTACTGAATGGGGTGGGTCTTTGGTCCACCATTATGGAAGCTTACTTGGGAAGGAGGGTTGCTAAAATTTGCGAATATGCGTGTAATTCAACGGGCCATCCAGCCGGATATTAATCCAATTAAGGGGCATTGTAATAAATGAGTTAGATTGATTTTAGGAGTAGGATTAAAAAAACGTTTGATTTATTGACACCCCGACCCCTCCACTCGCTCTTGCAACCAGTCGTACAATATACAGTTTCATTTATCACCACCCGATGGCGCTCTCAACAATGATTCCACAAGTTCAAGGTATGTGCATCTACTGCCCTCTTGGATTCCCATCTAGCACTACACTACATTATACCATTGTCTTTATTATGTTGAGTAGTCTAATAAACCTCCAGGTTGTCTATCAAGCAATAACGAACATTTTCAGTATGTTATTTTTGACAAGGTCCGCGTCCTTGCAGGAATTCTACCAAATTTTCAAATCAAAACTGCAAGACAAGTTTTCCAAAAAAAACTGTTTTTTTTATTGGGGGTGGGGGGGGAGTGTTGGTCAAGTGGGGGTCAGAGTTTATGCTAAATAAGTTCCCAATCCTCACAAAATATTCATGGAACACACAATGTTTTGACAATCCAGAACAAGTCTTGGTGTGCATTTTAATATCTATCAGGACCTCCCTGTGGCCTAAAAATGGACCCTCGCTGGATCATCTGCTCCCGGGTTTTGGATCCATTGGAGTCGAGATTTTCCACCATTTGATCTTCACAAAGTCCACCTCCCTTGTTCTTACAGGTTGTGTGCTCGTCGTTATCGAGTCCATCATTAATGTTCCAGTGCATTGCACAGACCCTGCCACCAGACTCGGAAAATCTTTGCCTGGACTCATCGTTCCACAAAACCTGTTTCTACATTTCAAAGCTCCAGCATACCCGTTTGTTAAACCAGCACTCCGTGAAAAGTGGTGCTTTGTCCACACTGATGAAAACCTTGTGTTCGGCTGCTCTTCCATGCTATTCCATGTAATTTGAAGTTTGATGAACTGTGCAAGTCGGAGTTTCCCAATGACTCACTGAGTCATTTCATCACATAATACATGGAGTTCCATCCAACAACTCCCTTGAATGCCTGTTCCATCCCATGATCTGTTTCAGGGTTCTGTCCCATCTTTTGGTGATTTTTCAACATTCTCCCAGATCATTGATCCTGCTTTGTGCCTGTATTATTGGACCTTGTGATAGCACTCCCATTGTTGATCTCGGGATGCCTAGTATGTTTGGAATTGTCCTGATGGAGCTGCCCACTCTCTGACGGTTGATTATCATTACTCGTTGGAACTCCATGAACTCTTCCTCTGGGATACTGAGCCAAGAGACAGCTCCCTGACCATTTATACCTTCTCTGTTGAAGATGTTCACGATCATACAAATCAAGCACATGGACGATCAATTCTCAACTGGAAAGGCATGTCTTGTGACGTTGGTCGGGTGGTCATTGTAAACCATGTGAAGTTCACAACTTTCTGAAACAAATCCTTCCCTGAATTAAAATCCAGGTTTTATTTGGTGTCAGCAGAAGGTGCTGAAATACAGAGCATGCTGACTTTTATAACCGGATGTTGAGCTGGCTGTCCTTTCCCCATTCACGTGCGGATGTAATAGATCCTTTGCTATATTTGCATGAGGAGGCTTTTGAGTCAGACATGCCAGACTTCCACCATCATGACATATTCTGGTTTGTCTCACTCAAAATTCGTCGATGTACCGTACAATTGAGTGACCATGTTCTTTCACTTTTCTATCCGCCCTCACCCTTGTGAGTTGTGAACACCATAAAACAGTCAACTTACATGGAATACCAGAGTTGCTTGGGGAGAGTTTCATTTGAATGATCTTTTAAAATCCTGTATATGTTGACTTTTCGAGGAATGTTGGCACTTGTGTTAGCATTGGCCCTTCTCCCTCGAGAACCCGGTGTTCCGCCTTGTTCCTCAAGACCCATCACTGCAAATGTGTGGTCGTACTTTCTGGGTAATGTTTTTCTTGGTTGTAACCTCTGTGTGGGATTTATTCGACTCCACTATGGTCTCAGGTGACAGGATAATACAGGAAATGGAAAATTTCCAGTGCTAGCACACAACGGCCAACACTTGTCAACAACACTGCTTGTTTGCAAGCTTGATGTCAGCCCATTCATGATTCCTGAGTATACAATTATTAACTGTGGATAATTTAATTATATGGGATGTGCATGTTAAATCAGATGGAAGAAAATTGTCAATTAAACCATTAATTATATTGCAACAAACTAAATGTAAGTTAAACCAATGGAATACGACACACACATGCTGGCTCAAACGACAAGTTATTCACATATTGCTGTGGGAGACGTAGTCGTGATGGATCGACAGTCATCTCTGTTGCTAATGACCTCACTCTCTAATGAGCCGTGCATTTCCAGAGGGGATGTGAGTTGTGATTAAGCTCACATGGCTTCAGTCAGGTTTGCTTCATCATCTCGTTGCAGCTTGCGTTGTTATCTGAGAGGGTGTCTGGGTGTTGTTCAAGTGAGAATAAAAACTTATCTGTAATAAAGAAGACTTTTTACTTCTGGCAACATGAATGGGAGGATAAAGGAAATCATAGGATGTAAGCAGCTGTGAGTTTTACCCTGTTGGGGTGTGAGATCATCGAACAAGGTCATTCACACTGGGAGCTTCAGCATCGGTAAGAAAGCAAGAGAAGATTTCGAGTAGCGATGGAGGAGTGCGGATGGGGAATGAGAGATAAAGCAAGTCAGGGTTATTTTTCATGGGTATAATGATCTCATGATGGGTATCATGGGTGTTCGTGTAAGATAGGTAAATGTATTGCCAAATGAGAGGGGGAAATGAGTCAATGTGGCGGTAGGTGGGCTGGAGCGGTGTGAAGTGGATGATGAAAAGGTGAACACAAGGGAGTGAATGAATATAGGAAAGTGAGGAAAATGGAATTTTGAAAGGGCGGCGAGTTGAGCGATGGTTGACTGGAGTGTAACTCCCAAAGGAATAGACAGGAAAAGGTCCATGAACTATACACACCAAAATCGAAGCAGTTGTAAAGGAACTGAGAAAGTGTTGGCCACATCCAGTTTGATTTTCTCGTTTTATTTGTTTCACCTTCAGAGTTACTGTTGCAGATTCAGCATCACTTTCTATTGAGAATGTACAATGTAGGACTTGTGATGAGATGGGAAGGTGGTTGTCCAATAAGCCACTGTGGTTTAAGACC
>NC_140974.1:27840597-27878097 GCF_056783735.1 Eptatretus burgeri | reverse complement strand
GAGGTCAACAATCATCATTCTGCTAACAAGAAAAACCGATCCTCTCAATTGTAGACCAGTGGGCTTGCTTCCAATAGCTATCGTGTGCATCCTGCGACTGTTGGTTGGATCATTTTCTGGGGGCATGGCTGTGCCACTGATGCGGTGCCCTCTATTACCAGTACGCTGATACTCGTTTCACCGACCTCAGAAGGATGACAGGCTAAGTTAACCTCACCTGCTCTTAATTCAATGACCGACAAGAGCTCAAAACCAGGACGTTAAGATCTATAAACCAGCCACCTCCACCGTTAAGCCAACACCAGGCTTTGCTTCCACGGCATATATAATCAAAGACATGGAATCCATCATTATTTCCAATGTCAAGTCTTTCCTGTTTTCTCACAACCTGACCTCTGACCATCAGTTTGGATTCCATCCCGATCACTCAACTCTGGACATGCTGCTGCTCCCCTCTTTACAGCGATGGATGGATGTCCTAAATCTCCATCAAGAGGGAAGCAAGGTCTCCCTGGACATATCTCTGGTGTTCGATGTAATCTGGCATATTAAGAAAACACTCCTCACGTCATGCTTTTTTTTTTTAGAGGGTCAGTGATATTGCAACAATAACATTGTAAAAAGAGAAGACGACAATTTTGACTGAGATTAAATGAGTGAAGTGATATGAAAATCTGCAAATCAGAGGGCAGGAGTTGAATCAAACATTGTCCATTAAAAAGTCTAACATCAGTGAAAATACCTACATTATACTATATATTGTATTGTATTCTAAAATTTCATGTTTGACAGAAACGTTTCCACAATCAGGGATGTCATGTTACACAGGATGCCCAGTGAGCTTGGAAGCAGAGAAAGCCTTTCTTTTCTGATTAAATTTGCTTCTCAGCCAAGAATGCAATACTTATTGCATCTACATGCAGTGATAACACCCAGATTTGGCACCTGATTCATTAATTATGAAATATGCACAAGTTTCATCCAAAAGCTGTTTTTTTATTTGTTTTTTTTATACATGGTGTAGGCTCGTGGAAGAGCAAGGACACAAACCGGAACAGGACACAACATACCAGAGGGAACAGCAGGAGAAAGGGGAAACGCCAACAGCAGGGCGGAGAGAGAAGGTAGATGGAGACGGACAAACAAGGGATACAGGTAACGAACGATGAGAGGTGGGGAAGGGAATACGCAAGTGGTGGACAATATGGATACATAAGCAAAATTTAGGGATGGTGGGGATGGTTTAACGGGTGTAGAAAAGGTCATGCTTTTCTTTAGGGGTGACATGAGATTGTGCTGAACAGCTGTCTTGAAGACCCGGAGAGAAGAATGATATTGAAGAGAAGGACATTAGGACCACACTCTGTGCAGAGCATTGGTGCTGCTTAAGCAGAAGTCTCATTGGCTATTGGGCACAATCCTGGACCGGTCGCCACTCCGACACAGTATACCAGCATGCTGGCACTCATTTTGCCGACCTCGGAAGGATGACAGGCCAAGTTAACCCCACCTGGTATTAATTCAACAGCTGAGTGGGGGTTGAACTCAGGACCCAAGGATCCAAGGCCTGACAACCTAACCATTAAGCCAACACCAGGCATATGATATTGAAGAGAGTGTGAAAGACAGTTCCACAGATGGGAAACTAGAGTAATACATGAGTGGAGGTGAGCAGTGGTTCTGAATTTAGGCAGTTTCACTAAGAGTGGGTTGCTGGTGGACCTCGTACGTCCTGTAGATACCTGGGGGGTGGGGGGCATAGCATGCAGAGGGCAGAGTGTGCAAGTCCAGAAATGAGACGGAAGAAGACATAGAGAAGAAGTCGGCGATGGCGAAGTGATAGGCCCATCGAGTCAGCTTAATTGCAAGTTATTCCAATGATATTGAAAGTCGTGGTTTCCATGGAGTCAAGCTGAGTAAGATGTGAGGCAGGGTAGACAGCCCAGAGGGGAGAGCAGCACTCCATCATCTTCTGCCTTTCGAGTCAACTTTGAAATGTGACTTGCTCAAGAGAGATCATGGTTGATAATGAGACCCAAGAGCTTCAGTGACTGAACCTCTTTGAGACGGTTGTTGAGAAAGTAAATGAGTGGGTTTGCAGTATGGTCCTTTCAGAGAGAGTGAGAGAGTGTGAGGGATTTCTCAGGATTGAAAGATATGTTCCTAATTTGACCAGTTTGTGATTTTGTCAAGGTTTGAGGAGGGGAAAGAGGCTGCTGACTATCTGTCAGAAGGATGAGGAATGTCACGGCAGAGGATGGAGTCATCAGCAAATAGATAAAGGGGATTTTGCAGAGAGTCAGTGATATCATTGATGAAGATTAGGAATAAGATAGGGCCTAGAACACTGCCTTGTAGTATTCCAGCCTTGACAGTGAGAGGAGCAGAAAGGGGTCCGTTGTGAGCCACCTATTGGCTATGAGAGTGGAGGAAGTCATGAATCCAAGAGTGGAGTTGGACATGGATTCCGTAGGCAGATAGTTTGGATAGTAAGGCAGGATGCCAGACTATATCAAAAGCTCGAGATATGACCAGAGAGACGGCCCTGATCGCATTACTTCACTGTAATTCATTTTGTAAAACAATACTAGAAGTGATTTGAAAAGCATCATTATCACTTCGTACAAGGTAATGTGAAGTCAAATGTCATATTCTTATGTGTTCCTCAATGGACTGTTGTGTCCTCGATGTTCCTCAATGTACTGCCAACTCCTCAATGTTCTCCATGGATTGTTGAGTCCTCGATATTCCGCAATGGACTGTTGTGTCCTCGATGTTCATCAACGGATTGTTGTGTCCTTGATTTTCCTCAATGGACTGTTGTGTTCTCTATGTTCATCAATGTACTGCTAAGTCCTCAATGTTCTCCATGGATTGATGAGTCCTCGATGTTTCTCAATGGACTGTTGAGTCCTCGATGTTCCTCAATGGACTGTTGAGTCCTCGATGTTCATCAATGGACTGTTGAGTCCTTGATGTTCATCAATGGACTGTTGTGTCCTCGATGTTCATCAATGGACTTTTGAGTCCTCGATGTTCATCAATGGACTGTTGAGTCCTCGATGTTGCCCAATGGAATGCTTTCACAAAATGCAACCAGTTTCTAACGAATATATTTCATTTGGGAGGAAGATCCAAGTTTGAAATCTTTACAGCTTAAGTTATGAGCTATAAGCTTACTCGGTTTCTAAACTACCGAGGGAAAAGTTAAAGTGATTAAATTTTCATAAGGAGAACTTTTATTTGTGAAAGTTTCATATATGACTGCATTTGGTAATGTAGCTCCCACACATTAACTTTTAATGAAAGACTTTTTTTGTGGATGTGGGGGTGTGGGGAGGGGGGTGGAGAAGGGGAGGATAGGTGATTAAAGATTAAGCAGCAACATTGAAATGTCAGTTTCCCTCCAAGAATGGATACTTCTTATTAGAGTTTGTTCTCCAGGGTAAAACGTAGATATTTCACTCAGTAATGGCACACCTGTCAGAGAGAATATAATGTAATCTCTCGTTGTAACCAAGTCAGTTTGATACGTTGGAGATGCTGCTTCCAACTCGCAGGTACCACAAACCACCCATGATACACCTACTGTAATGTTTATTATGTGGGACATGGCACGGATGGTCCAAAGTTATTCCCTGTTTCTTACCATCTCCCTGACCATTAGGATTTCAGCACATAATGGGAAAGAGGTTCCTGCAGGACCATTTTGTTTTCCAAAATCTTTCCTTTTACCATAATTGCTTTACAGAATGGAACAGTGAATAGGAATGGAGCATCAACAGTTTGAAACATAATTTCTGTTTTTGGATGCAATAATTTCCACAAGCTTAATATGGCATTGCTGTTCCGGAATTTAAATGAATGAAACAATTGTTAAACTATGATATTAGGTTTGGCCTAAATAACTCTGTGGGTTGTATATTTCCAAAACTATGGACACCCAGATGTTGATTTGGTTGATCAAACCAAGATGTTAATAGACCCACTACAACAGCAAGGGATGAGTTTGCTGGCAAATTGAGCTACAGACAGACCAAATACGACTCCCAGGATGGTTCGTGGGATGTGCAAAGTGAGCGGTTTTGGCCACGCTCGTTAAACAGCACTTCCCTGAAGATCCGGCGCTGCAGCCTGTTCGGGATGAAGCATGGTTGGCCATTAAGATGGCCTTCCCTGCAGACGGCAGCATGTTTGTCTTACCAACATCTCCGTTTGTAGCACATCACTGCACTTGTGGAGCCTTTTCGGCCTGTTGGCCGTTCAAACCCATTGAGTTGCCATGCCCGTCTGCCTTGCCATCTCAACTGTGATAATGCCTTCATTCCGCATGGTCTGTGGAACCTGCTTCATCACCGAGTTGTAAGTTGCTCTTTTTAGTCCAGCCATACGGCTTTGTATCACCAGTTTCTGTAAATCCTCCAAAATATGATTTATCTAAAAATGGGACGAAATAAAAGTTATTTTGTTGCTAAATTGAGACAACAATTTTTCAAACTTTTAAAAGAATAGAAAGAAAATGTTGATATTTTTTGATTTTTTTTTTCAAAATGGATCTTGACGATTGATCTGTTTTTGTTTTGTTTTAATAACCCTGTTCAATACATCAATAACTTTTCAACATTTATTTCCATAAAAAGCCAAACAACTTGTTTAATACAGTAAACCCTTAAATATCATGGGGATTCGGTTACTGTAAAATGCCACAATAGTTATAACTGCCATCGTATAAACCAAGGGTCACTGGGAAAAGGGGGGTTCAGTTCCTGGGTTTTGAGGAAACATAGAGGAAGATCAACGGCACTCAGAAATAAATATATTTCAATGGAAACTAGAAGGGCACAAGGTAGAGTGCACACCTCCACCAGGCTTATTAGTTTACGTTTTGTATCCCACTGATGGACCGGATCTGGATTTGGACCTGAACTAAAATTTAATCGGCTTGTTTTGTCACATAGCTAACTCATCCAACGAGTTTCTTCCGAATCCGTCCATAACTTTTTGAGATATCATGCTATATATTGTTTTCGCCCTATCACCCAATGGTGACGAATCACTTAAAAAATTCTCGTATCCGGATCTGCATTCAGATCTTCATCAAAATCGAATCAATTCTTCCATGTTACATACCCAACCTGCCTACCAAGTCTTGTCCGAATCTGTCCACAACTTTGTGAGATATCCTGTTCACAAACAGACAGACAAACACACAGGGGTGAAAACATAACCTCCATCCAACAGGCAAAAATTAACAGGCATTCCTTTCCTGTAGTAATTCTCTGCAGACTACTGTAGTAGGACCTGTTACCAACTGTAGTATATAATTACATGACTCTCATATACTATCATTCTAACTGTAGCATTTTTGCCTGGGCCACCTTCGTTGGCAGAGGTAATAAACATGAACAAGTCTGAAGACGACGATGGTTCACGAGCGGTATTTGACGATGTAGATTGTTTCAGAAGTCAAGGATGAGACAATGTGATAATGCTTGACCAAGTTATAAAAATGATCAACATGATGTGGTACGAGTGACAGGTTATTAGCTGCAAAATGTCGAAAACCCGGTTTCGTTCAACAACTTTCAAAATTTGACCTTTGCATAACCTTTAAAGGTCACAAAATAATGTTGTGGACATTAAAATAAGGAAACAGGATACGTGCTATAGCTTATTGGAGTTAGTTCGTCAAAGAAGGTCAAAAACCCGGTTAGATTCCCACAACTTTGAAAATTTGACCTTTGTGAACTTTTAAGGTCAAAGGTCAAGGATTATGACCTTGGTGCAAAACTTCCTCTGGAACATTCCAGGAACAACATAATGTCATATTGGCTATATGGCATTTCACACTCCTCGGATTATCCATACTTTGATGAAATCAGCGTAAAAACAAACTTGAAGGGGGCGCCACGGGCAAGGTGTTCGAGATAGAGCAAAATGGTTTTAAGACTTTAGGTGGGGAATGACCTCAAGATTATGCATAAAATATATTGTCATCCTAGCTCTAAAAGTTTGGGTGGGAAGACTACTGTAGTAGGATATCCTGATGAGCTATTGTCATCCGAGCTCTCAAAGTTTGGGCGGTCATGTGATTTTTTTTGTCAAAATTAGCAATTTTCTAAGTTCGTGACCTTGTGACCTTGACCTTGGGACAAAAATGAAAAATCGAGCTCCGTGTGGCTATGCAGGTGCCATTGCGCTAACCGAATCCTGAAACCCCTGCCAGATTCGGCAAACCCCCTTGGAGAAGATGGATTTTTATGTCAAAATTCGCAATTTTCGAAGTTCGTGACCTTGTGACCTTGACCTTGGGACGAAAATGAAAAATCTAGCTCCGTGGGGCTATGCAGGTGCCATTGGGCTAACCAAATACCGAAACCCCTGTCAGATTCGACAAACCCCCAGGAGAAGATGCAAATTGAAATCGGCTACCCCCTTAAAACACGTTTTTTGGGCGTGGCTCCGCCCATAATGGGCGCATCACGCCCATTCTCAGGAAAACACAACCAGATAATGATATAAACCTCCCACCAAATTTTTATCAGGATCGGATCAAAACTCACGGAGCTATGCTCGGGACAGACAGACAGACAGACAGACAGACAGACAGACAGACACAATAACGAATATAGTGGTGACTTTTTACTGCGCGTGCGCTGTATACAATTGCACCGAGTTTGAAATGTCCCCGGTGACTACCATGTCTCCGGTTCCCCCCCACCCCACCCCCACGTGCCTCAAGTGAGCCAATGACAGCCGTCCGGTAGATGCAGTGCGTTACCTCGACGGAAATGGCGACAATTGACGGAAATACCCAAGTATTTCAATGGAAATTTGTGAAACTAACGTGTTATATATGTGAAAAACATTGAATTTATTGCTTGACGTAAAAAAAAACCAAGAAATGCTCCCCCTCTCATGTACGAACGAACGAAAGACGTCATTTCCGCCCACCATGGCATTTCGCGCCGAACGACGAAAGTTAAGTTCTTATTTTACATCATTCTTTTGCGGCCTCCTGCCACGCTGTATCGAACGATTTTATTCCTTCTGTTATACATAAAGGTGTTTATCACAATAATAACAACATTTTTACATTTCAAATATTAAGTACGTTTTTTAATTGTTTTTCAACTGAAAAAGCTTAAATTGAATATTTTAACATCAGTGTACTCACTTGCTTCACCACACGCGCTGAATTGAAGGATTCCACTTGGTTTTTTTCGTGAACCAAAAAGATATACGAAACATGTTAACATTGAAATAAACATGTGAATAAAATAAATTCCATGTAAATTAAAGAAAAACACAAAACTTTACCTTTTAAATTTATTACAGAACAGTGAGGTGGGTGAGAGTAAGAATATTACGTACTCGCACTGCACTCTGCCATAAATAGAAAACACAGGACTTAGCTCGGGATGATACTCTTAGAGTGGGGAAGGTGGAGCGGGAGATGGGTGAGTGGGGAAGGGTAAGCAGGGAATGTGGAGTGGGGAAGGATGAGTAGGGAAGGGTGAGCGTGGAAAGTTGAGCAGGGAAGGGGGAACAGGGAGTGGGGGAAGGGGGGGAAGAGGGAGCAGGGAATGTGGAGTGGGGAAGGGGAAGGGGGAGCGGGGAATGTGGAGTGGGGAAGGGGGAGCCAGGGAAGGGTGAGCGGGGAAAGGTGAGCATGGAAGGGGGAACGGGGAGTGGGCGAAGGTGGAAGGGTGAGCGGGGAATGTGGAGTGGGGGAAGCATGAGCAGGGAGTAGGGATCGGGGAAGGGGGAGCCAGGGAAGGGTGAGCGGGGAAAGGTGAGCAGGGAAGGGGAGTGGGGGAAGGGTGAGTGGTGAGCAGTAAAAGGGGGGAGTTGGGAAAGGAGGAGTGGGGAAGGAGGTGTGGGGAGTGGGGGAGGGTGAGTGGAGAAGGGGGAGCAGGGGAAGTGTGAGCTGTGAGCGGGGCAAGGGTAAGTGGGGAAGGGGGAGCGGAAGGCGATTCAGATCTCGGAAAAGCAGCTTCAGCTTTATGACAGTCACCTGCAGCATTGCCACAATGGCGAATGTGATCCTTAACCACCCTACCCTGACCCAGACCTGATCTTCCCTGCCTGGAGAGGAAGGTATGAGGTACTGCATCCTCTTCCACAATAATCCTGTCTCGTCATTGTTAAAACCTGCTCCGGCATAAATCCCTTCACCTCGATTAGTTTCATGAGCTGCGGTTGAGAATGATGAAACTTGAGAATGGGGGTTTGTGTCCAGGTGTCGAAAAATAAGGGTTTTGAAATGGCGGTTCGAGTATGGGTATATATATATATATATATATATATATATATATATATATATAACCGTTTTTACAGCCATTTTCCCTGCTGTGCAGGGGTTTTTGGCTTTTTCTTGAGGCAATGTTTTATGGCCGGATGCCCTTCCTGACACCAACCCTGGTCGCCTCTTACGACACACAGGGATATGGTACACCTATTCTAACCGGGGCATACACCGGGACCAGTACACTGGTACTCATTTCGCCGACCTCAGAAGGATGACAGGCTGAGTCAACCCCCTGGTGTTAATTCAGCAGCCAACGGGGATTGAACTCAGGACCCTGGGATCCCAAGCCACCATCCTAACCACTAAGCCAACACCAGGCTTCGAGTATGGGTGTCGTAAGATAAGGGTTTGAGAATAAGGTTCGAGTGCGGGTGTCAGATGGTGAGGATTTGGGAATAAGGTTTGAATACGGAGTAGGAAAATGATGGTTTGGGAATGAGGTTTGAACACGGAGTAGGAAAATGAAGGTTGGGGAATGAGGCTTGAATACGGAGTAGGAAAATGATGGTTTGGGAATGAGGTTTGAATACGGAGTAGGAAAATGAAGGTTGGGGAATGAGGTTTGAATACGGAGTAGGAAAATGAAGGTTGGGGAATGAGGTTTGAATACGGAGTAGGAAAATGAAGGTTGGGGAATGAGGCTTGAATACGGAGTAGGAAAATGATGGTTTGGGAATGAGGTTTGAATACGGAGTAGGAAAATGAAGGTTGGGGAATGAGGTTTGAATACGGACTAGGAAAATGAAGGTTGGGGAATGAGTCTTGAATACGGAGTAGGAAAATGAAGGTTTGGGAATGAGGTTTGAATACGGAGTAGGAAAATGAAGGTTTGGGAATGAGGTTTGAATACGGAGTAGGAAAATGAAGGTTTGGGAATGAGGTTTGAAGGAAAATGAAGGGTAAGGAAAGAGGAAGAGTACAGTGGGGAAGGTTCGACCAACAATCGTTGACCCCGTAATAGTGGTCCACAAATGCCGCATTTTCACCTCAAGCCAACAAACTAACAACTCAATCTTTTCAGCCGTCACAACCTTCCTCTGCCTTTTGGCAGATCTAACTTTGTCCATCACTTTATGTTTGGCACCATTAATGGCGGTGCATGAGAAACAACACAAGACTTGTAATGGGAGATAATCCGATGTGCACGGGATGGGGGCGAATGCAAACAACGACTCATTTTATCTCAAAAACCACGATTGGTCGAAATTAAATCCTGTGATAACGAAATCAGATCACAATAGGTTGCCCAAGATATTAGAACCTGCGATATTTGAGGGTTTACTGTCGGTGGTTATGGTCCTCATGCTGGAGTATGGTCTCTCAAATCAGTTGGCTGTGCTTGGTCAAAGGTTCATTTATGGTTTTTATGCTGAAGAACCTGTGGAACGAAATGACAGGAGTGGCAGCATAGCTCAGCTCGTAGAGTGGTCACCACTGAGCTGTGTGTAGTGAAGTGTGGTAGTGGAGATGTGTACTCTTTAAAAAGCATCAAGACGTTAATGACAAGTGGTGAACATTTCCATAGCTCAGAGTCAAACTTGGACAGGTGTCCACTCAGTCACATGATGCACAAATCTCTGCTGATAAATCATATGAATCGAATTGACACACATGAGAGCAATTAAACAACGCTGTCACAACAGGCAACCCAACAAGCAATGCAAGAAGTGCCCATGCCATTGGCAAGCTATCCCCTTCTCATAAGGATGGAGTTAAGTAAAATAAAAACATATATACGTCCCACACTCCTGGAAACATTTCGGTTTTGAACACGAAATAACACACTTTAAAGGAGTAAGCAATTGCGAACTGGTACAATGGCAAATTTCCCTGTTTGAGCTTAATTTTATAATTTTAGCACCAACTGCAGCAGGTAATTCTGGAGCGAGTACATGATACAGGCACCATGGGACAAGTTGCTTTTTACTTGCACTTAGCTAATGAATGTTGTAATGTTATTTTACTTATTTATATATCTATTCGTATGCAGCCTGTGGCTCCTTGGCGACATCATTTTCCGGGGGAACAGCTGTGCCACTGATGCAATACCCCCTGTTACCAGTAAGCTGGTACTCATTTTGCCAACATCTGAAGGATGACAGGCTGAGTCAACCCACATGGTGTCAATTCAATAGACAAAAAGGGGCTTGACTTCAAAACCCTAAGATGTTAAGCTAACCACCATTACCATTAATCCAACACCAAGCTTAATGAAAATGCGAATTCACTGTTATTGAATTAGGACTTTAACTACAATAAAAATATACCTACCAATAAAATCTTACAATGAAAACCCTACCAATAAAACCGTAACAATAAAGCCCTAGCTCTAATACCCTACCAGTTACATCCCTCAAATAAAACCCTTCCAAAAAAACCCGACTAATCAAACCCTGCAACAAAACCCCACCACGAAAACCTCACCAATAAAACCTAACCAGGAAAACCCAACCAAGAAAACCCTACCAATTGAACCCTACCTTTAAAGTCTTTAGAACGCTACAAAGGGCAGAGGAGCTCCTCGTGAGCCAATGGCCATCTATATCTGGTGCCAAACTGTGTCTGCGGACGTCCTCTTTCAAGGAGGTTGGTGGCAGGATTTGCACTCCATCCACATCCATATTCAGTGAAACGCACAAAAGTAAATAAAACTAAAATCCTACTCCGTCAGAGTACCTTCTGTGCAGCTGCCCTTCGCAGGGCAGCTCAGCAGATGATGGGATTGGGGAAAAGCCTTTGAGACCCCCATTCTTTGATGACAGGAGGAAAATCATGGTTAACCTTCCTGGGTCGGATTGCGATGGTGTATGTCGAGTTGATGCCGAGGTATCGTCCATCAGGTTGTGGTCTCGTCAGATTAACCTGAAGCAGTCCCTTCAGGTGGATGCCTGGACTGTCCTCACTCTAAGAGAGGATGATCCCCTGTCTCTGCTGTCATCTGAGCTCCAGCGTTTGAACATCAGTTTTGCAGCACTCTCTGAGTTTCGGAGACCGCATAGTGGTGAGATAATGGCGAGTGGTTACATCCACCAATGGTCTGATCACTCTGATGACTCCCATGCCCAAGGAGTTGCCGCAGTTGTGTCCAGCAAACTGACTCCCATAATAATTGAGGTAACACCCATCAACAAGTGTATTGTTATGTTTGAGGGGGGGGTATGCATTCAAAGGGTAATTAGGATGTTTAATTAGGTATGCCATGCTGTTCGAGTTGTACCAGGATCTCGATGTAATAAGTAGCAATTCAGTGGTGATAAGTTGTCTAGTAAATGTCCATTTCTTTAAGGGGGAAATGATAATTGTCACGTAATTAGACAGGGAGACGGGATAGGGTAAGTGTGTCTGCGTAAACCCTGTTAGTATTCCCTGGAGGCTTGCCGTGACGTCACAGGACAGTGCTGCGGATGGCTCCGCCCCGTGATCACGATTGGCGGAAGGCGACGGCAGAGGGCCAATAAAACGGCTCGATTGGAAGTGACGAGGACTCGAGGATAAAAAGGTTCTGTTCGGGGAAAAAGGTGGGAGGAAGAAGATCGGTAAAGAAAAACCGTTTTGGTGGAGGCTGTTGTGCTGGGAGCGTGCTGTTTTGTTGTGTTGATTCGATCAGGGATTCATCGTGTCTCGTGGCCTTGCTGTCCCTCGTGCCTCACCTCGGTTGGCTCTGGGGTTCTGCTGGCTCAGAGTACGGGGTCGAACGGCGGGCAGACCTGCCTCCCTCTCCTGCTCGCAACTTGGCGTGAGAACTGGCTCCCTGGCGGCTGTGAGCGGTCTTGGGCCGACACCAGGAGGTCGACAGCACCACGGTGTCTCCTGCCCCTGACGAGCGCAACGCCAGCTCGTCCGGCGCCAATCCAGGGACTGTTGCGTCCACACCACGGGCCAGCCTGACCACCAGGACCAGCTACGTTGTGTGTGTGTGTGTGTGTGTGTGTGTGTGTGTGTGTGTGTGTGTGTGTGTGTGTGTGTGTGTGTGTGTGTGTGTGTGTGTGTGTGTGTGTGTGTGTGTGTGTGTGTGTGTGTACCTGGCACCTTAGAGGGTTTGAGATTTGTATATCCATTGGAATTGTTTGTGTTTTCCCCATGCCCGAACCCATACCACCATCCCGTCGAATCGCCCCGGATCTCTCCTCTTGCCGAGTCTTATTATTTCTGGTTATAGAAATAAACGTTATTAACTCAGTGAAAAGCGACTCGTGCCACCTCCCTCATCCCGTTTGCGGTAGAGCGATTAAAACCGCCATCTTTGGGTTATTAAAAATAAACCGCCTCCATCGTTTCGGCTCATTCTATGTTGGCGGGACTGTTCAAGTCCCGTGGACGTCACAGTATAATGAGATTGAGGGATTTCAATGCATTGACTGGCACTGACAGGGATAGCTTTGAGACATGTGTTGGTCCCCATGGGTCTGTAACGGTGAACCAGAATAGCACTAAGCTCCTTGACTTCACAAGATGTTGTGGACTTTGGGTGACTGGTTCATGGTTTCAGCATCCACAGCCACATTGCTGGATCTGGCATTCCAACACTGGGGGTTTGGCAAAGGAGATTGACTGCAGGGATGATCCAGAACTGCAGGGTCTACCGGAGTGCTCAGTTCCTCAATACCGACCACAGGCTTATTGCAGCAACTCTGAAGCTGCAGCTTAAATCTGGGAGAATGGTACCATCCCAGCCTAGGCTGGATGTTGGCAAGCTTAAGGATGAGAGGACAGCTGAGGAGTTTGCAAACATCTTGAGTGGGGATATGGGGGGTCGAGGTGTTTCAGGGAATCCTGAAGAGTTGTGGGGTGCCTTCAAGACTACCATCCTTGATGTTGCTGGTGGGTGATTTGGAAACCACTGTCAGATGAAGAGGACCTTCATCTCCCACAGAAAACTGGATACCATTGACCATTCACAGGGCCAGGCTTAATGGCAGAACTGAGTTGTTCAGGGAGCTGAAGCATAAAACTGTACGTTCGCTGAGGACGGACAAGGAAGCTTATGTATGATTACTCGATGAAAGGGTAGAGCATCACCTGTGTTCAAGTAATTTTGTAATATTTGCAGAGGAATCGATGCGTTGTGTTCCTCCAAACCCATCTGGAAGTACTGCAGTGAGAGCAGAGGGTGGTGAGCACTTGACAGATATTTGCAGAGGAATCAATGCATTGTGTTCCTCCAAACCCATCCCTCGATGTACTGCAGTGAGAGCGGAGGGTGGTGAGCACTTGACAGAAGATTCTGAAGTGAAGTCCTGCTGGGTCAGTTAGTTTGAGTGGCTGTATTGTTGCGGGCCGGGATGTCGGCGTGCCGAGCATGGCCACCAGATGGAGCAGTAGAGTCGGCTCGACCGATCCGATCGCCCGGAATTCAGATCGTACTGTTCGGAAAAGTCCAAAGAGTACGGGTCCCTTTCGGACCGTGAAGGGTCAATATTTCCACCACGTGGTACAGGGTTATTTGCCAAAACTTCAAAATACCTCGAGACCACGTGGCGATCTACCGAGTCTACACACCCTCGACGGAACTCGTACGAAAATGTGCCGCTTGGCACGCTCGTTCCATGTGCGATTCCGAGCGGTTGAATCGCCAAGAACCGTCGGTCCAGATGTCCCCTTACGGCGGCACAACGGCCTTGCTAATTTTCCCCAGCACGTGACATGCTCAGTCAATGAAAGAAGGGACGCGAACGAACTGAAACATTTAACAATCGGGGAAGTTATTCAACAATAATGGCGGGAATTAGGGAAGCACGTAAGAAGCAGAATTAAACCGAATAAAGCAAGGCAATGATATACAGTGAGAAAGCACTTATACAGTTCACTACTTACGGACAGGCCCACGGTCACACACACGCACGCACACCCAAAGAATTGGACCAAAAGGTCTTTATTTGGACCTCCAGCCCGGAGCACAGTCGGCTGAAGATCAGGGTAGCCGGCTACCTGGCTGTGAGCGCGCGGCTGGACGTTCCCTCCTTCCGGGAGCTCCGGTCACCGAAGGGCTGGCCAGCGCAGCCGAACCCGGCTGAGGTGAGACGAGGTGGTGTCCAAGCTCATGACCATGCGGAGGAGGAGGAAGAAGATGACGGTGACGACCAAGCCCAGCCAGGCAGACTCACCTTCTGAGGATCCTCTGCTCCTTTATATCCTCCCCGGCATGCTCGCTCAGGCATACATTCGTTTCGGCATTTTCTAGGCGTGGCTCAACCCTTCTCCCACTTGGTGCCTTTCCAAGCGAATCGGTGGGTGGGGCTCAACCTTTCCCCTAGTAAGCGTGCGGAGGATGCTGGGAGCTGAGGCTTTCTGCTTGGTGTTTGGGGGGTGGGAGTTGACCTCTACCCTAGTAAGCGCGCGGAGGACGCTGGGAGCTGAGGCTTTCTGCTTGGTGTTTGGGGGGTGGGAGTTGACCTCTCCCCTGGTAAACGCGAGGGGGATGCCGGGAGCTGAGGGTTTCTGCTTGTTGTTTCATTCCGAGCTGGAGTGGTCCGCTCTGTTGTTGTAGTTGAAAATGACAAGAAATCCTACTACCAAAACAAATCGCAGTACATTTACATTGATTTACCCATTAGACAAGGGAAAGGAAGCTATCTATAAAACACATACTTACCGAGATATCTGAGCTAAAGGACCTGAATGTTGAGTGTGCTCATGGCTTCCAGATTCGCAACAGTATTAGGCTGACCCACCTACTGTTGAATGGGATGTCAGGGGTGTTATTATCTCCATTGCTGACCTTCCAATCAACTGTGAATCACCTTCATTTGTGGAAACACAGGCTATGGTGAACCAGTTGAAATGGGGTCAAGTTCCTGGGATTTGCGGTGAGCTTCTCAAGGCTGTTGGAAATGCTGTATTCATGATGTTTCATGCAGTTGTGTGCTCTGATTGGAGCACAGGCATTATCCCAACTGAATGAAAGAGGGGCCTTGTTGTCCCTCTCTGGAAATGTAAGAGTGATCGCCAAGACAGCAGCCGATACCGAGGGGTGACGCTGCTCTCAGTGCTGGGCAAGATCTTTGCTCGGATATTTTTTATGGGGTTCGCCACCATCTGCTTGAGTACCATTGCCCAGAGTAGTCTGGATCAACGATTGACCATATCCTCACCTCAACCGTATTGGGTCCTCACCGAACTCAGGCAAGAGTTTCAGCAGGGGCTTCTCCTAGCATATGTTGGTCTCCACAAAGCGTTCGATTCAATGAATTGGGATGTCCTCTGGAGACTTCTTGGTCTTTGTGGCGTGTCACCAAAATGGATCAATCTGATTTCTGAATGATACTCTGGTACTGAAAGTGCTGTGAGGTGTGGTTATTCCAGCTCTGACTGTTTTTTAAAAAAATATATGCAATGTCAAGGCTCATATAAGAGCTAACACATAAAACGTATAATAAGGGGAGCAGGAGACAAGAGGGATGGGAAAGGGAAACACAAAACAGTGGTGAATAGACACATGAGGAGATCTGTAGAAGGGAGAGGGATGGGGCGGGGTACATGTGGTAAATAAGATGAACACTACAGGGAATATGAATGGGGTGGGTTTTGGGTGGATGAAAGGGGGTAGAAAAGATTGTAGTTTTAGAAGTGGGAAGAGAAGTGACAGTGGTGATCAGCTATTTTGAAGACCTGGAGGGAAGAGTGGGATTGAAGAGTGGGTGGGGAGGATGTTGGAGAGATCAAGCTGTGGTGCATTATTTGGGAATGTCAAGATCTCTAATCTTGATTTCACAGATGATGCAGTCATCTTTTCAGAGACTCTTTTTATCCTTTAGCGGGCCCTCGAGGTGCTGAATGAGCAGTCTGAGCCACTGGGATTACGGGTTTCCTGGGTCAAATCTAAGTAACAGGCAAGATAGCAGCATCCAATATGTCAATGAAAGCCTGGATCTGTTTGTGGTGAAGATGTTGAGGTCACAGAGAGATTCACTTTCCTTGGTAGTAACATTCATGTCTCTGCTGGCTGCGACCCAGAGGTCAATAGACGTTTGTGTCAAGCCTGGGGAGTCATGGATGCATTGGATCATGGGGTGTGGTGCTGTCAGTACCTGTGCAGGAGGACAAAAGTCCTAGTCTTTAAGTCCTTGATGCTTCCAGTCATACTCTACGGATGTGAGACTTGGACTCTGACCAAGGATCTGAGATGGACACTTAACTCTTTCAGTACCAGGTCTCTTCAGAGATTCCTTGGCTATTGCCAGTCACACCTTTTATCTTATGAGCGTTTACTGAGAGAGACTCAAATGAGATCTGTAACCTGTATAGTGTGTGAGCATCAGCTACAGCCGTTTGGACATGTGACTCATTTTCCTGCTGCTGATCCTGCTAACCAGATTTCCTTAGTGCAAAAGCCTCATGAGTGGAGGAGGCCAATAGGCTGACCACGTGCTTCGTGGTTGCAGCAGTTGATTGGCCTCTCAAGGAGATGGGGATGGGCTGACAGAGGCCCTGGAGTACCAGCAGAAATTGGACTTGGCAAGGTGCTGCTCTGGTGCATGTCAGGGGTGTTATTATCCCCATTGCTGACCTTCCAATCAACTGTGAATCACCTTCATTTGTGGAAACACAGGCTGTGGTGAACCAGTTGAAATGGGGTCAAGCTCCTGAGATTTGTGGTGAACTTCTCAAGGCTGTTGGAAGGCTGTTCTCAACCTGACCCTGCCCTGACCTTTAAAATCCCTACCATTTAACACCTATCATGAAAACCAATGTATGATCACCAACAGAGACCATCTTTGTTCAGACATGCCAGACTAGCACCATAATTGTCAGATTTCTTCTTTTTCCCCTAAAGAGGTTATTTTCATTTTCAATATCTATCTATAATTCCAGCAATCTCTGTGTGTGTGTCTGTCTGTTTGTCTGCGACCGCCGTTTCTCGACGACCGCTGGTCCGATCTCATTGAAACTTGCCAGGAATATTGCCGGGGACCCGCGGATGTGCCTTTTCAAGGTTTGATATTAATCGGACGAGCAGTTCCCAAGTTACGGCCATTTATCTGTCGACCAATATCTGCGAGAGAGGGGGGCAGGAGAGGGGGGGATGAGAGTAGGGAGCGAGAGAGAGGGGCGAGAGAGGAGGGGGGAGAGAGGAAGGGCGAAACTAGGGGCGAGAGAGAGGGGCGAGAGAGAGGAGCGAGAGAGGGGCGAGAGAGAGGGGCGAGAGAGGGGGCGAGAGAGAGGGGGCAAGAGGGCTGCACCTACTGGCACTCACCTACGGGCACACACCTACGGGCCCGCCCCTCCGGGCCCGTACTAGTGTTTTTAAATAACGTTAATTCCCTAATGACTGTCCCCATGGAAATCACAGCCGAGCTTATTTAAAGGTGGTTTCACATGAATGGTTAATTTATATATTTATTTCATTCTTCTCACTTGTTTTCACCTGCACATCTGTATAATTAATTAATTATGTTATTTTAGGATTGTTTTTTTTCTTCAACTACTACTATACTAGTTGCACATCAGTTTAACCCTTCAAGGTTTCTTTTCTGATTGATTGATTCTTACCTTTAACCACCACAGGCCACCGTTATAATGGGAATGAACTCAATGATGTGATGTGTGATGTCATTATCTTGGACTTTTGTGGGTGTGATCTTTCAACTCGACAGAACCTATCTGTCTCATACTTTGATCACTTGTCCCTTGTCTCTCAGGAATGGTCCAGTTTCACTATATGGGTGAGATGAATCAGAGTAATTCCACAAAGAAGCCACACTCACTTGATGATCTTGCCAAGAACATTGGATTAGCAAACATCTGCCATATTGGTAATCTTGGTAGATTTGCATTTAAGGGATGATATTTGCTTGGTCAATACTCAGAAAAAATTTTTGACTGATAATAGTCAAAAACCAAATCCAAACAACATTCACAACGATGTCCAATGCAATTAGCAGCGTCAGCTGAGCCCACGGTGCCTTCAAATTCTTGCAACAAATTAACGAGTCCAGAATTAGCAGGCAAGAGTTGCTGCTGAGAAAACATCTTTGAGATCCCACTTAATCATGGCTCAGCATGGGGTGGTCGGACGGCTTAGAGGAAGCACACTCCCCTCTGATCTGCATACCCTGGCTTTGAATACCGAACCAGCTATAAACTCTCATCCTGGCGTTTCAAATACAGGGCGAGGCATCAGTCGGATGGACATTAACCCAAAAGACCTGTCTCCCATCAACGGTCAGTCATGGATGTGAAATATTTCACAGTGTCCTTCGCCAAGAGGAGGCAAGTTATCGACAGCACCATGAACAAATTCCAAATTCCTACCAAAAACTGCGGGTCTCAAGTGTTGAGGTTTTGCGAGATATCCCTGGACACCTATTTACACTGCGTCATATCTCAGAGAGGGGTGGTTGTCTCGTTCTGCAGCTCCTGTATTTAAAAAGGTCGTTTCCTCAATTATTTGCTTGTCACACGTGAACAGCCGTCACTGCCGAAGAAGGGCAACGATGAGGATGATGAATTGGGTTTCAAGGTCTGTCACCTCTAAGGCGGTTCCCTGCTCTGTTTGTGCCCAATGTATAGAGCATCTTAAAATATTTTATTGAACAATAAATTCCCAAACTGCTTGACCATGAATCAAGTCATTAACACCCATGTTTGCTGCTTAATCATGAGTTAAATATTGACACCTACACCTATAGATTGACTATGAGTCAAACCTGTCTCCCTCCTCTAAAACCTGGTAGCACCTCGTTTAGTCTGTCTCTGGTGTATGCTCCCCCTCCATCCCTTCCCCCTCTTGAAATGGCACCACAGCCGACTCCGCTCATGAGAAGGCTGAATGCCTCAATTCTGTGTTTGCTCCCAAATCTTGTGTCCCCAACCCCTCGCTCTCTGTACCCGCCCTTCCCTGTCGTACCCACCTGTTCCTGGACTCTGTTTCTTTTGCACCTGAGAGGGTAGAGATGTTTCTGGAAACCCTCGACTCTGAATCTGAATCTGCAACTGGACCTGACGGCATCAGCTCACGTGGCTTAAAAACCTGCTCTGCTGTTCTTGCACATCCTCTATCTGCCCTCTTCACCCTATAATTTTCCCTCGGGCCTCTTCCATCTGCATGTAAGTCAGCCAACCTCACTTCCTGACATAAAAAGATACAAAAACCGATTCCCTTAACTACAGACCTATCAGCTTATTTCCAATCATCAGTGAGATCACAGAATCCATCATCATAGTTGATATGAATTCCTTCCTTTTCTCCAACAACCTAATCTCAGGCCACCAATTTGGATTCAGACCGGGTCAATCTATATTGGACACGCGGCTTCTACTTTCCCAACAATGGATGGAGGACGTCACTGTCAGACGAAATCAGGGCCATCTTTCGAGACACATCTGGAGCTTCTGATACAGTCTGGCATCCTGCTTTGCTCTCCAAACTCTCTGCCTATGGGATCCAAGGCAAACTCCCCACATGGCTTACCGACCTCCTCTATTCTCATCACCAATGTGTGGCTTTCAACAGAATCCTTTAATGTTCTCTCACTGTTAATGCTGGAGTCTGCCAAGGCAGTGTTCTGACCCCATCATATTGCTGATCTTCATAAATGATCTCTCTGACCCTGAAAAATTCCCTTTATCTATTTGCTGATGATTCCACACTCTGCAACACCATCCCTCATCCTTCAGATAGGTGGGCAGCAGCCTCTTCAACTCTCCTGAGACCTTGACAGAATCACAAGCTGGTCAAACGCTTGGAATATGTCTTTCAGTCCCAACATCTCTCTCTCTCTCTCTCTCTCTCTCTCTCTCTCTCTCTCTCTCTCTCTCTCTCTCTCTCTCTCTCTCTCTCTCTCTCTCTCTCTCTCTCTCTCTCTCTCTCTCTCTCTCTCTCTCTCTCATTCTCTCATTCTCTCATTCTCTCATTCTCTCATTCTCTCATTCTCTCATTCTCTCATTCTCTCATTCTCTCATTCTCTCATTCTCTCATATTCTCTCATATTCTCTCATATTCTCTCATATTCTCTCATATTCTCTCTCTCATTCCCTCTCTCTGAAATGACCATCTGGCAAACCCTCCCATCAACTTTCTTAATAACTCTCTTGAGGAAGTTCAGTCATTCAAACTCCTGGGTCTCATTCTCAGCCATGATCTTTCCTGGGCAAACCTTCAAAGATTTCCTCCAAAGCCACTCACCGACTGATGGAGCATCCTCCGTCATACAAAAGTCCTTCCTTGGCACACATGAACTCCCATCCACCTATAAGGACTTCATTCACAGCTTGATGGAGTGCTGCTTTCCCCACCTGGCTGGTTCCCTTGCCTCACACCTTTCTCAGATTGATGCCGTGGAAACCAAGGCCTTTAAGATTATTGGAATTTCCCATGATGAAGCTCACCCCGAGATTTGAAAATTATTTTGAATGTATAGAATTACATAGCAACTGCCTTTGGGTTAGTACCACAGCCATAGGCCTTGCCAGAAGTTTCAATGAGATTTCAGAAGTTTCTGTGTGGGAAGGTTAAACCATGGTATCCTCTACTTATTATGTATGCTAAATTGTGGAATATTTGATCTTCTCACCCTCCTTTATGTTACGAATACATATCCCTTCCACCCTTTCCCCTCACCCTCACAATTACCAATAGTCCCCCCTTCCTCCTCACCAACCCCCAAAACTTCCTCCCATAATTCTTTCCTTCTTCTTTCTTTTTTTTTCCACACTAATCTGAGGCTTATGCATATGAATCACATGCAGGTCTGCAGGTCTGTGAAAACAGCCGAGTCTGGAGGTTTGCAAGAGGGAAGAGGATGGATAGAAGGATGGACGAACTGAGGTCAGAGATTGGTGTGCAGATGAGCTTGAAAGGAAGATCGGTAGAGGTAGGTGAAGTAGGCCAGGCACCTAGTGTACATGGAGGAAGACACTTTCAAAGAGAGCAGGAGTGTCGAAAGAGCCAGGCAGGAGTAAAAGGGTTAAACAAGTCACATCAGAAAGGTGATGCCAGAATGATGGAGGTGGATGAAGAGTGGAGAGTGATGACTGGTGGATATCAAGAAAGGGAGAAGTGTTGTGGACAGAGCTGAGCAATACGTCAGTATCTGCCGGTTAGCATCACCCCATATAAAGGGATTTTGAGGAAGAAGGACAGTAATAGACAAACGACACATCAACACAATATATGGGATTTGAATCTTGGATCCAAGTACCAAGAGCTTGTGTAATCAGATGGGAACATCTATCAATGTTTTGTTGTTGTTATTTATTTATTTTGTGTTGTACATCCTAAGTTCCTGTTTACAAATTTTTTTCTTCTTTTTTATCTTCTTTCAAACACTTTTCAGTTTCCTCCTTGCACAGTGTTAGCTACTGTGGAAACATTTGACCATAGATAGTTAAACGTGCCACTTCGCATGACCCGATCCTGGCAGAACCTACATTCCCAGATAATAGGTTTCCCACGGAGAGATTTTGAGTCGTTACCGCAGCCCCGTGCCTAATGTCTCCAGACAATCGTCTTTCCTCGCCACTAAGCTGCTCCTACAGCTCTATTCAAGATGATGTCCCGTTTCCAAAACTCAGTGCCACCTCGGGGTATTATCGCCTAATGGCAACGCACCGCAACCTTACGGTCGTGGAGAGATAGCCAGGGCCCGTCGCGCCTTTTCATCATGTGTGCTCTCGTAACGGCTGATCCATCAATCAAAAACTAATTTGAATCCCGACCCCGCTTGGCGAGAACGGAGCCAGGAGTGACGACACGGTATTCTCAAATGAAGGAAGCAATCAGCAATGCCTTTTTTGTGTCCTTGGTCGACCTTTTATTTTCACCACCAACGACATTGAAATCTGGTCAATAGCCAATGCACCTGTGCTTTAGCACATCTTCCCTGGTAGATTGCATTCAAATAAATCTCTCCCGGCTATTGGAGATTTGCCTTCCGTGTCTCCTAGGGGGAAACATAGTTGCTGGGAATTGGAGCCTGGCTTTATGGTGAAAACGTTGCAGTAACTTAGAATGCTGAGACAAGCTATACTTTTGGTGGCAAATGTGTTCGTTGAGAGGAGGTTGTGCATAATGGCAGGACAATTTAATTTGCGTTTGTATTGATATGCAGGTGTGATCTTTGCAGTGGCAAATCCAGGGGGGTGTCCTGGTTGCCCGGAACCCCCCCCCCCAACAAAATAAAATTTACCATTACAGTGGCAAACCCAGGGGTTCTCTGGTCACCCAGAACTCTTTCTCCCACAAAAGTGTGCCACAAAAAAGGCCAGAAGCCTCAGAAAAACTGTATCAATACCAGTACCTAATAAACAATAAACCACTAACAGCTCACAGTAATTTATTTGGAAATTATTTGGAAAATTTATAATTTTCTGTTATTTGGAACCCCCCCCCCCCTTACCCAATTCCTGGATTTGCCCCTGCTTTGAACAGCTGTAGGTATTCATTCATTCGATGCTCGACCCTTGTGGATGGAAAGTGCTTGGTTCTGTTTTTATTACTACACCGTGCAAGTTTGAGATACTTCAACTCTGTGAATAGATTCTATGATCGGTACTTTCACTTATGATGGACGGTGACGCACAATAAGACATTTCCAAAATCAATGCAGGATTTGGGAATTGAACTTGGAGACAAAGACAGTGTCAATGCAAGCACTATGAAAAGGACACTAAACAAGCCATAAAAGTGTTTTTTCCACTTCATTTTACAGAAATCCATATGTTGTGGTTTTTCATTTACTTATTGCCGTCGTGCACCCTTCTCCCTGCTCCCCATCCACCATCATTCCAACCTCCACTCCGCTCCAAGTTAGCACATATTTTGCAGTCAAACAGGTTGGAATCTTTCACCTCCAATCCCAGCTTTTTACCGAGTGCGGTATATCCCATATTGGTAACCAGACCTGATGACATAATACGAGTTTGAGTATCTGCTCTGAGTCTGTGGTTCAAACCCCAGGTGAGTCATACCAAAGACTTTATTCCCACATGCACACAAACCCAAAAGTGGGGTGAAGCAATATTGGTTGATGTCTGTCTGTCTGTCCATCAGTCTGTCTGTCTTATCAGTTTATGATTGAGGAACAGCCGATTTAAGTTGAATGTTATAATTTGAACACGAATGGAAGCATGGATAGAAAGACAATTCTGCCATTGTACCATATATTTATCCTGAATTTATCCCAATTGTACATACACAAAGATGAGTGAGATAATGTCTTACTCACGCTGTTGTTCTTGTGGACTTTTTTGCTTCACAGCCTACAGTTTTCATCGAAACTTCCTGAAACTTGGCATATATATGTAAAAATACCCTGCGCAGACAGTAACCATCTCCGATTTTGAAAATTCCTCCTAGAAAAAAATGTTATAACGTCAAAATATCTCCGCTAATGGAAATCGCCAAAAAAATTATCTCTGAAACTAGGCAAGCTTTTTGAAGTCTGTTTGCGGGAATCGAACAGGGCATTAGCAGAGATGAATTACCGCACATATGATACATCACTATGACGTTATATCATTTTTTATGATGTCATTCCTATTTTTTGATATTTTTTTGTTTCACAACCCAGAGTTTTCATCGGATCTTCATGAAACTTGCCATGTATAAGCAGAAAGCCCATGCGCAAGCAGTAACCGTCTCCGATTTTGGAAATTCTTCCTAGAAAAAAGTTGACGTCATAATATCGCCGCTAATGGAAATCGCCTATACCATTATCTCCGAAACTAGGCAAGCTGTTTGAATTTTGTTTGCGGGAATCAAGCAGGGCATTAGCACAGATAATCTATCGCAAACCTGATACATCACAATGACGTCATATTCGTTTTTATGACGTCATTATTAAGAGGACGAGGATCTTAGCTCATTCGAGCTTGTTTATTTATTTATACGTCTTTATTCCTCTTAAAATTTTGTTGAAATTGAATGATGTATTTGAATACTGAATATCACAAATCGCCTCCATAATGCTTCCAAGAACCATGATATATATATATATATATATATATATATATATATATATATATATATATATATATATATATATATATATATATATATGTATGTATATGTATATATATATATATGTATATATATATATATATGTATATGTATATATATATATATATGTATATATATATATATATGTATATGTATATATATATATATGTATATATATATATATATATATATATATGTATATATATATATGTATGTATATATGTGTATATATGTGTATATATATGTATATATATATATGAATATGTATATGTATATGTATATATATATGTATATGTATATGTATATGTATATATATATATATATATATATATATATATATATATATATATATATATATGTATATATATATATATATATATATATATATACATATATATATATATATATATATATATATATATATATATATGTGTAACATTAGAGGGTGTGGCATGTGAGATGGTACAGTATCCGGGGTAAAGAAGAAGCTGCCATATGGCTATGTACATCATTCTATGGTGATCAATAATACCTCCATTTTCTAAACTGCGACTCAACATCGTCTTATTACAGTTTATAAGGTAATGTATAGCACTGCTTCAGTAGCACGAAACTTCCGGATTTTTTTTAATGATCTTTAGTACGTTGACTGCCAACTCTTATAATATATACAGTACCACTCCCATTTGCAATCCAGGTATGGATGTGCATGTACTATATTTTTGAATTTTACCATTCTCCGAGCAAATGTAAGTTCATATCTTATCCATTGCTCAGGAAACCCCACGTTATGAGAAATCTCGAAGCAGGCAGTGGGACAGGATTTTCAATTCCATGTGCCAGGTACGTGGAACGGTATCTAGTCAGGCTATTTTTCTTTTCACATGGAATCGACGTTGGTGTTACATCGTTGCTAATGGTAGATCGTGTGGTGGGTACTACGTGGTTTTTTTTTCTTGCTACTTGTCATTACCCCTCAAAATTACACGTATTGAATGCAGATGAAGTGGCAAAACCTTTTCATGGAGACTGATAATGATGATCATGATTATTACATCGATTTTTTTTTTCAGCGAACTGCCAGCAGATCATTTATTGCACGATCTGGCATGGCAGCATATTCTGTTCACAACACAATGGCGTAATCTTTTCGACGAGAATACTGTTCTTGGCAGAATCTGGTACACCCAGCACTATGAGTATACTCGTAGTTGGCAGTCAACGTGTTGAAATCATTACGTTATTAAAATTGAAGTATATACTCAAACACTGCATGGGATATCATGTTCTATGAACTCTCGAGTTCAATAAGAAAATGGTTTGTGCTGCTTCCTTGCTTGACGTTAAGCATTTAAAAGGATAGAGCACCGTCAAACAATGCTGTGAGAAGGCAATGGCATACTACCCAGTATAACCTTGCAAATATTATGCTACACGAGCACCAATGCTCTACAAAGAGTACGGTACATTGGAACCAGAATCAAATCCCATATATGTACTTCCCTTCCTCTCTTCTTTTCTCTTTCCAAGCTCCTCTGCCCTAACTTTCCATTCTCTCCCCTTTACTTTGTTTGCTCCAATTTCTTTTGAACTTACCATCCTTACGAAGTATATTGGTCAGTCGATTTTGTTATTCTGTCTGTTGTTTGTCTGTTTGTCTGTCTGTCTGTTTGTTGCCTTCAGGTCACAATTTAAAAGTGAGTCGTAAGGCTCTATATTGGATTGGACGTGAGCAATGAGACATAGATATTGAAGTGTAGGTGAGTAGTAAGGCTGGACATGAGAGTGTAAGTGAGTAGTAAGGCTAGATACTGGAGTGGCAGTGAGCAGTCAGGCTCGATATTTGAGTGGAGGTAAGCAGTAAGGCCAAGATATTGGAGTGGCGGTGAGCAGTAAGGCTAGATATTGGAGTGGAGGTGAGCAGTAAGGCTAGATATTGGAGTGGAGGTGAGCAGTAAGGCTAGATATTGGAGTGTCGGTGAGCAGAAAGGTGAGATACTAGAGTGGAGATGAGCAGTAAGGCTAGATATTGGAGTGGAGGTGAGTAGTAAGGCTAGATAGTGGAGTGTTGGTGAGCAGAAAGGCTAGATATTGGAGTGTAGGTGAGCAGTATGGTTAGATATTGGAGTGGAAATGAGCATAAAGGCTCGATACTGGAGTAGAGGTGAGTAGTAAGGCTAGATATTGGAGTGGAGGAGGAGAGAGGAGATTGGGACCATACTCTGTGCAGAGCGTTGGTGCTGCTTAAGCAGTCTCCTTGGCTATTTGGCACAATCCTCGACAGGTCGCCACTCCGACAGTATACGAGCATGCTGGCACTCATTTTGCCGACCTCAGAAGGATGACAGGCCGAGTTAACCCCACCTGGTATTAATTCAACAGGCAGGGGGGATTTCAACTCAGGACCCGAGGATCCAAAGCCCGCCACCCGAACCATTAAGCCAACACCAGGCATATTGGAGTGGAGGTGAGTAGCAAGGCTGGATAATTGAGTGTAGGTGAGCAGGAAGCATGCGTTTTTGAATGGAGGATAGTGGGATATCAGTGGCATTTGTTATCAATAAAACTATTGTTATGATAATGTGAGTTTCCTTACAAGGAACTTCAACACATACCATCAAAGCCTGCATTATTACTAACCTATGGTTGATTGTCTATGCTCTATCATTTTAAAATGCTGAGTATCAAGCAAGGACACAGCACAGACAATTTTTTAAGTCTTCAGTTTGACTCGCCAGGATTTGAACCACCGACCTCCAAACTCAGAGCAATCACTCCAACAATTACACCACTGAGGTTGCTATTGGCGCAGTCACTCCTACCATTACACGACTGAGGTTGTTATTGGAGCAGTCACTCCAACCATTACACCACTGAGGTTGTTATTGGAGCAGTCACTCCAACCATTACACCATTGAGGTTGTTATTGGAGCAGTCACTCCAACCATTACACCACTGAGGTTGTTATTGGAGCAGTCACTCCAACCATTACACCACTGAGGTTGCTATTGGCGCAGTTACTCCAACTATTACACCACTGTGGTTGCTATTGGAGCAGTTACTCGAACCATTATACCACTGAGGTTGTTATTGGAGCAGTTACTCTAACCATTACACCACTGTGGTTGCAATTGGAGTAGTTACTCTGACCATTACACCACTGAGGTTGCTATTGGCGCAGTCACTCCAACCATTACACCACTGTGGTTGCAATTGGAGCAGTTACTCTAACCATTACCCCACTGAGGTTGTTATTGGAACAGTTACTCTAACCATTACACCAATGAGGTTATTGGAGCAGTCACTCTAACCATTACACCACTGAGGTTGTTATTGGAGCAGTTACTCTCACCATTACACCACTGAGGTTGTTATTGGAGCAGTTACTCTAACCATTACACCACTGAGGTTATTGGAGCAGTCACTCTAACCATTACACCACTGAGGTTGTTATTGGAGCAGTTACTCTCACCATTACACCACTAAGGTTGTGATTGGAACAGTCACTCCAACCATTACACCACTGAGGTTGTTATTGGAGCAGTCACTCTAACCATTACACCACTGAGGTTGTTTTTGGTGCAGTCACTCCTGTGCTGTATCACGTGGTTGGGTTTTCATATTTCATGACTCGCCCGCTAGGGGTGGCAGGAATATACATCCAAGCATGCAAAAAAGCGGAGTTACTGCTAACGCTCTCACTCTCCATGTTCCGCTACACCTCGGACATTACAGTTGGCGGACAGGTGCCCGTTTTTGTCGGAGATGACTTCGAATTGTTTTCTGAACAATTGGGGTGCTATTTCCACACGAATGACATGGTCGACGAGAGCAAGCAAAAGTCGATCTTGCTCGCCTCGCTATCGATGGAACATTATCGACTACTGAGTGATTTGGTGGCGCCAGACAAGCCCAATGGGGACACCCTGTCGTTTCAGGACATTGTGCAGAAGATGAAAGCACACATGGCGCCGGAAAAGTCATTACAGCTGGCTCGATATCAGTTCGATCGCCTCGCGAAAGGTACGGGGGAGCGCGTCGCGGATTTGGTCGCGCGAGTGAAGCATTCTTCCGTGGCCTGCAAGTTCACGGCGGGGGAGCGTCCAGCTCGGCTCAGAGATCGTTCCGGGTTACAAGATGCAAAAATGGTTTCGGCAATTCTACGGCTGAAGGGTGAAGCCATTACATTCAACTCGGTGGTCGACACTGCTACAGCTGTCGAGCAGACTCTCGGAGATGTTCGGGCCATCACCGGCCACAGCATGCCAGATGGCCTGGGGGTCCACGCGGTGTCGCGAGCGCCCCGGGACGCACGCGTGACCTTCGGTGCGGGCCGCGGCCAGACGTCGCCGCGCGGCCGCACCAGCGGCGAGGTGACCTCGCGGATGTGTTTGGGATGCGGAGGTCGACACCTGCGCCATGTGTGCCCGTTTAAAAACACCGTGTGTTTACATTGTCACAAGGTGGGTCATCTGAAGCGTGTGTGCCGAGGGGCATTGGCCACCGTCAAGGTCATGGACGGCAATGTGCAGGGCAACCCCGGCGACCCGGGGCGGAACCTGTAGCCGATGATGAGCCTGTTTTAAATTGGTCCTGCGGCGGCACGCCCGATGATGGTGGAAATCGAAATGAACAAAACGCTGATCACATTTCAGGTTGATACGGGAGCGGCTGTGTCGATCATCGGCGAACAGACCGCGTGTTGACTCAACGGCCTGAAGCTTATCAGGTCAAACCTCACACTGTTCACGTACAGCCGCGAGAAGATAATGCCGGTCGGGATGGCAGACGTGTCTGTGGGCTACCAAGGCCAGGTCGCCACGCTTCCGTTGTACGTCGTGCAGGGGAGGGGTCCGTCTCTCCTTGGCCGGGACTGGCTGACCCGCATCAGGCTAGACTGGGCCGCCGTTCACCTTGTGCAACACGTGCCGAGCCGATGAGAGGATCAGTTGGAGAAGATTCTTCAAAGACATCAAGGTTTGTTTTGCGACAACCTTGGGAAACTCAAGGATGTGCAGGCAAAGCTCTTCCTGAAGGAGGGGGTGATTCCTCGTTTTTTCTAAACCACGACCGGTGCCGTATGCCCTGCGGGACAAAGTCAAGGGTGAACGTGATAGGCTGGAGGCCTGTGGAGTGATGGAACGGGTGTTGTACTCAGATTGGGCCACCCTGGTCATCACGGTGCTGAAACGGAATGGAGACGTCCAATTGTGCGGGGACTTCAAGTCCACAGTTAACCCGGGGCTCAGCGTGGAGCAGTATCCACTGCCATCAATCGATGAGATATACGCATGATTGGCGGGGAGTCAATACTTCACGAAGCTTGACCTGCGTGATGCATATTTTCACCTGGCGATGGATCCTGGGAGTAGCGACCTTTTGACAATCAACACGTGTCAAGGGCTCTATCGATATACCCGGCTCTGTTTTGGGATTGCTTCGGCCCCGGTATTGTGGCAGAAAGCCATGGATCAGGTTTGCATTGGCCTGCCCGCTCAAACCTACCTGGACGATGTGCTCATTGCGGGGAAAACGGTGGATGAGCACCTTGCGAACATTGCCCAAATGCTGACGAAGCTGGAAGCGTGCGGCCTGCGCTTGAACAGGGACAAGTGCGCGTTCTTCAAGCAGCGCTTGGAATACCTCGGGCACATCATCATGCCGGAGGAGCTGTTGAAAGGCCCTCGGAAGGCGGAGGCAATTCAGCATATGCCTCCGCCTCGCGATAAGACGCAGCTGCGCTCATTCATGGGTATGGCCCAGTATTACCAAAGATTTGTGCACGGGCTCAGCTCGCAGCTTGCGCCGTTAACGCGGTAGCTCAGGAAGGACGAGCGCTGGGCCTGAGGGCATGCACACCAGGCGTCTTTCGACCGCGTCAAGCGGCTGCTCACAGAGGATACGGTCCTCGTGCACTACGAGCCTGCACGTCCACTCTTATTGGCATGCGACAGCTCTGCATATGGCATCGGGGCAGTGCTCTCCCACAGGATGGACGATGGTTCCGAGTGGCCTGTTTGTTTTGCATCCCGGACCCTGTCCACAGCAGAGCGGGAATATGCCCAGATCGAGCGCGAGGCTCTCAGCCTCGTCTGGGGTGTGCGGAGGTTTCATCAATACCTGCTGGGGCGGCATTTCACTTTGCAGACGGATCACAAACCACTTCAATTCATCCTGAGACCCGAAGGCGGGGTACCAGTGGTGGCGGCCGCGCGAATACAGCGGTGGTGTCTATTTCTTGCTGCTGACAGCTACGATATTCAGTTCTGAAGCACCGAAAAGCATGCTAATTGCGACGAGCTCTCGCGCTTGCCTTGCGCGGAGGGTCCAGCTTTGTCTGAATCGGCCGACCGGGTTGATGTGTTTGCACTGAGCCAGGTCCAAAGCGGGCCGATCACGGCCAAACAGGTCGCGGTGGAATCAGCTCATGATCCAGTGCTCGCCCGTGTTGTTCAGGCGATTTATACGGGGAATTGGAGCAATCTACCTTCAACACTGGCATTTCAGCCTTTCGCGTCGCGCGCATCAGAGCTGTCGTTGATCAAACGGTGCATTATGTGGGGAATGAGAGCGGTGATTCCACCGTAGTTCAGGCAGCAGTGTTTGGAGGAACTACATGTCAGTCACCTTGGCGTCGTGAAGACCAAGAGTCTTGCTTGTAGCCTGTTGTGGTGGCCGGGGTTGGACAAAGACATTCAGCAGATGGTTAAGCATTGCACCACGTGTCAAACAGATGCTGATAACCCACGTCGAGCTTCGGGACTATGGCCGACCCCAGAGGGGCTGGCAGAGGGTCCATGTGGATTTTGCGGGGCCAGTTAATGGCAAAATGTTTTTGATTGTGACCGATGCATTCTCAAAATGGCCGGAGGTTGTAGTAATGCAGCATACATCGGCAAACATTACGGTAGAAAAACTGCGGACGATCTTTGCTAATAAAGGGATGCCCGAGATTCTGGTCTCGGATAACGGTCCGCAGTTCATCGCAGGTACATTTGATGAGTTTATGCGTCAAAATGGTATTCGACATCTCAGGTCCGCACCGTATCATCCTGCGACGAACGAGCAGGCAGAATCATTTGTTAAAATGTTGAAACGGGCTTTGCGCAGGGGGGGGTGTTGCACCTGTGCAAACTGTGGTCGATATCTTTTTGCTCCAATACAGGAACGCTATTCATCCTGCCATGGGCGATTCTCCTGCCTTTCGTCTCCATGGACGGGCATTGCGGTCCAGACTGGATTTGCTGTGACCTGGAGGGTCGGTGAGTGGGGCGGTGTCGCACCCGACGCTGCTGCGTGGGTTTGATGTGGGACAGCGGGTAATGGTGCGCGATTATTTCCATGGTTCCAAATGGGTGCCGGCTGTGGTCTCTGTGGTATTGGGGCCGGCAAGTTGCATGGTGCGGGCTGATGGTGGGGAGGTGTGGAAGCGGCACGTGGACCAAATGCATGATCGCTGTTCAGCGTCACCCCCCCCCCCCAGTGCTGAGCGATGTGGGGCCCCCACCTGTGATATCGCCATGGCCAGGCGTTGTATCGCCACGGCCGGACATGCCGACACCTGCGGGGTGTTCACCTGATGCAGTCCTGCACGAGGACGACGAGCAAGCTTGTCGGCCGGGGTGGGTTGTTGTTGCGGATGGGGCAAGTCCGGCGAGGGTGTTACCTCAACCTAGCCGGGAGGCGTCTGAGCCTGGGCCGTCTGGCGGCGCTGCCCGCCCAAGGCGGGTCAGAAAACAGCCGCGGTACTTGGAGGATTTTGAATGTTAATTGGTTTTGTTTGGTCATGTTATAATTCCCATTTCATCATTGGAATTGTCATTTATGAGGGGAGGAGTGTGCTGTATCACGTGGTTGGGTTTTCATATATCATGACTCGCCTGCTAGTGGTGGCAGGAATCTACATCTGAGCGCGCAATAAAGCGGAGTTACTGCAAACGCTCTCAGTCTCCATGTTCCGCTGCACCTCGGACATTACTGGTGCCGAGAGAGAGAGAGAGAGAGAGAGAGAGAGAGAGAGAGAGAGAGAGAGAGAGAGGGAGAGAGAGGGAGAGAGAGAGAGGGAGAGAGAGTGAGAGAGAGGGAGAGAGAGGGAGAGAGAGGGAGAGAGAGGGAGAGAGAGGGAGAGAGAGGGAGAGAGAGAGGGAGAGAGAGGGAGGGAGAGAGAGGGAGAGAGAGGGAGAGAGAGGGAGGGAGAGAGAGGTAGAGAGAGGGAGAGAGAGGGAGAGAGAGGAGAGAGAGGAGAGAGAGGAGAGAGAGGAGAGAGAGGAGAGAGAGGAGAGAGAGACACACAATTCCGAACCATTACACCACTGAGGTTGTTATTGGTGCAGTCACTCCAACCATTACACCACTGAGGTTGTTATTGGATCAGTGACTCTAACCATTACACCACTGAGGTTGTTATTGGTGCAGTCACTCCAACCATTACACCACTGAGGTTGCTATTGGTGCAATCACTCTAACCATTACACCACTGAGGTTGTTATTGGTGCAGTCACTCCAACCATTACACTACTAAGGTTGTTATTGGTGCAGTCACTCCAACCATTACACTACTGAGGTTGTTATTGGAGCAGTTACTCCAACCATTACACCACTGAGGTTATTGGTGCAGTCACTCCAACCATTACACTACTGAGGTTGTTATTGGAGCAGTCACTCCAACCATTACATCACTGAGGTTATTGGAGCAGTCACTCTAACCTTTACACCACTGAGGTTGTTATTGGCATAGTCACTCCAACCATTTCACCACTGAGGTTGATATTGGCACAGTTACTCCAACCATTACACCACTGAGGTTGCTATTGGAGTAGTCACTCTAACCATTTCACCACTGAGGTTGCTGTTGGCACAGTTACTCTAACCGTTACACCACTGAGGTTGTTAGTGGCACAGTCACTCTAACCATAACACCACTGAGGTTGATATTGGCACAGTCACTCTAACCTTTACACCACTAAGGCTGCTACTAAACTCCTCTTGTATTTATTGTAACGATTATTGCTTCAATTGCATTCAAAATGGATGTGACTTGCCAATAACTAAATACATGCCTCGTGTATATTTTGTCCGATTTGTGTGTTCATGGCCATTGCAGGAAAAGGAGAAATGGCCATCCTTAAATCCAGGAGAAAGGTACCATCCCAGTCTCGGCTGGATGTTGGCAAGCTCAAAGATGACAGGGTAGCTGAGGAGTTTGCGAACAGGCTGAGTAGAGATTTGGGGGTCTGGGTGCTTTGGGAGGTCCTGAAGAGTTGTTCGGTCACCTTGAACTTCTGGTAAAACTCACCATCGGTCACCAAGAGTTCGGTCACTCTTGAAACTCACCATCGGGCAAAGAAGAATTTTGTCTCTCAGGGGACACTGGATGCCATTGACCAGAGTCGCAGGGCCAGGCTGAATGGCAGAGCTGAGCTGTTCAGGGAGCTGAGGCGTAAAACTGTACGTACTCTAAGGGTGGACAAGGAGGCCGATGTGCGAGGAATCTGTGAGGGGTAGAGCATCACCTGTGGTCAAGTGATTCTCATCCAGCTTACAGGGGAATTCATGCATTGCGTTCATCCAAGCCCATCCCTCGGTGTACTGCAGTTGGAGCAGAGGATGGTAGGCTCTTGACAGAGGAATCCGAAGTGAAGCCTGCTGGGCCGGTTACTTTGAGCGGTTGTACCAGGCTGATCCACCAGCTGTCGACTTGGACGTCGGGGTGTGACAATAACTGTTTCTGACCCTCCAATCAACTGTGGTCCACCTTCACTTGTGCAAACACAGGTTGCGGTGAACCGGTTGAAATGAGGTAAAGCTCCAGGGATCTGTGGCATCCATGCTGAACTTCTCAAGGCTGGTGGAAATGCTGCACTCGTGTCGTTGCATGCAGTTCTGTGCTCTGCCTGGAATACAGGCATCATCCCAACTGACTGGAAGAGGGGCCTTGTTTTCCCTCTCTGGAAAGGGAAGGGTGATCGCCAAGACTGCAACAACAACCGAGGGGTGACAATGCTCTCAGTGCCGGGCAAGGTCTTTGCTCGGATAATTCTTGATCGGATTCGCCACCATCTGCATGAGCACCAGCGTCCAGAGCAGTCAGGTTTTACACCAAAGAGGTCAACGATTGACCATATCCTTGCTCTTTGGGTCCTCACCGAACAAAGACGAGAATTTCTGCAGGGGCTGCTTGCAGCTTATGTTGATATCTGTAAAGCGTTCGATTCAGTGAATCGGGATGTCCTCTGGAGGATTCTTGGTCTTCGTGGGGTGCCACCAAAACTGATCGATCTGATGTCTGAACTCTACTCTGGTACTGAGAGTGCTGTGAGATGTGGTGGTACCATCTCTGACTTATTTCCAGTTGTTACTGCAGTTCGTCAGGGGTGTGTACTGGCCCCCACACTTTTCAGCACTAGTATGGACTGGATTCTAGGGAGGAATTGTGGAGAGATCAAGCTGTGGTGCATCGTTTGGGAATGTCAAGATCTCTGACTTTGATTTCGCATATGATGCCATCATCTTTGCGGAGACTTTAGATATCCTTTTGGGGGCCCTCGAGGTACTGAATGAGGAGGCGGAGCCACTTGTATGACTTGTTTCCTGGGTCAAAACTAAGATCCAGGCTTTCAATGACATCTTGGATGCTGCTATCCTGTCTGTGCCTGTTTGTGGTGAGGATGTTGAGATCGTGGAGAGATTCACTTACCTTGGCAGTGATATTCATGTCTCTGCTGGCTGTGAGTCAGAGGTCAATCGATGTCTGGGTCGGGCCTGCGGAGTCATGAATTCACTAGATAATGGGGTGTGGCACTGCCGGGATAATGTGGATTCACTGGATAATGGGGTGTGGCACCTGTTCGGGAGGATGAAAGTCCAAGTTTTCATGTCCTTTGTGCTTTCAGTCTTGCTCTATGGATATGAGATTTAGACTCTGACCAAGGATCTGAGACGGAGACTTAATTCCTTTGGTACCAGGTCTCTTTGGAGAATCCTTGGCTATTGCTGGTCGGATTTTGTGTCCAACAAGAGGTTGCTGAGAGAGACGCAAATGAGATTTGTTGTCTGCATAGTCCGTGAGCCTCAGTTGCAGCTGTATGGACATGTGGCTCGTTTTCCTGATCCTGATCCTGCTCACCAGATTCTCTCAGCGAGGGAGCTCCTTAGTGGAGGAGGCCAATGGGCCGACCACGTGCCTCGTGGTTGCAGCAGGTTGATCGGCATCTCAAGGAGATGTGTATGGGTCAGCATCTGCCTGCGGGATGGCCAGATTGAGGCCCCTGGAGTACCGGCGGAAAGTGGACGCAGCGACGTGCTGCTCTGGCACCTGCTCCCATACCTGACCTGACTTTTGAACCCCTATCCTTCAAAAACCTTTTTTATGCTTTGTTGAGGCTCATATGAGAGCAAACACACAATGCACAACAAGGGGGACAGCAGACAAGAGGGGCAGGAGAGGGAAGGACAAAACAGTGGGGAACAGAGACATTAGGAGATCTGTGGAAGGGAGAGGGATGGGTCAGGCAACATGGGGTATACAAGGTGGACACCACAGGGACTTTCAGGACCTTACATGACAGGGAACTTTTGGGAAGGAAGGCAGGGAATTTGAAGCAGGTGGGTTTGGGGTGGATTAACGGGGATAGAAAAGATCAAGGTTTTGGATGGAAGAAGATAAGAGGTGGTGCTGAACAGCTGTTTTGAAGACCTGGAGGGAAAAATGGAATTGGAAAGAATGTGGGAGTTTATTCCAAAGGTGGGGAAAAAGTTGAATGAAAGAGTGAAGGTGAGCAGTGAGCAGTGATTTTGATAGTTTTACCAGAAGGAGGTTTCTGGCGGACCTTGAGTGCGCTGCAGAAATATGGGGGGGGGGGGGACATATCGCAGACAAAGCAGGGGGGCGAGACCAGAGAGGAGATGGTAGAAGATGGAAAGACCACTGACGTACCTGCGGTGAAAGAGTGAGAGGCCCAAAGACAGCCTCATTGCGGGAGATGCCAATGATCCTCAATGCCTTGATTTCTACAGCGGGAAGCCAAGAAAGGTGGGAGGCAGGAGCATCAGCCCAGAGGAGAGAGGAGTACTCCATCAAGCTGCAGACGAAAGAATGATCTCAGATAGTGAGATCCAGAAGATTGAACGAAAAGACTTCTTCAAGAATATTGTTGAGAAAGTAGATGGGGGGACATATCACAGACAAAGCAGGGGGGCGAGACCAGAGAGGAGATGGTAGAAGATGGAAAGACCACTGTCGTACCTGCGGTGAAAGAGTGAGAGGCCCAAAGACAGCCTCATTGCGGGAGATGCCAATGATCCTAAATGCCTTGGTTTCTACAGCGGGAAGCCGAGAAAGGTGGGAGGCAGGAGCATCAGCCCAGAGGAGAGAGGAGTACTCCATCAAGCTGCAGACGAAAGAATGATCTCAGATAGTGAGATCCAGAAGATTGAACGAAAAGACTTCTTCAAGACGATTGTTGAGAAAGTAGATGGGGGGTTTCATGAGATGGTCCTTTCAGAGAGACATTGTGAGAGTATGAGATATGTCAGGATTGAAAGACATCTTCCATGTGTTGGAACAGTTTGTGATTTTATCCAAATCTGCATTGAGAAAAGAAGTTGCTGCTTGCCGGTCTGAGGGATGACAGATTGTCCAGCAGAGGGTGGAGTCATCATCAAAGAGATAAACAGGATTTTTCCACAGAGTCGGAGAGATCATTGAAGAAAAAGAGAACAGGGCCAACAACGCTGCCTTGAAGAACTCCAGCCTGGACAGGAAGAGGGGGTGAGAGAACTCCATTTATGGCCACACATTGGCTGTGACAGGAGAGGAAGTCTGCGAGCCACGAGTGGAGATGACCTTGGAGGAGAGTTTAGTGAGTTGGGTCGGGTTCCTGACCGTGTCAAAAGCATGCAATAGGTCAAGGGATATGGCTCTGAATTCATGTCCAGCATTGAGGACCTCCAATCCTCCATCCATTGTTGGGAGAAGCAGAATCAGCATATCCAGGGTAGAGTGACCTGGTCTGAATCCAAATTGATGATCGGAAATCAAGCCATTGGAGAAGAGGAAGGATTTAATGTCTGAAGCGTTGATGGATTCCATAACCTTGCTGATGATTGGGAGAAGGCTGATTGGTCTTGAGTTGCAGGGATCTGTTTTTGCACCTTTTTATGCAGGGCAGTGATGTTTGCCGATTTCCAAGCAGATGGCAGATGACCTTGGGCAAATGAGAGGGTGAATAGAACAGAGAGACGGTGAGCAAGA
>NC_140974.1:27800597-27835597 GCF_056783735.1 Eptatretus burgeri | reverse complement strand
TGATTTCTCAATCAAATATAATCTGACTACAAAATTGTGTCATCGTGCTTCTCAGATAATGAGTTTAAGATTCCCGGTTGCTTTTCATCAATGAGGAGAGCGATGTGTGCTGCTACCCTGGCCAAATCCCACATTCCTGCCTCTTCATTCTCCGGACAGAATGTACTGTGGCTTACCTTTATGTAGTGCCAGAGAAATGAACTCTCTTCTTACCCATGAGAGCTACAGATATCCCACGTGCCAGTGTTGATGCCAAGGCAGCATTGTGCTTCAGACCTCGTAAACCTCCATACTGTGGATAATGTAAGGACAATATTAATACTGCTTATTACAAGGATACATAATCACCTTGGGGAAAAGGAATGTCAAAAGTACACACACACACACACACACACACACACACACACACACACACACACACACACACACACACACACACACACACACTGAAAAAGCACACAATGCCAGCACTATCAATATGCCATCCTATAATGGGAATTCAATGTGAGGGAGATAACTCCAGGGGGCAGTATAAACTTCCTTACATCACGAGTTTCATAACCATGACAACCAAAGCAATTCAGAAGGAATGTCGTATTTTCAACAAGCTGTGTAAGTCGTCAATACATGCGATGTAATTGCAATAGTTTTTAGCATTAGATATACAAAACAGCACTTGGCCAATGCACATAAATGTCACATGAATGAGTTCGTAATATTAATTGACATATTTCTTACAAGTTTTTTTCTGGCCTCGCATCCATTTTCTTTGGAATGATAAAACAAGTGGGATTGATAATTCTGTATTTCTGCATTGTTAGTGGAGTTGAACTTCCACACAACAAGGTCGTTGTGTATATGGTTTCCTTTTCTTGTCTAAACAGCAAGTTCCGTCCAGAGGATCTGCACAAGACATCATTGGCCATTAGTTTGCTATTCAATTTGATAACGTTGCATTTATTCTCAGAAACTACACACACAATTGTGATGAAACTTGACGACAACCTTCATCACCCATGGTGTACCAACATTTGTTCATGACATTAGAAAAATCGGGGCCTCGGGGATTCTACATGAGGGTTGCCCCCCAAAATATGTTGGGTGGTCGCTGCTCGACTTCCCTTATTCTCAGTTTTTCCGTCTGTCTGTGTGTTTGTATGTATGTTTGTATGTTTGTTTGTATGTAATAGACAGCTCTGGAGGCCAGAGGAGTCAACCGATTTTGATGAAACTTGACAGGTAGGTTCATACCAGGATCTAGTTGTATGCTTTTGAGCACCGTTGCTATGGACGCCATCGTTGCCTAGCAACGGGACTTTGAAATTTTTGAAAAATCCCCAAAAAATTATTTTTTCGAAAATCAAAAATCGGCTTCCGCATTTTTATGCGCACTATAATCAACCTGTTTGTCAAACATTTTCAGCCCGATCCGTCAAAAACTGTATGACTAGATTGCAATTATGTAGCGACCACCCATGTCGCCGACTGGCTTGTATTTGTTTTCTTCTCTGAAACCACACACACAATTTTGATGAAACTTGACCACTGCCTTCATCACCCATGACGCACTAAAGTTTGTTCATGGCATTAAAAAACATCATAGACATTTACTTTCTTCTCCATTACAAATTTTGTGGGTCATCCATGCCTACCAATTGTTCCCTGGTTATCTTATCCAGCTGCTACCAGGTGAGCACCCTAGGGTATAGCCCCTATTTTTTATAATGCTTTGACCACATCATTGAGATTCACAGATAGACTTGCAATACGTTTGTGAAGAACAACATGGTGTCTTTTAAATGAACCCCTCAGCGAAGCGACAGATCAGCATGCTTAGTAACACAAAACGAGTAACAATAGCCTACAGAGGAACAGAATGGGAAAGCATCAACAAAAGTAGAAGAGATCATGTATGTGTGTGCATGGGTGAACACATGAGCTAGGTAGTGATGGCAGTGTATTTTGAAAATTTAAGTGAGGAAGAGGAGGCAACAGACAAAGGGAAGTGATTCTATAATCGGGAGAATAAGGAGATGAATAAATGCAGATGGGGATCCAGCCTGGATTTTTTTTTAAAGATTCAAGAAGTCAGAAATAAACGTATGTTTATTCAAACAGCATGGGGAATGAACTCAAGGCTGCTGGCTCTGACAGAGCACACCGACTTCACCCTCCCGAGCACAGAAATGATAACATACTACATCATTGCATAATATGCAGGAGTTTTGCAGTACCCAACAAACTTGGTGAGAGCCGCTTGAGGAACATATTGCACCTGCGGTGGCTTGGGAGAGGAGGGGGTAGGAGAGGGAAAGAGAAGCAAGGCCAGACGTAAACTTCTATAAAATGGAGAGTCCACCAACCTGCAGCCAGTGGGAGTGGCAATCCCTTGGGAGTCCTCCTGTCTTGAACTTCCATGAGTGCAGAAAGCTTTGTTTTCAACTACATCAAAAGAAGCAAAGTGGGAAGCAGGAGCACCAGCCCAAAGTTTGGAGCCATACTCCATATAACTTTGTGTGGAAGCCTTGTACACCCCGATGAGCTTTGTGTGGCTCAGGAATGCCTTATCTCTCTGGAGAATACCCAAAGTGGTGACTGTCCATTGATGCCAGTTTGTAGAGATGATAACAAAGAGCCAAAGGAACATAAATGTTGATACAGAGCACTGAAAATGCAATTTCCAACAGGTACAGCCATACAGGCAAAGGTAAAATGACAAGACAAGACAATTTCGGACAGTATGCTTATCTTTTGAGGTAGATCACTTGGAGTACAACAGCCATATGCATCCGCTGATGAAGTTTTATCCACTAACAAATTTGTCTGCCACATCTCATCCATGTCCTTGATACTACAAAGAGCTGTTGTGGTGAGCCATTTCACTTCACACCCTCTTTTTGACTCCATTTACTGTCAAAATTAGCCTCCAAACATTTTTTTTCTTCTGTTTATTATCTTCCCACATTATTTTTGTACAAGCTTCAAAATTATGATCTCGTAGTCATGGAGAATATATGTTTTATGTTTTAACCTGATCGGACACGTGGTCTGGCAGCCAGAATTGTTTAATTTTTTTAATCTGTGTTCTTTTTGAATTTTATTTTTTGTTTTTAATAAGACTCACTTGTCTGCATCTGGATGGGTTTAAGGGTCGAGGAGGAGCAGTTGAAATCTGAATCCTATCCAGGTTCCTCCTGATGAGTCCATCTTTATTTTTTGTTTCGTCAGGTTCCTTCTGCTGACTCCAATGCAGTATTTGATGTTACATTTGATTTGACTTGAGTTTATTTTTTTAATCCCATTCTGAACACAATTGCATAAAGAAGATGTCATGGGTCAAGTGTCCAATCAAAGTGGGGTTGTATCAAATCGGGATGCCTTGGTACTCAGTCATCACTGCCAGCAATTATTAAGTGGCAGTTGTAGTTATTAATTTATAATTATTCTCAGTGATGTTTTACTGCAGTAACATCCCAGCACACTATAATCACTTGAGTGAGTATTTCATGATTAAGCTGTGAGTTTATTCTGAGTAGAATAAACCATCACATGTCATGAACAATGAATAATTTCCTTTTCCTTATGTTTAAAGGATGCCTTAAACGTGAGAATAAATAAAAATGTAACTTTAAGCAAATTATTTAAATATTATATAAGTCTTAAAATTGTAAACCCAATTCCATTCAAAATCTGAAAACGTCGAACTGCTTTCAATAGTCAGCTCGATAGACCCATGAGGTTTTGAAAAATGACCATCTCCAGGCCATGTGTATCCTGCAGAGACATCTTGGCAGCTGGTTTGTGGGCTAGTTGTATTTTTACAGCCATTTCTGTTTGCTGGATCACAATCAATGCTGACATTCCTCGTTCCACTAACAGCACAATGGGCGTCTCAGAAAGACAAACAGAGGGCTGGTGCAGGATGGGTGTGGGGCAACATTCCATCTCTTTCTCTCTCTCAAAGCTAGATAAGGTGGGGAGAGATGGCCTGTGCTCGTCAGGCCTCAGTGGTGTAGGGAGGACGATGGAAACTCATTTTGTCAGCGTACGTTCCTATGATTGTAAACAAAGTATTGCAATGTCTTATTACCTCTGCCACCAAATGTGGATGGACTTTGTTTTCACCCATATGTCTGTCTGTTTCACTTTTAATTTTTTATGCCTCATCCCTTTCATAACTTTGTCTGTTTCTTGGTTGAAATATTGAGTGTGATATTGGTTTGAACCCAACAGTTTTGAAATTTGTTGCCTTTTCATGTCAGAACTTTTGACTGCAGTTGGAACACAAGAGGTAACATGAACAGGGTCTTTATATGCTGACTTATCGGTGTCTTTGTCTTCCCAGGTTACATTTGCCTCTGTTTTTCCTTAAACACTGTCTTTTCTACATCTGAATTGTCTTTGGATGCCATTGCTGATTCTGGATGTTTGTAAACTCCTTCATTATTGGTTGATAAGGTTTCCTTCCTTATTGTTGAAAAAGTATGATTTAAAATATTGTTTCTGAGCTAATAATGTGGCTGCAGACTTTGCAACCAACATTCATTGAGTGTGAAGTTGGACGAGCTGGTCTAGAGGTAGTGCTCTTATCCTGAGCTTTCTCGTGTCGGTTTGATTCCCGTCCCGACTATCAACTGATTGGTGCTTCGTAGGTAGGGTGTTGTGTCCCAAAGTAATGCTTAGTGGAAAAGTATGTGTGTGGGGGGGGGGGAGGGGAGGGATACAGAGCGAAACTGTGGTAAGTGTCGTATGATCTGTGTTTCGCATTGGGGTTAGATTGCCATGTAACACTAACAGGGATCTGTCAGAGTAAGTCGTTTGTGACTCGTGACACTGAGGAGACAGTGTATGTAATTTATACAGGGTAGACAGATTCATTGTGGATGTGTAAATACCTCTTGTTTGTAAGTGTGGCTGGATAAGGACTTCCCATCGCAGAGGCACATGTGTCACAGGTGTGCAACTAGGCCGATCTCTCTGGTCAGGGTGTGCCAACCATGACTGCGCCATGTGCTGTGGAGCTGGAAGTAGCAATGTACTTTTATTTTTATTGGGGCTGCCCCCGTGGGCAGCACCCCAGAGGAGGATTTGCCCAGGGGGAAGAGGAGAACTTTGTCAAAAAGAGAGAACCAAGGGAGGCTTGTGTGGAAGGAGGTGGTAAAACAAGTGGTCCACAGAGGGGCTTGTGAGGCAGAAATTATTGTGGTTCTCTCTGCAGAGCTTTTGCGACAGACACAAGTTGGTATCACCCTGCCTTTCGAGAGAAGAAGAAAGACCTCAGACAGGAGAGCTCCACGTGCACATCTCTCCCTCCTCCCGCCTCTTCCCCTGCCTCCTCCGACCCCCACTCCATTTTGAAATCCCACCCCACCCCTTCCCTTCACTCTGGACTCCCACTCCACCTTCCCCTGCCTTCTGTGATTGATGGAGGTTAGCTTTGGGGCTTCCAAATCTCTGGGGATGTGTATAGTATAAAATGCAAGTTATCTCCACAGCTGACTTGCAATACCAGCTGACTTGAAATACACCACCACTAGGTGGTGCAACATGATACACATTTACATTGAGAATTTTCGTCAACCTTCCCTCCCGAACCCCCACAACTACAGATGAAACCAAGTAGCCCATGATCACCACAAGGTCAAACTTGATCCATGTGCCAAGTGTGGTGGCAATTGACCCAATAGGTTTGGCATGATTGGTGTTACACACACCAATCAGACAGACAGACAGACAGACAGACAGAAAATGACATATATATATATATATATATATATATATATATATATATATATATATATATATATATATATATATATATATATATATATATATATATATATATATATATATATATATATGAGTTGGCATTGTAATATTTCACCATAAAAACATGGGTATAGGCACCTTATTTGTGATATTATCATGCAGTGTTTTTCAGATATTAATGAAAATGGGTTTTTCCGCAATGGCGTTGCTAACTGAGTGGGTGAACTAAACATTTACACGGTAAACTATTCATTTTCTAGCAATAATGTGGGTGTCAGTGTATTGATTGACCATGAAAACATAGGTCGTGATATTATCATGAATATTTTTCCAGATATTGAGCAAAATAGGTTTATCGGTAATGGCGTCACCAATTGAGTGATTCCGGGGGTAAAGCTACGGGTCAGACCCGGCAGCAATGCATTTTTGTGATGTCGGTGGATGAACCCATCAGCCCATGAGATCAATCGTTCCGGCGCTTTTCACTTGAATAAACCTTCTGGGCTCCTGGACTAAATGGTTCTGTGATATTTCTGGTGTATTGGCTTTGATGTCCATCGGCATCCAAAATTACCTTGCTTCCCTCATTGTTTCAGGTCGCTCACCTGCATTTATTTTTTCATTTATTTATTTTCATTTATTTATATTTTCATTTACAGATGCTTTTCAATGGTTCTGTGATATTTTATGGTGTATCGGCTTTGATGTCCGTCAGCACACCAAATTACCATATTCCATTGTCTCGGGAGCTCACCTGCAGTTTTTCATTTTTATCTTGCCAAAACGAAGTTTTTGCAAGATATGTTAGTCAGCTTGTATGTTTTTTACTTACGAAATCTAAAGATTTCGTAAGTATATTGATGACTTCCGTTTCTGTTTGTTTGTATGTTAATTTGTTTGTTTGTTTGTTTGTTTGTTTGTTTGTAGGCAGGATAACTCGAGAACGGAACAAGCTACCAATGTCAAATTACACCACGTGATTCAGGACGGTGATGGCTAGTGCTGATTATATTTTGGTCAAAATCGGTCAAAGGTCAAGGTCACAGTGAGGTCAAATATTCGATTTTTGATGGTTTGGTACAGATAACTCGAACGGAAGAAGCTACCAATGTCAAATTACAGCAAGCGATTCAGGAGGGTGATGGCTAGTGCTAATTAATGATTAACAGCTGATTAATTTTTGGTGGCGATTGGCCTTGACCTTCATATGTTTTTTTTTTTGTCTGTCATCACATATAAATCACTCTGCAGAGCACAGTTGTCATTGGAAATTTTTGTAACTTTGCATATCAGAGGCCTATAGAGGTCCCTTTCAGTGCATACAATTTTGAAGGTCAAGGTCAAAGGTCAAGGTCACTTTGTCGCAAATCAGGGGAGTCGACGAAACCCTTATTTTTTGAGTAATTTTAATCTAATCGTCTCCAAACTTTATGGGAATGTAGTATATGGTCTGGCACTCAGCTGATTAGTTTTTGGTGGCGATTGGTCTTGACCTTCATGGTTAGCGCCTGAGGTCAAACATATTTGACCCCAAGGTCAAATTTTAAAGTTTTAGGAACCATATCGTGTAGTACCTCAAATTGAACACCTTGATGAGTGCTTTCTAGATATGTCAAGCTTGAGACATTATGATGTCATTTGGTGACATTATGAGGCAAACACATATTTTTCATGCTCACTCTGTAGAACGATTCTCATCGGAATCTCTTGTAGGCAGATATTCCTCAAGGAGTCGCTCCTGGTGGATAGCAGCTCTGTTCACCTCAGTGTGACCTTAAAGAAGTCACACGTGCTCACCTTTTGGCAAGATACGGGTCACCCTGCGGGTGACATTGGTTTATTTTTTGTTCATTTATTTATTTATTTTCGTTTATTTATGTTTTCATTTCCAGATTTTTTTTCCGATGGTTCTTTGATTTATGTTTTTTCCAGTGTGTCAGCTTTGATGTCCACCAGCACGCAAAATTTCAGCTTCCTCCCTAACCAGAAAGGTCCCGATCTTTAATATCATTCAGTGAGTGAGTGAATCAGTAAATCAGTGAAAGAAAGAGCTTTATATATTAGATTTAGGAACATCATAAAACTTGCAGTGTTAGTGCGAAAAAAATTATTTTGATATCTGAAGACTCAATAGCTCAGTGAGCTGTCACTGCATAACTTATGAGGTGCTTGGGTTTGAGTCCTGGTTTGAGTTGGAATTTTTTCATATTAGCCCCATGTTGGAAGTTATTCCTCTTTATTAAATTTCTATACATGGTTTATCTCGACAGCACACTCTACTGCAGACGTTGGCCATTATGAAGCTTATAATGACATATTTCTGATGTAATGAGAGTGTTTGTAATGACATATTTCTGAGGATATCCAGAAGACTCAATAGCCCAGATGACTGTCACCGGCCGGGTAAGTGATGATGCCTCATAGGTTAGAAATAAGTTTCGGGTACGCTAACATTACCTCGACGTGTTTCGACTTATGAGTAACTTACAGGTAACGTGTGTCAACGATCACATAACGTGCCAACAACTTATGGCCAGCGTATGCGGAACGTGTGCATCATATGCTGGCATACGTCAAAAAATTTTCAGCATGCTTAAAATTTGTCGACGTACTCGGCGTACTACGACGTATGCCAGCATGCTTCAGCTTGCTCTTAACGTATACAAAACCTACCCATAACGTATTCGACGTGTGCCAGCGTATTTGGCAAATTTTTCATACGTCGGCATACGCTGGCTAAAACGTCAAGGTGTGACAGCGGCTTGACACTTCGATGTTTAGTGCGGTTATTATTTGAATCGTCGAGCCGCAGCCTTTTAATAGGCTACACCACGTGATCGTCGGCGATACGCTGCCGCGCTATGCATAAGTTAGACTATCGTTGGGCATAGGTTGTGAACGCCGACAACACGCTAAGCATTCATTGGTATAAGTTATCTATATGTTGTCAAAACGTTCTATGTACGTTACTAATACTTTATGTATCCGTCCATCTCGTTATGAATATGCCCAAAACTGGAAAAAGCATCAATAGTTCAGCGTACGCCAGCGTTTTACATACATTTTGATACGTTGTCGTACGCTGGCTAAAACATCAAGGTGTGAAAGCGGCTTAAGCAAAAACAAATGCTTCATGCTTCTCCATTGTCTCGGGTCGCTCACCTGCATTTTTTTTTTCATTGTTTTATTTTCATTTATTTATATTTTCATTTATGGATGCTTTCCTATGGTTCTGTGATTTTTCCTGGTATAGCAGCTTTGATGTCTGTCGACAAACAAAATTTCAGCTTTCTTCATCACCTGGAAGGTACCGAACATTTTGTATCAGTCAGTGAGTGAGTAAGTCAATGAGTGGTTAGAATGAGCTTTATACATTAGATGTATATACATATATGAAGATGTTCCACTGCTGCTTTACAAATGTTGTTAGTATAAACTTTTTCGACGTGCTCACACTGTATTAGTATGGTGCATACTTTATAGACTGTCTCATTCTAAATAGTACATATTTTGTGGAAAGCTGTGTGTGTTGTTGCTGTCGATTTGCCCCTAACTGCCCTGCACGGCCAGGGCTGATAATTCTATTCCACCATTAACTACAGACATGTCGGTCTGATTGGCCCTTGGGCAAATGTGTCTGCCGGCCCCATTCCCATTAGACTGATTTGACAGTCATAGTCCCGCTCACCCCTCTGATCCCTTCCCATTCCTTTACAAAGGAATGCAATTTTACCAACATTCCATGGAATCCTTTCAAGCTATTAAAATTATGATCAGTTTGTGCCTTCCCACTATAAAATGCAGTGGATTGGTGTTCAAACCAAGTTCGTAGCTTAACCAATTTTGAGTTTGGCTGTCAGAAAATAATAAGAATATGAATAATAATACGAAGAATTTCAAATGGGCATTTTTGGGTCTCTCGTTTTTCTTGTTCATTGCTGATGTCCCAAAGTTTATTGAGTGTTATTAGATGGAGAATTCTCTGCAGATGATTGGTAGGTAATTTATAGGTTTATAAGTTCTATCTTAGTCGATTTTTTTTGAGGATTTATGTTGTATTGAGCCAATGGAGTGTCCTGGCGATCCCTACATAAGAAGTCCACTGACTTCTTGATATTATACAAGGAGCCATGTCTGTCTGTCTGTCTGTTTGTTTTGCTATGTCAGGGGGTGAGGTAGTACACACACCTTTGGGGTTTCCTTCCCTTTGGTGTACGTATGTTGTTCGTGGTGCCGAAACCAGCACGTTGTCTAACGACTGCAATCCAGGGTCATGAATGAATGTACAGGTGAGCTACCACTCAAATGGATCTTTGACAGTTGCTGTCTGTGACTTCTGAGTGATGTGACAATGACTGCATCAACAGCAGAATGTTTTTGAAACTTGTATTTCAAATATACAGATACAAAGCCAAATTAGGAAGTTCACCATTACATACAATGTCCATCTCTGATTCCTGCATTGAGTTGTTTCGACTGCCCAGTGTTCCAGTCCTGCTGATACAACTCACGCATGTTCACCTCATTCTTCGGGGCTGTCGAACCTTTGATTCCTGTCACGGTATCCCCTTGTATGCTGGCCCGACCAGGATGATTTCAAGAGCTCAAAGGAATTCTTTCCTGATACACAATCTGAATGAGTTTTAATCAACCTGATCATAATCAGCTCCATACGTTAACAACCACTTTGGACATTAACACCTCGTTCACTCATTGGAGTAAAATCAAGCACAGGACAATCAAAACGCACTTCTTGTCGCACGTCACCCATCTCTCTATACCTTACTCTCACGGATTTATATAGTATCACAGAACAATTTCATTCTTCCAGCAAATATGATTCTGGTCCACACTGGAAGTTTCATCTCAGAACGTTCCAGCATCAACACTAATCTCACCAGCCAGTTTACAGTACAATACTGCCATCTACAGTCAAAATTTGCTCATTATATCAAGCAGTTGATATTACAATTTACTGATCCATGCGAAACGAAACTTATAACATGTAACCATCAATTTCAATCATTCATTTACAGGCATTTACTAATGCTCACAAGATCCAGCTTTTAACTGACATGCTATAACTTGAGAACAGATTAATCTATAATTCCAGCAATCTCTGTGTGTGTGTCTGTGTGTGTGACCGCTGTTTCTCGACAACCTCAGGTCCGATCTAATTGAAACTTGCCAGGTATATTGCTGGGGACCTGAGGATGTGCCTTTTCAAGGTTTGATATTAATCGGACAAGTGCTTCCCAAGTTATGGCCATTTATTTACCAAACCAATGGGAAGACACGTTGTTGCGTGGGCGTGGCCGATGGGGAAGGGAAGCACAGCCACGTTCCCCATTACGGGTTACAACGTACGGGCTTCCGGAGAGTGATGACTTCGTGTATTCTTATAATTTCTCGATTTCTTATGCGCATTTATAGATAAACACAATGGCCCAACTTATGATCGTTTTCATATTAGACGGTGTATAAATTTCGGGAACATCAGAGTGCTGGTATGCTCCGAACCAGGAAGTAAATTTTTTTCTCTCTCTTCTCTTCTCTTTTTGTTTTTCCTTGCCACGACATTGCGAAAAGGTAAAATACGTTGGCGCTAATTGAATAATTAAAACTAAATTGCGAATAATGGTAACTGCGAATAATATCGAAATAAAGGAAGGAAAGTTAGTGTATGGGCATATGTTGCAAAACTGCAAACAGCAACTTGCGATATATATATATATATCCCTCTCTCTTCCTCTCTCTTCCTCTCTCTTCCTCTCTCTTCCTCTCTCTTCCTCTCTCTTCCTCTCTCTTCCTCTCTCTTCCTCTCTCTTCCTCTCTCTTCCTCTCTCTTCCTCTCTCTTTTTCCCTTTCTCCCTCTCTTTTTTTCCCTTTCTCTTTTTTTCCCTTTTTACCCTTTCTCCCTCTCTTTTTCTCTCTCTACATTCCCATCAGCTAAGTGACGTGTGGTATGTGCTCGTTCTTCATAATGACATATCCACATACTTCCCTTCTGAAAGGATAAGATATTTCCAAAGGTTCTTTAATCTTTTAAGATGAAGTCATTACTGCTGGCTCTAGGCAATGTGAAATTAATATAAATAACTGATGATTTGCATCTCTCAGCAAGTCCATTCAGAGGCCTCCGTTATCCTTGGAACCTCACCGACACAATGAACCAAAGCCCAGTCAAACATTCCACTCCAATCATGAATAATTTACTTTTCAGCAAGCAAGCCAGACTTGGGAATAGAGGCCCCAGGTCTGGCATAAAATCTCTACACGGGCCTGTTCCTGCAAGTCCCCAAGAATGTTACTTTGACAGACATAACTCAAATTTGCTCTTCCCTTCGGTTCTCTTCAATGTCCTTTGAAATCCTTGTAACCTCACACTTAGAGAGAATCCTCCATTTAAAGATTACATGTAAATAAATAAATGAATGAATACGTATACATGCCTCTCATTGACAGAATCTCTGCTTCAACTGCTGATTTTGTCTGTCATTCGGGTTGGAATGTTACTTCCCACACCCTGGAATATCGTGCATCATGTGCTCGAGCTGTTTTATGATTGGGAAATGGGATATAGTTTGGTTTCAGGGAATAATGATATCTTTCACCTGAACTGCTTTCTCTCCAGAAACATCACCCAACCATGGTTCCAGCCTTTATAACCCTCCTGACCATGAGGGAATAACCCTAATCCGAACCAGTACAAGCCTAACCCTGCTGAGCACGTGGGAATAACCCTAATCCTCACCTGCATAACCCTAACCTAAATTTTAGTTTGTGGGATCAAATGCAAGAACCTTGTTGCCTGACCAATTCTGACCTCAACTGATCAATTAGAGCCAATCGTTAATGGCAGTGGGAAAGCTGATTGTCGAACAGCTTTATTCATGACAGAGTAAAACAGATGACAATATAATGGATGATTATACATTTGGAACAGAACATTGAATTACAACAAATACAGTACAGTACATCTAATCTTGCCTTGAACCGATAGACAGCTGTGCAGTGAAGGAATGTTTCAAGATTATCAATAATAAAGTTTTGTATAAGGTCTTAAATTGTGTGACTCTATATTGACATTGCCCGCAATGAGGTTGACGAATGAGGCCTGTTGCTCTGAGTTCACAGACAGGTCGATGTCCTCTGTTTTTAACTGCTTATTCTCCAATATTGCTCCCTCTGCTCTCTCAACCCTTCACAGCTCTTCTAGGAAGCATGTGTTATACTATTAGCCCCGTCCTGGTTAAACTCACAAAAACCAGGCTCTACACTCACCTCCACTCCATTGTTCCTCTTTTCTTCTGTTTGTGGAACCACCTTCAGGAAGCTGTTTTTTTTCCAATTTTCCATTTTCCCATCCCATTTTCCCCTCTAGAACTCAAAGCAAGCTGGGCACCACCATTTTGTGTCACCCCATGTCCCTATCCATGATATTTTCTACCCACAGTGACCCTTCCGAACACAACCCTCAGACCTGCAGGTCACTGTGCTTCCTTCTCATTCATTCATTCTCTTCCCCATTGTGTCCAACTGTTGACCCACTGCCGCACAAGTTCAGCATGTTGCCCTTTTTACCTTTTGTTTCATTGATCTTCCATAAGCCTAGATATTGTATTTTTTTTTAATACAGAAAAGTAATTACACAAAAGTAAAGCAAAGAAAAATACATTGTTTGAATCATTTTCTTAAGTGCAAATTTTTTGAACTAGGAGCACCCGCTCCCTACGGGAGCCGACAAGGGGGTCATGTTATTATATTTATGCCTATTTTACTCCAAGGGGTCCCAGGATTACACACCCAAAAAATGGTTGTGATCGGTTCTGCCGTTTTTGTGGTACCTGGGAACAGACAGACAGACAGACGGTGAATTATAGTAAGATATATCTTTATAGATACTTTATATGGACTTACAGGATCGCCTAGAGGTATGCACACTTATATCTGAGCTGTCTAGTCAGGGTTTGAATCCCGACCTGGTTATAAACTGTCATCCTGGTGTTTCGCAGGCTGTGCAAGGCATCAATGTGTCCATCCATCAGATGGACGTTAAACTGGGCATCCTGTCTGCCAGCATTAGTTTGTGGACATCAAAGATCTGAAGGAGTCCTTCTCAAAGAGTAGTGGAGTTATCTTTGGCATCCTGGAACAGGTAATATATGCCTGCCACCTTCAGTTGAATGGCCAGCCGGTTCGTGAAAGATTTCGACCAAAAAAGTTCCTCGTCCCATTATACAAGAAGGTAGGAATAATTGGAGCCATGGAATAAGTTGTAGTAATAGTGATTTGTAGAACAAAACAAAGGCTGTCGTGAAATATGCAAATGAAACACTGGAAGTATACATCACACATTCCCATGAAGGGTGCTCGGATGTTTGGAGGCCGAAGCAGGCCCTTCGTTTCCATACCCTCGTCACATGGACACATTCTTGCTGATGGAATTCTTTGTGGTTCTGTCAATGCACGTCCATCGCTCCTTTTACCCGAGACCAGACGGCTTTCCTGAGGCTGCCTGAGCAGAATGCTAAATGCTTGTGATGCATTCGGGTGGAATGAAGGAAACGTGAAGAGTTCTCATGGCATTGGTATTTGTCATGCGTTTGGCCTTCCCAGGATGTTGGGCAGACTCAAGACAAGCACCAGAGGAGTAGCTGTCTACATCAAGACAATACTGTACTGTGTTGGGGGACATTTCTGTTGAGCTGTTCAACAGAAACAACGTGGACAAATTTTCCTTTCAAATCCCCCTGAAACAATCTTCGCTCGTTACCAATTCCCTCGGTCCGTTCTTAGCTTCCATTATCCATTGATGTTTCTCCCACCTTTCCTCCAATTTGGCCCACTCTCTCCTCCCTCTCTCACGCACACACTCCGGCTTCCCTCCTTCTCCTACACCTCCTCCCACCTCCCCCACCCCAGTCTATTTCTCTATGTTCCTCACTCTCTGTAGCTTCACTATTATTAACCTTCAGACATCACCACTTACATTGCCTCGTAAAGGCAAGGCAAAGAGGCATAGGCCTCGAGGAACAGCTCCTTCTCACAGACGTAGATGTGGCAGCGTGAGCCACGTCGCCATCTCTTGCTTTGTGAGAACAACCTAGACCCCGTTCCACTGCCAATCGCTGTTCCCTTGAGATTTCTGTGCCTCACATTCATTCCGAAACGTGGCTCACCAGCCGATGCAAGATATCGACGGAACTGCATGAGAAATCTGAGTCTTGTTGGTGCTGTTACAGAGGACTGTTACCATGGTGCGCCAGAGAGACGAGACATTTCAGGTAAGCAAGGCTACCTGTACTACACTATCTCTACATTCCTACTCCTGGCTTACTTCCTTGCATCTCCAGTGAATATGTAGAGCTATCATCTCGTCTACAGTTAGGATTCAGGAATTGTTCTTCCATTCACAAATAGAGAATGTCAAATTGCATGTTATGTACCCCTTTTATCCACTGCTTTAATGCACGTGTTAAAACAATTTACCAATGTTGTATCATCAGAATACTTCCTGTTTATCTGAAAGGTAGGGATTCAAACAGGGTACAGCTAACAAAATATGACATGGCCAATCAAACGTGATAACTGATCAACAAACGTGATATGACTAATCAAATGTGATCTGATTCATCAAACGTGATTATGACTAATCAAACGTGATATTATAAATCAAACGTAATATGACTAATGAAACGTGATGTGACTAATCAAACATGGTATGATTAATCAAACGTGATATGATTAAGCAAACGTGATATGATTAATCTAACATGGTATGACTAATCAAAGGTGATGTGACTAATCAAACATGGTATGACTAATCAAAGGTGACGTGACTAATCAAACGTGATATGATTAATCAAACGTGATATGATTAAGCAAACGTGATTATGACTAATCAAACGTGATTTGATGAATCAAACATGATTTGACTAATCAAACATGATGTGACTAATCAAACATGATATGACTAATCGAAGGTGATGTGACTAATCAAACATTGTATGATTAATCAAATGTGATATGATTAATCAAACGTGATTATGACTAATCAAACATGATTTGACTAATCAAACGTGATGTGACTAATCAAACGTGATATGATTAATCAAACATGATATGATTAATCAAATGTGATATGATGAATCAAACGTGATATGACTAATCAAACATGATGTGACTAATCAAACATGATATGATTAATCAAATGTGATTTGATTAATCAAACGTGATATGGCTAATCAAACAGGACATAATTAATTAAACATGATATAACCAATCAAACATGATATAGCTAATCAAATGTGATATGATTAATAAAACGTGATAAGACTAATCAAACTTGACATGGTTAATCAAACATTATATGATTATTCAAACGTGATCTGACTAATCAAACATGACATGGTTAATCAAACATATCACTAATCAAACATTATATGATTAATCAAACGTGATATAACTAATCACTACTACGACTCAGCGGACGCATCTGATATCATGACTAATCAACAATAACTAATCAAGGACGCAAGAATAACTAATCAAACGTGACATGGTTAATCAAACATTATATGATTAATAAAATGTGATATGATTAGTCAAACATGATATGATTAATCAAACATGATATGACTAATCAAACATTGAATAACAAATTAAATTTGATCTAACTAATTAAACGTTATATGACTAATCAAACATGACATGATTAATCAAATGTGATATCACTAATCAAACGTGATATTACTAGTCAAATGTGATATGACTAATCAAACATGATATCGAAAATCAAACGTGATATAACTAATCAAACGTGATATGACTAATCAAATGTGATGTGATTAATCAAACGTGATATGATAAATGAAATATGACAGATAATCAAATGAGAGATGACTAATGAAATGTGATATAACTAATCAGTGTGTGTGTGTGTGTGTGTGTGTGTGTGTGTGTGTGTGTGTGTGTGTGTGTGTGTGTGTGTGTGTGTGTGTGTGTGTGTGTGTGTGTGTGTGTGTGTGTGTGTGTGTGTGTGTGTGTGTGTGTGTGTGTGTCCTCCATAACTCCAAAACCATGAAACCAAGCAGCCTGAAACTTTACATGCACACTAAGAATACTCCAAGGAAGTGCAAGAGTGAAAATTGGGTTTTTGGGGTTAATTAAAACATCTATTTGAAGATAATTAACGGCCTTATTTAATTATGTCCTTTATCAGGTGCATCCTCGGTAAAGGCTCTCCCCTAGGTCTTAAGGCGTGCCTCAGGTAACCTCGCTGAGGTCTGAAGCGTACATGATTTTTGGTCTGCTCAGTTATGCCTTGACTTGGAACATTCCGCAATGATTTCTTTAGATAAAGTTGTTGTTTTTCACTTTCCTCACTCATATTGTCAAATGCCTGTTCATCATAGCTATGAATCGCTGAGTACATTGCAATGCTTACAAACGCTCGAAAACGGCAGCATTCGTGGCTCTATGACATTTTCGCACATGTGATAACCTCGAAAATCTCTGAAACTCTTTGATTTCCAAATTTTAAGCTCCATAATCGAATTTAGAATCAGTACCGACTCCTAAAAGAAGTATTCATTTGTCCAATTCTGACATATTTGTCTCCAGGAGGTGTATGTTTAATATGACTGTTCGGTCATTGCTTATGGCATGCTAAGCAAGCCATTTCTTATCAACCATTTTGTTGTAGTGCTTAAGCTACTTGGCGAGTGCTCTACAATATTTGCACCATCACTGAATACTGCATGTCAATCGACTTGAACAAAGTTCAGGGCCACTCATGTGCATTGTTGGCCACATGTTGTTCTGCGGTGAAACAGACGGTGGCTGACTCGTTGAAAATGTGAAATTTTATTTTCTTCGACGTTTCCCCTTTTTGTTCTTCCATTATATGACCTGTCACTTCCGCATAGATAAATACAAATATAAATTAAACATTTCACTTTTAAAAGTTTATTCAACTGATTCATGCATTGTGTGGTGAAGCCACTTGGTGCATGTTGTTCAAGTTTCAATTGCGATAACGTGGTTCTTTGCCAAAGGTGGGAAGGGAAAATAAATTATATGATCACAACAAGAAAAAAATCTTTTCAGTTATGAAGTAAGGAATCGCCACATCACGGCAGGAAAGTCGAGAGGTACGCATGCTCATTCTGGGTAGCCTGGATTTGAATCCTGACCCAGCTATAGACTGTCATCCCAGTGTTTCACAGGCAGGGTGATTCGTCAATGTATGTATCGTCTCCAGGATGGATGATAAACTGGGCATTACATCTGCTGGAATCCCTCACTCCTCTCCCTCCAAACCCTGCCCCCTCTCTCCCACCCCTCTCCCTCTTTCTGACCCTGTCTCTCTCTCTCTCTCTCTCTCTCTCTCTCTCTCTCTCTCTCTCTCTCTCTCTCTCTCTCTCTCTCTCTCTCTCTCTCTCTCTCTCTCTCTCTCTCTCTCTCTCTCTCTCTCTCTCTCTCTCTCTCTCTCTCTCTCTCTTTCTCTCTTTCTCTCTTTCTCTCTTTCTCTCTTTCTCTCTTTCTCTCTTACTCTCTCTCTCTCTCTTTCTCTCTTTCTCTCTTTCTCTCTTTCTCTCTTTCTCTCTTTCTCTCTTTCTCTCTTTCTCTCTTTCTCTCTTTTTCTCTTTTTCTCTTTTTCTCTTTTTCTCTTTTTCTCTTTTTCTCTTTTTCTCTTTTCTCTTTTTCTCTTTTTCTCTTTTTCTCTTTTTCTCTTTTTCTCTTTTTCTCTTTTTCTCTTTTTCTCTTTTTCTCTTTTTCTTTTTCTCTTTTTCTCTTTTTCTCTTTTTCTCTTTTCTCTTTTTCTCTTTTTCTCTTTTTCTTTTTCTCTTTTTCTCTTTTTCTCTTTTTCTCTTTTTCTCTTTTTCTCTTTTTCTCTTTTTCTCTTTTTCTCTTTTTCTCTTTTTCTCTTTTTTTCTCTTTCATCCCTCCCCCTCTCCTCCCCCCCCTTTCCTCTTCCCTCCCTCTCTCTCCCAACCCTCTTACTGTTTCCCCACCCTTCCCCCTCCATTGAGGGGACTGCAGCATGTACGAATCAGATTCAGAGTGAGCCAACTGGTGGGGTGCAACGGTTGCTGCATGTACTAGCATGTATGCATGCAGGCAAAGCTTTGCCAGGTAGATAGCATGGGTTCTAAATGCTCCCATCCCAGGTCTCAAAGTGTGTGTGTGTGTGTGTGTGTGTGTGTGTGTGTGTGTGTGTGTGTGTGTGTGTGTGTGTGTGTGTGTGTGTGTGTGTGTGTGTGTGTGCGTGTGTGTGGGTGTGCGCGTGTGCGTGCGTGTGCGTGTGCGTGTGTGTGTGTGTGCGTGCGTGCGCGCGTGCACGTGTGTTCGGTCATGAAGCATAACATATCATTCTCTTTGCTAATTTTACTCACTGTGGGGTTTTAATGGCAAGTCAAGAATGAGAGGAAGCGGGGAGTGATCTAAAGGGGATTCAGAAAGTGGTGTAAAGGAGAAGCAGGGTGTGATCTAAAGGGGAGGCAGACACTAATATAAAGGGGAGTCAGAAAGTGATGAAAAGAGCAGGCAGGGGGTGATTGAAACAGTAAGCAGGAGATGATCTTGAGGGGAAGCAGGGAAAGAGCTAAATGGAGCTTGAGGTGGGCAGAGATTGAAAGGGGAAGCAGGGAGAGAGCTTAAGAGAAAGTAGGCAGAGAGCAAAAGGGGAAGCAGGAATAGATGTAGTGGAGGGGAAGGGGTGGGAGAGTATGGAGTGACCTAAATGGGATGTAGGGAGAGATCTAATATGGAGGCAGGAAGCGATCCAAAGAGAGGCAGGTCCTGATCTAAAGGGAGAGGCAGGAAGCGATCCAAAGAGAGAGGCAGGTTGTGATCTAAAGCGAGAGAGGCAGGTCGTGATCTAGAGGGAGAGAGAGAGAGAGAGGCAGGTCGTGATCTAAAGGCGCTGCAGTGGTGTATCAAGGAAAAATGCTGCTCGGGGTGAGTTGTCAAATTGCCACCCCCTCGTAACTCACCTGCTTAATTAAACACAAAGCCTAATTAAATAACGTTATTGCAAATCAAATTAAGTACAGCACATTTGCAAGTAAACAGTTACACCTTTGTTTTCCACCTTACAAAATCGTCATCGGCCAACGAAGCATCCAGTTGTTGTGACTGTGTGGTTCATATTTTCCGAGCCTTCACTGAAGCGAACACAGGACTGAGATGCATTGCCACACTTAGTGGGGTGTGGGGAGCGCGGTCCACCCCAGGTCACAGCCAGGGGTGGGGGGGTGTTGTCGTTGGGAGAGTTGAAACACCAGGACTATGATCAAAGGATGGATTTAGTTGCAAATCAGGTCAGGTCAGGTATGGGAGCATGTGCCAGAACAGCGCGTCGCTGCGTCCACTTTCCGCCGGTACTCCAGGGGCCTCCGTTTAGCCATCCCCCAGGCAGATGCCAGGCCCATCCCCATCTCCTTGAGATGATGGTCAACCTGCTGCAACCACAAGGCACGTGGTCGGCCCACTGGCCTCCTCCACTCATGAGACTCCCTCGCTGAGAGAATCTGGTGAGCAGGATCAGCATCAGGAAAATGAGCCACATGTCCATACAGCTGCAACTGACGCTCACGGACTATGCAGGTAACAAATCTCATCCGAGTCTTTCTCAGCAACCGCTCGTTGGACACAAAATCCGACCAGCGATAGCCAAGGAATCTCCGAAGAGACCTGATACCAATGGAATTAAGTCTCCGTCTCAGATCCTTGGTCAGAGTCCAAGTCTCGCATCCATAGAGCAAGACTTGAAGTACCAAGGACCTGAAGACTCGGACTTTCGTCCTCCGCACAGGTACCGGCAGCGCCACACCCAATGATCCAGTGAATCCATGACTCCCCAGGCCCGACCCAGACGTCTATTGACCTCTGACTCACAGCCAGCAGAGACATGAATATCACTGCCAAGGTAAGTGAATCTCTCCACGACCTCAACATCCTCACCACAAACAGACAATGACAGGACAGCAGCATCCAAGATGTCAACGAAAGCCTGGATCTTAGTTTTGAGCCAAGAAACCCGTAATCCCAGCGGCTCCGACTCCTCATTCAGCACCTCGAGGGCCCCCAAAAGGATATCTAAAGTCTCCGCAAAGATGACTGCATCATCTGCAAAATCAAGATCTGAGATCTTTACATTCCCAAACGATGCACCGCAGCTTGATCTCTCCGACATCCTCCCTAAAATCCAGTCCATACAAGTGCTGAAAAGTGTGCGGGCCAGTACACGCCCCTGACGAACTCCAGTAACAACTGGAAATAAGTAAGAGATGGTACCACCACACTTCACAGCACTCTCATTACCAGAGTAGAGTTCAGACATCAGATCAATCAGTTTTGGTGGCACCCCAGGAAGACGATGAATGCTCCAGAGGACATTCCGATTCACTGAATCAAACGCTTTACAGAGATCAACATAGGCTGCAAGCAGCCCCTGCCGAAACTCTCGTCTGCGTTCGGTGAGGACACGAAGAGCAAGGATACGGTCAATCGTTGACCTATTTGGTGTAAAGCCTGACTGCTCTGGACGGTGGTGCTCAAGCAGATGGTGGCGAACCCTATCAAGAATTATCCGAGCAAAGACCTTGCCCGGCACTGAAAGCAGCGTCACCCTTCGTAGTTGTTGCAGTCTTGGCGATTACCCTTCCCTTTCCAGAGAGGAACAACAAGGCCCCTCTTCCAGTCAGTTGGGATGATGCCTGTGTTCCAGGCAGAGCACAAAACTGCATGCAACGACACGAGTGCAGCATTTCCACCACCCTTGAGAATTTCAGCATGGATGCCACAGATCCCTGGAGCTTTGCCCCGTTTCAACTGGTTCACCGCAGCCCGTGTTTCCACAAGCGAAGGTGGACCACAGTTGATTCGAGGGTCAGCAACAGGAATTGTAACACCCTTGACGTCCAACTCGACAGCTGGGGGATCAGCCTGGTACAACCGCTAAAAGTAACCGGCCCAGCGGGCCTTCACTTCAGACTCCTCTGTCAAGAGCCTACCACTCTCTGCTCTAACTGCAGTGCTCCGAGGGATGGGCTTGGATGAATGCAATGCGCGAATTCCCCTGTAAGCGGGATGAGAATCACCTGTCCACAGGTGATGCTCTACCCCCTTACAGATTCCTCGCACATAGGCCTCCTTGTCCATCCTCAGTGCACGTACAGTTTTACGCTTCAGCTCCCTGAACAGCTCAGCTCTGCCATTCACCCTGGCCCTGCGACTCTTGTCAATGGTATCCAGTGTCCCTTGAGAGACAAAATTCTTCTTTGCCCTGCGGTGAGTTCCAAGACATCCACCGGCAACATCAAGGACGGTGGTCTTGAAGGCACTCCACAACTCTTCAGGACCCCCCAAAGCACCCAGAACACCCAAGTGTCCACTCAGCCTGTTCGCAAACTCCTCAGCTACTCTCTCATCCCTGAGCTTGCCAACATCCAGCCTAGGCTGGGATGGTACCATTCTCCAGGATTTAAGGTGCAGCTTTAGAGTTGCTACAACAAGCCTGTGGTCAGTATTGAGGAACTGAGCACTCCGCTAGACCCTGCAGTTCTGGATCATCCTCCAACGACCGTCAATGAGGACATGGTCAATCTCCTTTGCCACACCGCCAGCGTTGGAATACCAAGTCCAGCGATGAGCTTGTGGGCGCTGAAACCATGAACCAGCCACCCTAAGTCCATGACTTCTTGCAAAGTCAAGGAACTTAGTGCTATTCTGGTTCATAGTTCCTGACCCATGGGGACCATCACACACCTCATAACCATCCCTATCAGTTCCAGTCAATGCATTGAAATCCCCCAAGACGAGAAGTGTATCTCGTCTGGGGCACTGATCAACCACAGACTCGAGCGTGGCATAGAATGCATCCTTCACGGTGAGATCACTCTCCTCAGTCGAAGCATAAACAGAGACCAGGGAAATGACACCTAAGGAGTGACGAATCCTTAGTCTCATAATACGCTCGTTGACCGGTGTTACCTCAATTATCATTGGGGTCCACTTATTGGACACAGCTACAGCAACTCCTTGGGTATGGTAACCATCAGAGCGACCAGACCAATAGTAGATGTAACCACCCAACCCACCATTATCTCACCGCAATCCGGTCTCCGAGCCTCAGAGAGAACTGCAATCCCGATGTCCAAACGCTTGAGCTCAGATGATAACAGAGACAGGTGATCATCCTCTCTTAGGGATAGGACATTGCAGGCACCCACCCGAAGGGACCGCCTCAGGTTAACCCAAGGAGACCGCCGTCTGGCGGACGACACCTCAAATGTCAGTTGCAAATGACATTCCAACATTATTATTTACCGCATATTAAAGACAGTAACTCAGTAATAAGGTTAATTTAGTTGTGACACTTACCAAAATAATCTTGAGTCTCGAACGAGAAGGGCGCGTGTAAGAAAAGGCCAAATAATAAAAAGACCAGTTGATCGTCCCCGCTCGCTTCCTTTTTTGTACCCAACTCCTTTTTTATTACTTGTAATTTTGTCAAACATCCCAGAAAAAACAAAAATCGCACCATGTCAGAAGGAAGTTGTGTAGTGAAGCACCTACAATGCTTAAAAAGTGGCCCCATTGTGGACTGACGGTTACTTCCCAAACAGGCGAGGTGACCTTACTGTCCTGATGCAAATAAACAATAACACAAAAAACTAAAAACAACAACACAAGAAAAACTAAACAACAACAAACTCTTGTCGAATGAAACATGGCGTGTTCGAAGGATTCTTCTTCTTCTTCTTCTTCACTTCTGATAGACGGATGGAAGGAAGGACATGAGGTTCCATTGAAGCAGTTTGCACCAATTATGCTCTATTTTCTTATTTCCAATTTGCTGACTACAGGAACAGTACTGTAATTCGCTTGAAATTTGACTTGCACACATGATATGTTTTCTGTGTATTTGAATTTTTAAATTATCCATCTCGGGGGCCGGTGCCAAAGGAATGGTCTGCCCCAGGTACCAAATACTTGAGTCTCTAGGTACGCCTCTGATGAGACAGGAACGCAGGAATCAAACGAAAACGGCAAACTGAAATGAACTACGAACACTGGAATGAGACGCCAACCCCTCACTTCCTCGTCTTTGAGTTTAGTTTCCCAGCAAGCCGTGCGCTCATTTTTGCCTACACCCTCTCTTTGAGACATCGTTGGCTACAACCATTGGTCAGCAAACGGAGGGTGGGTCATTTGCGCAGTTCAACCACTCCGTGCACTTGCGTTTTCACACGCCGCAGGAAAATTGTCCTCAGAAGTGTCGATAGTGATAGATGACAGATGCAACAAAACAAATTCGCCGCCCCTCAAAAAAAGTGCCGCTCAGGCGACTGCCCCATTCGCCTCCCCCTTCTCCCCTCTTGTTACGCCAGTGAGGGAGAGGCAGGGAGTGATCTAATGGAGATGCACACAGTGACCCAAAGGGGAAGCAGGAAGAAATCTAAAGTCCATCTTTTATGCACTACTGAGCTGATTTTGCCCTGGAATTTTTGTTCTTATTTAATTGCTTTCTGTATTTTGTAAGGTTCTGTCTGCATCTAGATGTTACATTTTTGTGCACCATTTCTCTGTGTGGTTCAGCCTTTCAAGCTATCCTCCTTCCACTTTTTGAGCCAAGGCTTTACACTCATTGGCTACTATTATCCGCCATATAGCTCAAGAACTCTGTGTTCATAATACTATCGCTATAATGTATATTTCTAGATAATGTGGCAAATTGTAATTATATTATAGTAGATGCATTCTAACAAAATTAATCAATATATCATTCCGTCAAGCATTTACTCCCTCGTTTGTTCGTGTATCTTTTGTGCTTCTCATGGAAATCATGAGTTTGTTGAGAAAAATTTAGGTAAAACACATTGACCGTCGTTTTGTATGAAGCTGAGCCCTCGATGAGATGGTGTGATTGACAACATGTAAAATCAACACAGGGGAACTTTCATTCACATGCTACAAGTACACACACACACACACACACACACACACACACACACACACACACACGCACACATCTTCCCCTTCAAAACGACAGCACCGGTTTGTTAAAATCCACAAGCAAGTGCAAACAGATGTAAAACCAAAACAAATACCCAATCAAGGGAACAGGAACAGAATCTGATAATGGAAACCAAAAACACTTCACTTTCCATCCTTTTTATTTTCTTTTCGACAGGCACAACGGAATGAACGTGAATCAATCCGTCAAAAGCTGGCACTTGGAGGCTTCCTGGACGAGGGTCCGGGTCTGTACACGGGATGCAGTCGCAGTGGCAAGCCGAGCCTTTCATCCAGGTAAAGAGGATAAACCGCCAGGCTGATTTAGGTCCCAACTCACAATCAACTCTCCATGGACCTTGTAAATATTCTGTCTGGAGACAAAAGTATTTTCCTTCATTTACTCGTAAAGCAATATCCTCCCAATTCTTGGTATGCATATTGAACATGATATCATGTCACCTGTTTTATAGTGATGTCCAGTTTTACCATCAGTGTGGGTCTTTTTTGCCAATCTATTATATCTTACAACCCACTGGTCTGTTTCTACCTGTGGAAAGTAAAATGTAGGAACAGTTCACTCGTGTGTTAGAGATTTTCTTAATTTAATCTGAGAACACCGTTCTCGAAAAAGTTTTATTCACTTATTATTTCACCTGTTGTTTCACCAATGTAATGTGTTGATATAATTTGTATACAATGATTTAAACTTTTTATTTTTGTGTTTAACTCGCATAATAATCTTGTTTTGTCCTAAAGTCAGCTGTTCACCACCATCTCAAATCTTCCCCAATCCAAACCAATGATCTTTTCTACCCTCGTTGTCCCCCGCCCACCTCCCCCGCCCCACCCCAATCCCTCCTCATTCCAGATTTCCAGCTTTCCCTCCTGAGAGTTTCCTTCTGTGTCCGTCTTGTCCACCTCATACATCTTCTCCTGGTTCTCATTCCTTCCTACACCCATTGTTTGTCTGCCTTCCCTTGTCTTGTTTTTCAGTTCTGCTGTTGGTGTCACCCCCCCCCCCCATTCCTAGGCTACACTTTGGCTTGAAAGGCAATGGCAAACCACCCAGGGTATCATTTGCCTAGAACTGGCTTTGGCCGTATCGTCATTCCTATTAGAACATATTATTTACGAGGAGAGGTACCCGCACCTTGTGCGGAAGGAATTTAGAGTTTAGAAAAAGAGAGCCAGGTACTATGTATAATTCCAATTAATTCATCACATATAATTTAACAGGCAATACTGTAATACCGAGATGGTATTCATAGAATACTTGCCTTGCACAGTCAACGGTTTTGAAGACATAGAGGTGCAACGTTTTTCGGTTTTTCCAAGATGGCACCTGTACCGCATGACCGATGACATCATGATTACCATTATACTATTCTTCAGGAGGAGGCGCTCCTATGGTGAACATTTTGTGTCCATCGGACTAACAGTTGTAGAGGAAATTTATTTTTTTCATACTGATCAGATCAAGCATTGTACTTGTCAAATTATGACGTCATAATGAAAGCACCGATGGCATCATCATCAGCGTATGTTATTCCCCATTGGGAGTGCTTAACTGTGAGCTATTGTTCAATTTTTTTCCATTGAGTGGATTGGGAGATGTAGAGGTATAATGTTTTTTTTCCAAGATGGCGTCCGTACCACGTGACCGATGATGTCATAATTATGAATACAAAACTTGTACAGGCGGAGGTACTCCTCGAGTAGCATTTCGTGTCAATAGGATCAATGGTTGCCAAGAAAATGAATTTTTAAAATGCAGACGCACACATGCACGTACACCACATGTATGCACGTACGCCACACGTTCGCATGTACGACACATACGTATGTACGCAACCGAATACCGAACCCTGCTTTTCACTTCGTGAGTGCAGGGTAATAATGTAATAATTAATGCAATATACATATATACAGGGTGTCCCTAAAAAAATGACATCATTTGAAACTTGAATATCTAAGTAACTACATGACCCAGGCAAACAAAAGTAAATAGGCTTCATGTTGAACAATAAAAGATTTATTTATCAAAATTCGAACAAGAGATTCAGAGGGATTTAGATTTTATAACCGTTTTCTCAAAACTTCACAAATGCTCAATATGCGCACCGCCTGTGACACGACACACGTCAAGTCGGTCTTCCAGCTCCTGCCAAACACGCTGTAGCATGTCTTGCGTAACATTCTCCAGCGCCTCAGTGATTCTCTGCTTAAATTCCTCTAGGCTTGTAGGAAAAGGGGGGATATAGACCAGTCCTTTCACATAGCCCCATAGAAAAAAATCACAAGGTGTCAAGTCAGGTGAACGTGGTGGCCATTTCAACAGCACATTGTCATTATCACTGGCATAAGCCTGGTGTTGGCGCGGTGGTTAGGGCAGCAGCTTGGGATCCAAAGGTCCTGAGTTCAAGCCCCGTTGGGCCACTGAATGAATACACCAGGGGGTTGACTCAGCCTGTCATCCTTCCGAGGTCGGCGAAATGAGTACCAGTATACTGGGCCGGTGTATACCCCGGTTAAAATAGGTGTACCATATCCCTGTGTCGTAAGAGGCGACCAGGGTTGCGTCAGGAAGGGCATCCGGCATAAAACATGTGCCAAATCACTATGCGGATCATACGGATGATCCGCTGTGGTGACCCCTAAAGGGAGCAGCCGAAAGAAGAAGAAGATTGTCAATATCACTGGCATGCCCAATCCATCTTCCTGGTAGATTCTCATTGAGATAAGAATTAAACATTCAACTTAGTTTTTACACATTTTGTTAAAATTTGAGATCATTTGAGCGAGAATTATCTATGTTATTAGATTACGAAATGATGTCATTTTTTTAGGGACACCCTGTGTGTATATATATATATATATATATATATATATATATATATATATATATATATATATATATATATATATATATATATATATATATATATATATATATATATATATATATATATATATATATATATATATATATTGTTGTAGATTTCCGTCCGCCGGCATGCAGACGACCGCTTCTAGCCAATGGCGGTCGCTCTCGCCCACCGAACGGACAATCCTGTCGCAAACTTCCGCATCAAACGCCGGAATCCCGCTACGGGTGTGTTTTGAACACACCACAGCCTAGTCAACACTCTACCCGCGCTACAGGGTCAATCGCCGAATTGTCGATATACCTAATTAATCACGTGGGCAGACTACCGAGAGACTGTACCTCAACGGGGCCTGCTTGAAACAAGCCGCTTAAGCTGCTTGCTTCGTTTTGGGATAACCGAGCGAGGTATTATCACGCAGCCCTGTTGGACCCGATCACTTTATCCGCTATTTCAAAGCCAACTATTATTCCGAACTCAATACGGCAGTTCAATGCAGAAAAATGGACGCAACGAACGGGTTAACATTTCACACAAGCGCATTTATTTGCAATGGCACGTATGCAGGCATGCACGTAATCAGGCGAGGCAAACAAAAGCAATACACGACAAGCATGTAATGAATGGGGGTAGGGACAAGATGCGAGCAATAAAAATAACTACCACCATTCTATTAATTACGTACACTTATACAGTTCTACTTACGGACATGGCGCCACAACATTCATTGAAAAGCAACAAAGAAAAACCCCAGGAAAGACGAGGGGTAGACTAGACCTCTTGGGTCTTTATTTCATGGAGCTGTGATGACCGCAGAGCTCCGCGAGGCCGGGCTGGTTACCTTCGCATTTGAGGTGCCTCGCTGAGGGTTGGCGGTTGGTTGGTTGTGGTTGGCGTCGTGGAGAAGGTGGCTGTGTGAGGGCAGTTGTGGAGGAGGTGGTTGTTGTGGTTGAAATGTGGTTGGCGTTGTGGAGAAGGTGTTGGTGGTGGAGGTGGTTGTTGTGAAGCAGTAGATGAGAGCGATGTTGGTGGTGGATGTGGTTGTTGTGAAGTAATTGGACCAAAATAACAATAGCAAAAGAAAAACGGCTAACTCAAAGATGACAGCCCAGTACACGAATAATTGCCTGTTAGACATCAGTGGGGAAATATATCTGAACACAGACTTATCGACATAACTGATCTAAGGACCTATTTGGTGCTCTGTGAATTTCCACAGCCATAACAATATATATATATATATATATATATATATATATATATATATATATATATATATATATATATATATATAACGAAAAGCTGACCGGGCGTAGTGGCGTGCGCCTGTAATCCGGCTACTCAGAGGCTTCGGTTAGAGGATCGCTTGAGGATGGGAGCTCTGCGTTGGGCCGTGCGTGCTATGAGAGGGTGTAGGGCAGCCCGGAATCATGTCGAAACCCAATCCTTATCCCTGTGTCGTAAGAGGCGACCAGGGTTGCGTCAGGAAGGGCATCCGGCGTAAAACCTATGCCAAATCGGTATGCGGATCATAGCGGATGATCCGCTGTGGTGACCCCTAACGGGAGCAGCCAAAAGATGAACAACAACATCACGAAAAGCATGGTGAAGCTATGAGTCAGTCCGGGAAGCCGTGAAGACTACTGTATGTGCCTATTAATCATGTCCTGTTTGAACGTTAATTCACCAAGACCCAAAAGACCCTGAAGACTCAAAAGTCCCAAAAGACCCAAAAATACCTCAAATACCCCAAAGAGTCAAAAGACCGAAAAGACCCCAAAAACCCAAAAATCCCTGAGGACTCAAAAGTCCCTAAAGACCCTAAAGTCTCTGAGGACCCAAAAGTTCCTGAGGACACAAAAGACCCTGAAGACCCCAAATACCCTGAAGACTCAAAAGTCAAAAAAGATGCAAAAGACCGACAAGACCCAAAAGTCCCCAAAGACCCGGAAGACCTCAAATACCCAAAAGATCCAGAAGACCCAAAAGACCCCAAAATCCCCGAAGAACCAAAAGTCCCTGATGACCCAAAAGTCCCTGAAGACCCTAATGTCCCTGAGGACGCAAAAGACCCTGAACACCCAAAAGACCCTGAAGACCCAAAAGCCACTGAAGACCCAAAAGACACTGAAAACCCAAAAAGACCCTTTCGACCCCTTACACCCTTCAGACAGCTTCGACCCTCGACCATTTATACCACTTGGACCTTCTTATATCATAAATAAATTTCAAATAAATATAATATCACCAATATTACAAATATATTTGTAGAAAATAAATATTTGTATTATGATTGGTGTAAATCACGAGAACACAGCAAATCTGTAACGTCAATCTCTGCAAAGACGTGTGGAGAGGCGAGTGTAGTGAGCAGATCCACGCGAGTTTAATATAAAATAACAGGTAAATTAGGTAATAGTATGATCCAATAAGGCAATACTACACAATAATGACAACTATAGTGCCTCTGGATAAGAGAACATTTTGAGTCTGGTTGTTGGTGCCAGAATTGTGAACTTGGCGATGTAGATAAGATTTGTAATACTGCATACCCCCGAGCGTTGCTAGACGATACACATTTATATCGAGAAAAATCAGTCTTCCCACCACCCTGAACCCCCTACCTTTAGATTTGAAAATGTTTTCTTGCATCTATATTTACCAAGAGGATTCCATCGGTATGCAATATGATGGGGTTACTACCGGTGGGGCCAATTATATCGATGAACAGATATACAGAAAATACAACTACATATTATTTATTAAAATATTTCCCCCCCATCCAGGATAGCTCAGGTAAATGTATAATAACTTCTGAAGTGAGTGGTTCTGGGTTATCCTCAGCATAATTGAATCTCTATGGATCTTTATCCTGCAGGTGCAGCAGTGGGATTGCATTCCGGTATTTGGAAAAAGTAAACATTAAACAGGCTGTATCATTTGTGATGTAAATAGCAGTGTTAGTGTTTTGGTGTATTTTGAAACCGTAGGTGTTTATCCCAGTACCATGGCCACATATTCCCCACATCAGTAAAATTCCACATTTCCCACATTGCTCCAATGTCTTCTCTTTCATTTTTAATCAATTATATTTCAGGAAAAACACATTATTTAGGATTATTTAGCTTCACCACATGTTCTGAGTTGTATGGTTTCCTGTACTTGTAAAATTGGTTGAGTTTACTCAATTGGCACTATATTCTCTCATTAATTAAACACATTGTTTGTAATTACCATTCCATTCCCTTCGTTGCTTTCCTTTTGGCCTGAGCTGCCACTGATGTGTATTGATCACCACATTAGAGATTTCAGCAGACCACGAGATTGATCAAAAAATGTGTTTTGGGTAACAACTCTCTTGTAATCTGTAACAAATAAGTTAACACCCCTTGATAATCATTCTTTAGATATGGAATTCTTACCTTGTGCTATCTTGTGCCACCATATGCCACCATGTGCCATGATTATAGCCGAAAATACCTCGTTCGAATTTTGTTATAATTCATCTCCATGTTTCGTGGAATAATGTTTCCAAACCTTGGAGAGTATGCAGGAGAAGAGGGAGCTTGGTGTTGGCTTAACGGTTAGGGTGGCTGGCTTGGGATCTTAGGGTCCTGAGTTGAAGCCTCATTGGCTGCTGAATTAATACACCAGGTGGGGTTGACTCAGCCTGTCATCCCTCTCAGGTCGGTGAAATGAGTACCAGTGTACTGGTAGAGGGGCACAGCATCAGTGGCACAGCCATGCCACAACAAAATGATAGCTACCTGGCAGCCAAACTGCCATATGGAAGTAGAAGAACTAGAAGAAGTAGAAGAAGGAGACGAGGAAGGAGTGGAGTGTGTGTTGTTTGTGTTAAATGCTACAATTCCATCCCCCAGTTTCCTAATGCATGGGGTTCAAAACCATGCTTGTGGGAAAGGAAGATCTTGGAATTGTGCGCCATGCTCTGGAAACCAGACAAAACGGATTGGAGGAATAAGCATCGTATCCCGGAAGTGTCCATTACTTTCAGGGTAATGGTGAATCATAAGAACATATATTCTGTCTCCAATGACGTTCAATCACTCACAAGATGTAATGTACGACACGGAACCAGAACATATTCCGTGAAATGTTTGCACACCATGATTCCTCCTCTGGGAACCTGCATGGCAGAAACATGACAGAAATGATCCTTTATCAAGCTTTCACTTGTCAATCTCTGCAGACCAGTGTGACATCCATCGTGCAGACATTTTCGGACTTTTGTGTGGTCGTCATCCCCAAGGATAAAATGGCACCACCAGCTATATTGTGGAATGGTATAAGGCTCATCTCTGAAGTTTGGAACACCTCATGGTCTTCATGTGGGACTACGCAAATAATGTTTCAGGTGCTAAATGCCCTCTGAAGAGAACGGGGTGAGGGGAGGAGGGTGAGAGGGAGAGGAAGGAGAAGGATAGGTGGTGGGGGAGGGAGGATAGAAGGGGGGACATCACATATTCACAAATACAGACCATGAGACCCAAGTCATAACTCATGGTCTTGTGGTTAGGCAATCATCAGTTACACTGTGGGTCTTACCGTCTATTAGTGGGCACATGATGCTCCTCTCCAACGTCCCCCATTATATCGCCCCCCCCCCCTCTCCATCCTCTTGGTTGACTTACCACCCCTACCAGATTGTAATTTGGTGTGATTGGATGTAAATACGATTAGACTGTGAGAATCTGTATAACTAGAATCACAGACATTGCGATATGTCTCCCCTAATTTACACACCTCATCAACAAATGTCATTGTAGATTTTGACCTTTGACCCATAAAAAAATCTAAACTGCCTTCTTGAAAACCTAATAATTAAAACTGAAGAAAATTCATCAAAACAAATATTACAAAATATTGGTCAATGCAAACAGTATTGCTGAGTGGCCACATTAAACAGGTGGCCACATAATCAAGGTGATTGCAAATTGCAAAATATTGGTCTTTACAAATCTTAATGATGAGTATTTTGTTCACAAGACAGGTGGCCACATAATCTGCCTTATTACATAATGTTGGTCAATGCAACCAATATTGCTGAGGGTGGCCACATAATCAAGGTGATTGGATAATGCAAAATATTACTGGATGCAAATCTGGATGCAGAGTAATGTGGCCCGATAAGACCGATTTGCCACATGTCCAAGGTTTACTAATGATCAAAAAGGTAAAAGGTCAAATCAGTTGCTAAAAGGTCAACACGACTTAATTCTCAAAAAGGCTTCGAGAACACCCCAAGGTGCATCGCCATCTATTTGTGAACACAAGCATTTTACAAGTTAAAGACACCGGACCAATGTCGACCGGCTGTGGTGTAAGGTATGTTTGTATCTTGTCTTGGCTGGATTTTATTTTCTACAGGGTCGAAAAAGGCTCAAGCAGAATCTGCAACACAAATCACATGCACACATGCAGACAAATGTATGAGACAACACTGGATCTGATTTAGGACAAACACAGCTGCTGAGCTTGCGAGAAGTGAAGTAACTTGGCGAGGCACTCTGGCCGGTGATGGCATTTTTGTAACTTTGCTTTCTCTCTCTGCACTCATTTGGACAATTGAGCAGCAATACCCTCATCTTCTTGGATGCCAATCTATGGTTATTTGTCTGTTCTCTGCCATTTAAGTGCTAATTGTCAAATGAGGAAGAAGCATGTACTATTTTTAGTGTCTGGTATGACTCGGCCAAGGTCGGAATCCATTCCCTGACCTCAAGATGGATTGTTAATGGATTGTTGCAATTTTGATCTTTGACCCTTGTGTAATCCCAAAAATGACTTTCATCTGAAGTGTTTCTCCGCATCCCCATTGGGGCTGTTTGAAAGCACCTTTTGTACTAAATCCCAACACAAGGGAATGGTAACATGTGTGGTTTTAGTGTTTCACCTTTGGCCTCTTAAAATTGTGATGGGACTGAAGTGGAACAAATAAATGTTTATTTGGTACATATCGGTGAATGCATAGGGGATTGATGACATGAGTACTCTTTGTGCATCAGGCTGCAGAGTGGAATGAACCTGCAGATCTGCTTCGTCAATGACAGCGGAAGTGACAAGGAAAGCGATGGAGATGAAAGCAGCAAAGTCGACTCGAGTCCTATGACGCCTCCTTCTCCGATTGTGAGATTTTTCCTCTTCTGTCACCGACAATCCTTGTAAATTTGTTCCAAGCAGAAGTGTTTCCCTGTTCTGTTTTGTTTTTGTTTTGTCTCATCCTAATTGTTTTGAAAATCAGGTCTGAATAAAACCACTGAATGGTGAAGGCCCTGACAGCCACTGTCACAGGCGGTTTACTACATTTTAAGTAACAGATGGGAATGAATTGTGGAGCACGCCATCCTTCAAAGTGAATGATAGTCGGCTCTTTCAGTAGCTTGCACTTGTTTATGATTGTTAAATATTCCGCATGTCTTTTTGTAAAGAACCAGACTACATGATTGAACCCTGGTTGAATTCCAATTTCCCTTTAAAGGTAAAGACTGTAGGGTCTACAAAGTACCATTCATCCTCATTGGGGCACTTCTTAGTCTATAACTGCCACAGTTGACTTTTCCGGCTTTAATGGGAGATTCGATCAGGGAAGGAAATGTAAGTTGTGTGAAAGTTTACAAAATCTGACATTGATGAAACACTTTTAAAAGGAGGGTAACCTCAGGCCTTTTCACTTTTTTTTTTCTCCAAATAAGTCAGATAACGATTGCACTAATTATGCCTCCCTCCCCAACTGTGGTGCTCGGTTATTCTTGCACACCCTGTTCATAACAGAGCAAGCAGAGCTCTTCTTACTCGGAGCGTGGATTGGCCGGATCGGAGCCAGGCACCGACTCGGAGGCAGAATCTCTGGAGGAACTCGACTTTCTTGGCCGACAGCGCAAGCTCCAAGTGAGTTCCAAACTAAGCCTTACCAATCCTCATTAATTAAAAATTTATTAACTTTGCTCTCCGAGAGCTTTGTAACCAAAGCAATCTCCTAATGCCAGGTTTTTCTACTTATACATTTTAGTTGGACTTCAAGCATGAATAAACTGGTCAGTTGATAATACGCTCTGACTTGTGAGGACTCAGCTGATCTGTATCTAGTGGACAAAAAGTATTTTTTTTTTTCGGGTTAGGGTTCGATTTGGAAAAGAAGGATGGAATGTAAAAGGCAGACAAGGGCCATACAGAACAATATGAGCCTGCATTGAAAAAGAAGCAGGTAGACAGAGCTGACAAGGTTATTGAAGATAGGTGTGTATGAGAATACAAGGTCTTCACTGGTGCTTGATATTTCTTAATTATGTAAACCAT
>NC_140974.1:27780597-27795597 GCF_056783735.1 Eptatretus burgeri | reverse complement strand
CCACAATAATATATACATATATTTTTTTAAAAATTTTCAAAAACATGTAGAGTGTGATGAGCACTCACCCAATGTCCATTGAACATCACCCGACACCAAAGCATCACCTCCAATCATGAGGCCTTGACGTGGTGACTGTCAGACAAAGATTACATGGTTGACATCAGTTAACCATCAAACAGAACCGCCTATCCCGATTTTGGGGCTTGTTTGCCCTCATCAGAACGGCATACTGAAAAATATCTAACCAATGAAGACCACATTCGTCATTTATACACCAGACACACTTCCTGAGCATCATCGTGGATTATGTCTCACACGGTAAAACTGCATAATCCGCAAAGAACAACCATCCATCTGCCACCCAGACAATTGTTCCTGCTAATGCAAACCATTCAACAAAATATTTAAAAACATATATATATATATATATATATATATATATATATATATATATATATATATATATGTAGATATATATATATATATATATATATATATATATAGATATATACATACATATATGTATATGTGTATGAACATATACATAAATAATGGAGATATCTATATTAATATTTTGGCACACCCCTTTCTTTGTTCCACCATCAGATTTTTGTTACTGCATGAAATGAAACAAGATTTGGCACAAATACTAATGATATTATTGTCTTCCTTAAGAGGCCCCTCAAAATTCGTTTTGATGCATTTTCACAAACTCCAACGGATTCCATTCAAATTTGGTACGATTATGGCTTTTGCTCCAACATAGGTCATTGGCTATAAAAATATTTTCCATAACACTTCCGATATTCGAAAAAATCGATAAATCGATATCCCTTATGGGATTTACCATTCAAATCCACTCAAGTTTAAGGCCTACGGGGGACGCAAATTTCCACTTTGCCCCGGGTGCTGTTTACCTCCGCTACACTAAGCTGTTAGGGTTTGGGTTAGTGTTAGGGTTAGGGTTAGCTACCCTAACCCTAACCCTAACAGCTAACCCTAACCCTAACCCTAACAGCTAACCCTAACCGCTAACCCTAACCCTAACCGCTAACCCTAACCGCTAACCCTAAACCCTAACCCTAAACCCTAACCGCTAACCCTAACCGCTAACCCCTAACTGCTAACCCCTAACTGCTAACCGCTAACAGCTATTCAGGAAATTTGCAAGAAAGCCCGGGCAACGCCAGGCTTTATTGCTAACCCGAGCAACGCCGGGCATCACTACTAGTATACAAATATAGTGCAGAAAAATGGATATATATATATATATATATATATATATATATATATATATATATCTGTATATTTATATATACACACACATACACATACACCTCAAATTATATGTAGTATGATTCACACACCCTGTGTCGGTGTGGCGACCCATCCAGGACTGTACTCTTTGGTCAAATGAAACTGCCTCGGCAAACCTGTGTGCCTCACGTTGTGAAAGGAGTTATTAACAAGTAGAGGTACATTCAAAGTTCAACGTCCCATGCTAAATAAATAAAATAAAATACCCTTCAGCGCACAACATTGCTGGAGTGCTTAATGATACTTTGTTTATGTGCACAAATGATCCCTTAGTTTATTTGTACAAATGATCCCTTAGTTTATTTGAACAAATAATCCCTTAGTTTATTTGTACAAATGATCCCTTAGTTTATTAGTACAAATAACACTTAGTTTATTAGTACAAATGATCCCTTAGTTTATTTGTACAAATGATCCCTTAGTTTATTAGTACAAATAACACTTAGTTTATTAGTACAAATGATCCCTTAGTTTATTAGTACAAATGATCCCTTAGTTTATTTGTACAAATGATCCCTTAGTTTATTAGTACAAATGATCCCTTAGTTTATTTGTACAAATGATCCCTTAGTTTATTTGAACAAATAATCCCTTAGTTTATTTGTACAAATGATCCCTTAGTTTATTAGTACAAATAACACTTAGTTTATTAGTACAAATGATCCCTTAGTTTATTTGTACAAATGATCCCTTAGTTTATTTGTACAAATAATCCCTTAGTTTATTTGTACAAATGATCCCTTAGTTTATTAGTACAAATGACACTTAGTTTATTTGTACAAATGATCCCTTAGTTTATTTGTACAAATGATCCCTTAGTTTATTTGTACAAATGATCCCTTAGTTTATTTGCACAAATGATTTTTTAGTTTATTTGTACAAATGATTCCTTAGTTTATTTGTACAAATGATCCCTTAGTTTATTAGTACAAATGACACTTAGTTTATTTGTACAAATGATCCCTTAGTTTATTTGTACAAATGATCCCTTAGTTTATTTGTACAAATGATCCCTTAGTTTATTTGTACAAATGATCCCTTAGTTTATTTGCACAAATGATTTTTTAGTTTATTTGTACAAATGATCCCTTAATTTATTTGTACAAATGACACTTAGTTTGTTTGTACAATTATACTTCTGAGGTGAATGTGCACAAATGACACTTACTCGCCATGCAGCACATGGAGACGGAATGGGAGCAGTGTACAATAATTAATTGATTATTTAATTAATTGCAAAATTTAAAATAAATAAATGGTATAGTAAAATAATTAATTTCATAACCAATTGGGTAATAGTATAACAGAACCACCACTGCTTCATCCAAATCTGTAACTTTTTGAAAATGAAGTAATTCATCGAAAAATGAATAATTAATCGATCAATTGATTAATCAACAAATCAAAATATCCTTTATAGCCAAATCTTGTTCACTTTCGTGTCCAATTATTAGCTTTCCTAGCTCAAAAGGTGCCTGAGATATTGCCCAGATGAGAAAGGAAATAAATAAGGAATTAATAAATCGATAATAATTAAGTAATTAATCAATTACATGATTAATCAAAAAATAAAATGCACCGTTATTGCCAAAGCACATCTACACATTTGTCCCCAAATTTCAGCTTCCGATCTCAAAGGATGGCTGAGATATCGCCTGGACAAACAAGAAAGCGAGAAAGAATAAAAACATAGGGGCAATATTCCTGGGCGCTCACCTGGTCGCGGCTGGATAAGAAAACCAGGGAACCACTGGTGGACATGGATGACCCACAAAATATGTAATGGAGAAGAAAGTAAATACTAATGGATTTTTTTAAAATGCCATGAACAAACTTTGGTACATCTTGAATGATGAAGCTTTTCGGCCAAGTTTCATAGAAATTGTGTGTGTAGTTTTGGAGAAGAAAGCAAATAGATATTTTGGGGGGCACCCACTTACACCCCCATAGAGCCAGATTTTTCTCATGTCACGAACAAACTTTGGCACAACATGGGTAATGAAGCTTGTCGTCAAGTTCCATTGCAATTGTGTGTGTAGTTTTGGAGAAGAAAGCAAATACATACACGACATGGCCAATAATATGTGGATACCTGCTCGTCCAACATGTCATTCCAAAATCATGGGCATTAATACGGAGTTGCCTCCCCCCCCCCCATTTTACTGCCATAACAGCCTCCACTCTGCTGGGAAAGCATTCCACGAGATATTGGAACATTGCTGCGGGGATTTGCTTCCCTTCAGCCACAAGATCATTAGCAAGGTCGGGCACTGATGTTGGGCGATTAGGTCTGGCTTGCAGTCGGCGTTCCAATTCATCCGAAAGGTGTCCGATGGAGTTGAGGTCAGTGCTCTGTGCAGGCCAGTCAAGTTCTTCCATATTGATCTCGCCAAACCATTTCTGTATGGACCTCAATTTGTGCACGGGGGTATTTTCATGCTGAAACAGGAAAAGGCCTTCCACAAACTGTTGCCACAAAGTTGGAAGCACAGAATCGTCAAGAATGTCACTGTATGCTGTAGTGTTAAGATTTCCCATCACTGGAACTAAGGGGTCAAGCCCGAACCATGAAAAACAGCCCCAGACCATTATTCCTCCTCGACAAAACTTTACAGTTGGCACTATGCATTCGAGCAGGTAGCATTCTCCTGGTATATGCCAGACCCAGATTCGTCCGTCAGACTGCCAGATGGTGAAGTGTGATTCATCACTCCAGAGAACGCGTTTCCACTGTTCTAGAGTCCAATGGCAGTGAGCTTTACACCACTCCAGCTGACGCTTGGTGATCTTCGGCTTGTGTGCAGCTACTCGGCCATGGAAACCCATTTCATGAAGCTCTCAACGAACAGTGATTGGGCTGACATTGATTTCAGAGTCAGTTTGGAAGTTGGGAGTGAGTGTTTCAACCGACGACAGACAATTTTCCTGCGCTACACGCTTCAGCACTCAGCTGTCTCGTTCTGTGAGCTTGTATGGCCGACCAATTCGCAGCTGAGCTGTTGTTGCTCCTAAACGTTTCCACTTCACAATAACAGCACTTGTAGGATCTCGCTTAGCCCGACCTCGCTAATGTTCTTGTGACTGAAGGGAAGCAAATCCCTGCAGCAATGTTCCAATATCTCATGAAATGCCTTCCCAGAAGAGTGGAGGCTGTTATGGCAGTAAAGGGGGTGGGTGGGGAGGGGTGACTCCATATTAATGCCCATGATTTTGGAATGAGATGTTGGACGAGCAGGTATCCACATATTAGGTACCAGATGCAAATCCGGATCAGGATCCGAGAATTATTTAAGTGATTCTTCACCATTTGCGAGATAGCGCTAAACTAAACTGATATATATCACGATATCTCAAAAAGTTGTGGATGGATTCGAATGAAACTTGGTGGACAGGTTGGGTGGTTGACCCCAACGAATTTATTCGATTTTAGTGAAGGTCTGTATCTGGATCTGGATACAAGAATTATTTATATTTTAAAGTGATTCTTCACCATTGAGAGATAGGGACAAAAACGATATATAGCATGCTATTTCAAAAATGTAATGGGCTCGATATGTTATCGCGGATCAGGCATTATGTGGCCAAGGTGTGCGCTCGACTGAGTACCCTTCTAGTTCTGTATCTGTGCTTCATTGAAAAGTGTAAGTTGTGAAGGATAAGGTCGTGGTTGTAATGCTGAGCCACATAATTCATTGGCATATCATTGTTAAGGTTCAGTATCAATTAGTTGGAGACATTCAGTATCTTTGTGTGACAAAATACAGCTTCAGCATCAATTAGTTGGAGACCTTTTGTAACAACATTGTTTACACACAGCTATTAATACTGAACATGAAAAGCAACCATTTCCCTTGTGGTGGGTGACACATCTGTTGAAAGAATAACGTCCTCCACACCTTTGATGTTGGCATCGTTCACAGCTATGACAGGCACAACACATCTCGAGTCGCCCTTTTAAGGATTGACATCCATCTTGACGTCGTGCAAGCCATTAAGAGACCTTGAAATTCAGCAAGCTCTGTTACACAAACACAACGACCATTTCTATATGGAGGATATTATTTATTATGTTCTAAAATTTGACAGAATTATCTTCTCGTATCCCTCACACATGGCCCTTACTTCCCTTCCTGAACATACTCGTGTTTCTCTCTCTGTTACCCTTGCACCTTGTCCTCCCTTTCCTTTATGGAATTGTCCTTTTATCAATTCAGTCCCCCAACCCCAATACACTAACCCTAACCATGACGTCTCCACCACCCCCTTCTGAATACCAACACTTTGCTTGTTTGCTCTCTTAGTCACAAAATACATCACTATGAAGATAATGGTGATAATAGTGTTTCACCATCTGGTTGCTGACTGTGTATTGTTCGCCTTCTGCTCTACCTAAGGAGATAAGGTCATATGGAATTACAATGGCACCTTAATGCAATCGTGAAATATATTGATATCGGCATCCGGTCTGTAGCCTTCAGAAATTAAGGTCCTATTGGTCACAATATTTATATAACTACATTCGGAGGTTTTTCACGACTGTTGGTCATTTAAGAATCCAAACGCACATCAATCTGCACCATGGATTCATTAATCGACATGTCTTCTCATTCTAATTCTATCCCATAGTAAATCTTAATTCCTTTACCAATCAATTATACAACTTCCTTTAGCATCCTGAAGATTGTTTGCTAATCATTATACTTTGGCCTTCCCCTATATCTGCATCTTAAACCCCGCCGGCCTTGCTTTTGCTTAAATCTCTTTCAGGCAGAAGCCCGGTTGGCTTTGGCCATGGCCCGACCAATGGCACGGATGCAAGTGGAGGTGGAACGACAGAACCGTAAAAAATCTCCAGTTGCAGACCTGGTGAGTTCTTTCTCACAATGATAGAACAACACAGCAATGATCAATGCAGGGCCTCTCCAGGGTATGTATAGTACACCTTGATTTTGGGAGTTTAATTTCGGAAGGGCTACTGGAAGAATGTCCTGAATGAGCTGAAAATGTTTGGACAATTGAGAGTGCAGAGGGGGCAAGACTAGAGGAGAGGTGGTTAATAAACATAGGTCACCAACCTCGTGTTTAGAGAATAAGACGTACAAGGAAGATGAGCATTGTGAGAGGGCAACAGAGATACGGCACCGAAGCAAAAATACACAAACGTTAGCCGAGAAGACAACATATTTCTCACATAAGAGAACATGCAAATAATTAAGTTGTAGCCCATTGGCTCCCCAGAAAATTATTTTTTTTTAATTCCCAATTCAAAACTAATTTCTGAAAATGGATGTTCATTAAGTGCTGCTTGAAGGCTTTGTTGGCATGGTGAGTGTCAAAAAATCCCAAGGGGGTGTATGGCACCGAGTGCTGCTATTACTGTTCAACGGGCCCAGGTGTGCAAATTGCTATTCCTTGTACCACATGATTCCACAACATGCTGGATTTAAATGGTACTTCTCAAGAACCATAAATATGCGACGGGTCTTTGTTCCAGTTCCTGGAACTTCCTTATTGGGGCCGCAATTTGGTCTGGGCCCATTGTAAAGCTTGTGCAAGTTGAATAGTGGGCCTCTATTAAATTCTGCCCTGTGGGTACAGAGGAAGCATTTGATCCCCTTCTTGGTGAAACACGGTGTCCGGCCATGATAGGCCTGCCTCCAGTCGCCCCCTGTGGCTTTGTTACTCGGCTGTAGCTGCTGGGCCATGAATTACACGGTCTATGTTATGCAGCTAAATGTTCCCCAATTGCAGCCTGCAATACCAATAAATTGCTAATTCATTGCACCAATTACCACACTAATGGGACAAATGCCATTTTTAAATGTGGCAGTTTTTAACCTTTCCTAAAGTTTTTGATGAAAGGCTTTTCTAAATTGTGCCATTCCGTAGCATTATTGTTGCATTGGCAAAGGCACATTACACACTCCATTTGCCTATTCCTCTTTGACTCGAGCACCACATCGATCAGTATTTACCCCCAAATCCACCATTGCTTTGCCAAATGAGAGTTATAATCTACACAGCAACGCTCAAGGTTACACGATAATCTCGTGGTTGTTTGTTCTACGATTCGGGTAGCTGCCACGAGGTTCCATCAAATTGTGCTGTTCATGTTGTACCTGATGGTGCTTTGTATGAGATTCTATCTTGAAGTCATCCTGTCCTATACTTCCTCGTGACATCATTTTATCCCAATAAGCCATATATTTCAGGAATCCACGGAACTTTAAACCCTTTTCTGACTTGATCCCGACCCCATTTTCCCCAAAAGCCTTTTTTTTTTTTGAATTTATTTTTTTTTTTGGGTGGCAGTAACTCATGGCTCAAATAGACCTCCGCACAGATCATTCCGTAATATCATGTCTTAGATCAGATTAAGGTCACCACTTGGGATGAAACCATGGGATGGCTTTTCACGACAATCTTTTTCTGAATTTGTTGCTTCGACGCTCAAGAAATAACCATGCAAGACTGGCATTACACCTGCAGGGGGTGTCCCACAGGAAAGGTTCGTAAAATAGTCCACCGCTGTCAACAGGGTCTAATTTGGCCATTATCCCAACATTGAGCCCCTTGTACCAGCTCGAGTTGGTGGAGGTGTTTCTGTATATGGTTTTGCACTCTCCTGACACTTCTTGCCTGTGACATTTTTATCACCATGTTAAGGTTTTTTTTTTACAATTGACCCAAATAGCTGTGTGCTCTCATTACTTTTGTGCTCATAACATTTTCTTCTTTTATTACTTTATTCGTGTAAAAGAATAACGGGACGTAAATACAAGAAATCTGAATCGAAGGAGAGAGAAGCCAAGGAAAGAGGAGACATAATTCTTCGTTGGGCCAAAGCATTCGCCATTTTCCAATTGATTTTTCTCATCCTGTCCCGTGTCTCTACATTTCCAGTTGTCCCTATCGATGATGGCGATCTGATTGTTCTGCCTGTGCCGTCTCTTCCCACTGTCCACAGTTGCCCAACCTGCAGCACATCAGTGAAAATCTCATGAAGCACAGTCTCAAGCCTGCAGACCTTGAAGATATGACCATTGGTCAGCTCCAGGTCATTGTGAACGATCTTCATTCACAGATAGAAAGTAAGTTTGGGTTTTATCATTTCTTCTTCTTTCTCTTCCTCCTCCTCTCCTTCCTCTTTTTATTCCCCTTATTCTTCCTCCTCTTATTCCTCTTCTTCCTCTTTCTGGTCCTTTTCCTCTTCCTTTTCTCCTTCCTCTTCCTCTTCGTCCTCTTCATCTCTTTCTTCAGATTCTTCTTCATCTCTCTCAGCAGCATTGTGAACAGCATTTTGTCCTTCCATCAAGCTCATTGTTCAGCAGATTCAAATCTGAAGCCTTCAGAAGAAAATTAGCATGAAATGTCCATATTTATTGAGCTGGCTACCTTATCACTTTCCACTCATTTACAATTATTTGAATCAGATGGTGAATTCATATTTTAATTAACTCGGCCTTTGTTCTGTATTACATTGGAAAAATTCACAATGTTTGTTAATATTTTAGATATACTGTTTAACTGATCAATTTAACTGATCACTACCCAATGATCAAGTCAACTCTCAGCAACCCAAAAGCTTTGTGAAAACTTCCGTTCATTTTCCTCCTTTTCTCCCAACTCTTCCCAAAAGGTCGATCTCACTCTTCGATCTTCTCTCCCATCCTTCAAGCGAGTCAAAGCATCGATTATAATAATAATAATTGTTCCCAAACCATTTTTTTTGTAAGATCTGTGGGTCACTAGCTTCTAGGTAATGAACATTTTCATAACTAAGAATTTACCCTGGACTGGTCAATACTCCATTGAGAGTTGCTGCACAAACAGCTATCAATCGGGATCAGAATTTGGAATTTGTTTGTCATGCTGGCACACATTGACCTGCTATTTTCGAAACGCTGTTTTTTATCATCTACCATTGAATGCGAGCAGACAGAACAGCTGATGTAACATCTCTTTCAAAGGACGGCGTACACAATGATGCAATGTTCTGCCTGTTTGGCAATGTGGGTTCATATCCCTACCTGCACATGAGGGTGACAGTTTACAGTCTATAAAATGGGATGCAAGTGCTCAGGCAGGAAAGAAATCCACACCAGACAGTTCAGCGATTAGTACATTACCTCTGAACACGCTGCCAATCTCACACACTAAATAGCTCAACATTGAGTACACTACCTCTGAACACGCTGCCAATCTCCCACACTAAATAGCTCAACATTGAGTACACTACCTCTGAAAACCCTGCCAATCTCCCACACTAAATAGCTCAACATTGAGTACACTACCTCTGAACACCCTGCCAATCTCCCACACTAAATTGCTCAACATTGAGTACACTACCTCTGAACACCCTGCCAATCTCCCACACTAAATAGCTCAACATTGAGTACACTACCTCTGAACACCCTGCCAATCTCCCACACTAAATAGCTCAACATTGAGTACACTACCTCTGAACACCCTGCCAATCTCCCACACTAAATTGCTCAACATTGAGTACACTACCTCTGAACACCCTGCCAATCTCCCACACTAAATAGCTCAACATTGAGTACACTACCTCTGAACACCCTGCCAATCTCCCACACTAAATAGCTCAACATTGAGTACACTACCTCTGAACACCCTGCCAATCTCCCACACTAAATAGCTCAACATTGAGTACACTACCTCTGAACACCCTGCCAATCTCCCACACTAAATTGCTCAACAGTGAGTGCACCACCTCCAAACCATGCTGCCAATCTCCAACACTAAATAGCTCAACGGTGTGTGCACTGCCTCTAAACCATGTTGCCAATCTCCCACACGAAATAGCTCAACAATGAGTGCATTACCTCCAAACCATGTTGCCAATCTCCCACACGAAATAGCTCAACAGTAAGTGCATTACCTCCAAACCATGGTGCCAATCTCCCACACGAAATTGCTCAACAATGAGTGCATTACCTCTAAACCATGGTGCCAATCTCCCACACGAAATAGTTCAACAATGAGTGCATTACCTCTAAACCATGCTGCCAATCTCCCACACGAAACAACTCAACAATGAGTGCATTACCTCCAAACCATGCTGCCAATCTCCCACACAAGACAGTTCAACAGTAAGTGCATTACCTCCAAACCATGGTGCCAATCTCCCACACGAAATAGCTCAACAATGAGTGCATTACCTCCAAACCATGTTGCCAATCTCCCACACGAAATAGCTCAACAATGAGTGCATTACCTCCAAACCATGTTGCCAATCTCCCACACGAAACAACTCAACAATGAGTGCATTACCTCTAAACCACGCTGCCAATCTCCCACACGAAACAACTCAACAATGAGTGCATTACCTCCAAACCATGCTGCCAATCTCCCACACAAGACAGTTCAACAGTAAGTGCATTACCTCCAAACCATGGTGCCAATCTCCCACACGAAATAGCTCAACAATGAGTGCATTACCTCCAAACCATGTTGCCAATCTCCCACACGAAATAGCTCAACAGTAAGTGCATTACCTCTAAATCACGCTGCCAATCTCCCACATGAAACAACTCAACAATGAGTGCATTACCTCCAAACCCTGCTGCCAATCTCCAACACTAAATAGCTCAAAAGTGTGTGCAATACCACTGAATCATGCTGCCAATCTCCCACACTAGATAGTTCAAGAGTGCACTCCTGCCAATCTTAATATGAAGCACATCACAGGAAAGTTCCATGAAGCTTTTTAATTTTTTACTTTTTGTATACCATAAATGATCGAGGCTCGTGGAAAAGCGAGAGCAATATGGAAGGGAACAAAATGGAAATGCGGAAACGTGTTAGTTGCATTGGTTACTACACGTAACTCATGGAATATGTAGACATAGAGGCCTTTCATCAACCCTGTGATCCAGGGAAAGTCGTCGTGGAATTGCGTTGTGGCACAAGGATTGTGAAGCCTCCACAGGTCCATGTCACAAATCATGGGCCACAAAGGAAAATCACTCAAGCAGCTCAGATTCTTCGTTCCCACAAATATGCTGATAGTTGGAATGTTATGCCATCAACGTTTTCGCCATCATCTCCACAGGCTGGTCCCTCTCCTGGATATATCGGCAATTGGACGAACATATCACAGGATACCTGAGACCCAGAGGTACGCACACCCACCTCTGACCTGTCTCGCCTGGGTTTGAATCCTGACTCAGGTATAAACTGTCATCCTGGTGTTTCACCTGCAAGATCATTCATCAATGTGCTTGCCATCCCTCAGATGGGCACTGCATCTGCTGGAATTAGTTGTTGGATATTGAAGATCACATGGTGTCCTCACGAAAAGTAGGCGAGCTATCGCCGGCATCATGAACAAATTACAAATTCCTGCCCTAACTACTGCTGGGAAGGCAATGGCAAACGACCCAGTATAACCCTTGCTCAGGAAGCTGCATTGATGGCACCGAGGCTCTGTGAAGAGTATGTTGTTACATCAGCTACAGAGAACATACAAGGATACACAAGGGAACATCGACATGACAGCTCGGAGACAGTCAAACCTGAGCTTTAAAATCCACATCGAGCGAGTTCATTAACCAAGTTTATCCATTTACTTATCAACTCTGTAATAATCCCATTCATAAAATGAATTTGAACTCACTTTGAATTTACATCCTTTATGTTGAATTTGGACATCCCATTTAATCTCTCAACGTGTAATTTAGCCAAGGTACCGGCGCACAGTTCATCTCACTTTTCCAAACACTTATTGCACCAATTTATCCACTTCCTTATCCCACTCCTTCAATCCATTTATCCATTCCCCTAATTCCACTCCCCTTGTTCTACTCTCCTCACTCCACCTCTTCATCCACTCTCCTCATTCCACCCTTTTATCCACTCTCCACATTACACTCCTTCATCCACTCCCCACATTCCACTCTACAGATTCCACTCTCCTCATTCCACCCCTTTATTGCACCCTGTTATCCACTCATGTTTCATTAAAGGTACGAGCTTTATATATATATATACTAGTAAAGGTGCCCGTCTTCGAAGGGCGTCACTGGCAACACATGGTAAAAGACAGATAGCATGAATGTATTTTAAACAATATATTATATCATTTTTATCCATTGATTTATGAGGATGTTCAATATCACTGTTAGGATCAAGGCTCGGGCTTGGACTTGGGGAGATGCTTGCAACAGAATTTTCATCAGAGGAGTGACTTGAGGAGTCTTCATATTCCTTGTTATTATTGGCATCTGCCATCACGATCGAACTCTTACTTGTGAGACGGTTGAAGAAGTACTTTTACGGAGCGGTAGACTCAAGGCTCACTGAAGCACTGAAGGCTCCAAGGCTATTTCTGTCGGTTCAAATTTCAAGGATCAAGCAGCCATTGTTGTTCAATTCAAGTTGGGTTGCCAGATTTTTATGTGCACGTGCTCAATCCCGCACCCACCCGGAAAAGACCCAAGTACACTGTTAGTACTCACCCCCACACTAAAACGATGATCATGATTTTGGGTTTAACCGTAACTGACCGGGCGATACTTTGTTGGCAGTTGGTCCGGCTGGGCAGCGGGTATCGGTCGATGAAAATTTCAAAACGGCAACCATGGATAAAAAAAGCAAAGAAATACTTTGTACTTAGTCAGAAAGTCATGGTTTTGTGAAGAAACTAAGGCACATGGAAAGTGCAAATTCGTCAGGTATGAACTCAACTGTTTTCTCCCCAAATGGAGCGTGATTGTATGAGCCGAACTCATCTTAGTGGTCCTCTCAAAAATGGGAAACATTTTTATTTCTTTTTTGTGCAATAATTCCTCCCATTTTGCAAATGGAGTTTTTGAACTGTTTAACTACCATAATCATGAAAACGAATTTTGAGGGGCCTCTTAAGGAAGACAATAATATCATTACTATATATGTCAAAGCTTGTTTCATTTCATGCAGTAACAAAAATCTGATGATGGAACAAAGAAAGGGGTGTGCCGAAATATTAATATAGATAACTACCATAATCATGAAAACGAATTTTGAGGGGCCTCTTAAGGAAGACAATAATATCATTACTATATATGTCAAAGCTTGTTTCATTTCATGCAGTAACAAAAATCTGATGATGGAACAAAGAAAGGGGTGTGCCGAAATATTAATATAGATAACTACCATAATCATGAAAACGAATTTTGAGGGGCCTCTTAAGGAAGACAATAATATCATTAATATACATGTCAAAGCTTGTTTCATTTCATGCAGTAACAAAAATCTGATGATGGAACAAAGAAAGGGGCGTGCTGAAATATTAATATAGATAACTACCATAATCATAAAAACGAATTTTGAGGGGCCTCTTAAGGAAGACAATAATATCATTACTATATATGTCAAAGCTTGTTTCATTTCATGCAGTAACAAAAATCTGATGGTGGAACAAAAAAAGGGGCGTGCCGAAATATTAATATAGATATAGATGTTGTGGCTATAAAACCTGCTGTTATTGTCACCTAAGTGCAAAATTTCAGGAAAGCAACGCTTGATGGGTGTAAACCCATTTTCCCCAATATCCACAATGATGACCTATTGCATATACTTATGGTGGACAATTCCATCACTTTCTGTAAAATCGGATCCGGGTCTTTGTGGACCATCACTCCAATCTCTCTGACGTCCCGTTCCTCCATAGATCTGAACGAGGAACTCATGCAGTTGTTGCTTGTGCGAGACGAGCTGCATATGGAGCAGGACGCGATGCTGGTCGATATTGAAGACCTCACCAGGTGACTAGCTAGCTTATACTCACCGGACACTGTATTGCTGTCATTGTGAGATGGTGTCGGTGCCGATGAATCTGCTGCCCTCTAGTGAACATAGTCTCTTCCTGCACATTCCTTGGGATCTCTGTCTTGCTGTCATGAGAACTTCAGTGAAACAATCGCCCTGTTTGTACAATGCAGGCGAAGCTCAGGCTACCTGAACATGGCAGTAGGAAAATATTTTAAATCACAAACCTGCCTTTGCTGTGCTTCCTCAAAGGACTCATTACAAATTTATTGTAATTATACTTTCTGGCTTCAGTAATAGCAAAATCCTAATTCCTGGTATAATAGGCTATGACTGCAGGTACTACTACAGCTACTACTACTACTTCCTTAACCGCCCCAAATATTCCAACTTCTTGTGGGGTTGGGCAGGAAAGTTTTCATCCCAAATCTTTCACCAACCGGCTGGCTCGGCTGAACGTTGAACTAGAGCTGATTTGGGTAGGAATTTGTAATTTGTTCATTAAAGTACAGCTGCGATAACTCACATACAGTCCACCGACTAATACCAGCACACAGGATAACCGAGCTCAACGTCCATCGGAGGAAAGGGACACTTTGAAGCAATGTCCGGCCTGTGAAATACCAGTTTAGAATTGGATCAGAAATCAAACCTACACAAGATAGCTCAAAGACAAGTGCGCAACCTGTACAACATCCTGTTCAGACTATCATAGGCTATGAGATCTATGCAATCGGCCTATGTGATCTAAAAATGTTCTGATCGGTTAGTGATACAGTACTTTGATTTGGTTATGATGGTACCATGATTTATAAACCAGTCCACTCTTAATTAAATTTGTTCAGGTTTTTACCTCCGTCACTAAAGGTAGACGGAGATTATGTTTTCACCCCTGTCTGATTGTTTGTC
>NC_140974.1:27773097-27775597 GCF_056783735.1 Eptatretus burgeri | reverse complement strand
CTTTCGCACAGAATCTTCCACTTTACTTCGCTTTTCAGGAACGTACCCTGGGTTCCTTTCCGCCTTTCATTTATCGAATGGGCTTTCGCCTATCATCGATAACGACTGGTTTAATAGGTCAACTTCTGCTTCTCGCTCAAAAACCTCCTCGTCTTCATCTGTCGAAATAGATTCTGCAATGCCTTCGATAGTACCTTCTGATGATAATTTCGAACTGGTCGAAGATGATTCTTCAATACGCTCTGGTGACAACTGAGAGTTTTTTTCTGCACGAAGTACAAAGTCTGTCATCTTTTTTCACCTTTGAAGAAAAATTCATCAACATATCATTTGACACATTGCGAAGATCTTTTCGTTGTTTCGTTTTATGGCAGCTGAACGGATCGCAACAGTATTTTCGGAACTCCTTTCGATCTTCATTCACCATGCTTACTGCAAAATATACAAAAACTGAGATTAGCCCATTTATAACGTAATTCGATGATGGTTATACAAAAAAATGTACACTTAAAAATCAATAGACACAATAGGCAGAATAATTTTCCACAAATGATGCAATATTTATAAATATATATATATATATATATATATATATATATATATATATATATATATATATATATATATATATATATATATATATATATATATATATATAGTCCAGAGATGATGATTGCCAATTTCAGACATAAAGTCGCCTGCCAGCAGGTGACGTCATTGGAACGGTGACAGCAAACGTCACCCAACGTCGAATCAAGAATTAGTGACATGTGGACCCCGAACAATAAAACCATCATCACATTTGAACCCATTGAGTTCCCATTTTCATTTATGCTGAGGTGATGGAGTATATGAAGGGGTATTCTCACACGAAAAAATCGGGACCATCAGTTTGGCTGGGGAGCGGGGGCCCGAGGTCAAAGGGCGCCCCAAACTATAACTTTTTGAATTACTGTTTCAGTGATTTTACTTTTCGCGATTCGAAAGATCTCGCTTTTACGAGCATTTTGATACCAAGATCATCCAAATCGGACCACAACCTGTGATATGGCCACTGGAAGAATGTGGGTCAACCGGGGGCACCCAAATTTGTGGGGGGGGGGGGCTAAAATTGGCCCCGATTGGTCCCCAGGTCTGAAAATTGAGACATAATGTTTTACCGTGGATACAAACACTTGCACAAAAAAGAGTAAAATCGAAGACGATGTGTCAAAATTTCGCTGAAAAATGTGTACACTTGACATAGAACGAACCACTTGGGAGCGTCTGTCCTGGGGGACCAGCGACCAAGTTGTCTGTCAGTGCTCCTTTTGTACTCAGTGGACCTGGTACTACCATTCTGCGTTGGTTTTAGCTGTTCCGCTGTTTGGTTGAGCAAGTGCAACCAAAGGGAACCTGAACTCGGGAGCATCTGTCCTGGGGGCCCAGCGACCAAGTTGTCTGTCAGTGCTCCTTTTGTACTCAGGGGACCCCTTACTAGCATTCTGCGTTGGTTTTAGCCCTTCCGCTGTTCGGTTGAGCTAGCGTGATTTTTGCAGCATCTAATTAGCGTCTGTCACCGGTATTCCAGCGGCAAAATCATCTGTCATTGTTTATACCGTGTTACAAGCTATACGAATAATATCAGAAACCTACTTGGGGCCGTTTGGCTGCCAGGTTGAACTAGCACCTATTATGTGATACGGATATTGACCACAGAATGTCAACCCAGCAGCAGTGTCCCGGCATACGCAGAGTTCTGAGGTGAAAATATCATCTCACATCTTACCATGAGGACGGCAATTGTTCCCCTCTTTGGTTGAGCAAAGCCCCGCGGGCTCCCGGTCTATTCCATTCGCAGCAATATTATGACGTTAACTTTTTTCCAAGGAAGAATTTCCAAAATTGGAGATGGTTACTGCCTGCGTGTGGACTATCTGCATATACATTGCAAGTTTCATGAAGATCCGATGAAAACTCTGGGTTGTGAAACAAAAAATGTCAAAAAATACGAATGACGTCATAAAAATTGATATGACATCATAGTGATGTATCATATGTGTGGTAATTCATTTCTGCTAATGCCCTGCTCGATTCCCACAAACAGAATTCAAAAAGCTTGCCTAGTTTGAGATAATTTATTAGGCGATTTCCATTAGCGGAGATATTTTGACGTCATAACTTTTTTTTCTTGGAGGAATTTTCAAATCGGGGATGGTTACTGTCTGCCAGGGTATTTTTACATGTATATGCCAAGTTTCAGGAAGTTTCGATGAAAACTGTAGGCTCTGAAACAAAAAAGTCCAAAAGAAGAGGATGAAGAACAACAATGTGAGTAAGACTTAGAGATCTTCCACGAGGATCTAAAAAACAAGCTCGAATGAGCTAAGATCCCCGTCCTCTTTATGATGACGTCATAAAACAAATATGACGTCATCGCGATGCATCAGGTTTGCGATAAATTATCTGTGCTAATGCCCGGCTTGATTCCCGCAAACAAAATTCAAACAGCTTGCCTCGT
>NC_140974.1:27719012-27772597 GCF_056783735.1 Eptatretus burgeri | reverse complement strand
AGCGGGATATTGTAATCGTCCGGTTTGTTTGTCTTGATCACAGCCTTCTTCTCCAGGACAGTCCTATGATGTCAGAGTATTCAGGCAGGGATAGTTCCACAGTTATGACAAAACTTGGTGGATGAGTTTAACTGACAAGAACAAGCCGATTCAATTTTGGTTTAGGTCCAGATTCAGATCCGACCTATCGGTGGGATATGAAATGTAAACCGTTCAGCCTGGCACAGGTATGTGCTCTACCGAGTGCTGTTGTAGTTTAAATTGAATTGTATACTTGTACACTGGAGAACACAAATTCCTTTATAGCAGTGCTCAAACCTTCCATTTTAGCAGTACTTGGACAAAATATTACGCCTTTTTTACACCATCTTGACCAATCAAAGTTGGGAATATCAAGATTCAGATAAAATCGTGGATCGTATGAAATATAGATTGTGTTCTGAAATACAAAGCAAGAGTTTAAAAGACGCTTCCTATGTCCTTTTTCTCAAGACTGCAAGGTTGAAGTCTTCTATTAACTCTTGATATTCGTACTTATTTTGACAGATGAAGTTTTAACATTGAAGTCAATTTTATAATTGTAACTGAACCTTGGCCTTGGTGAAACGCCAATATAACAAGGAGCTGATGCTGTCAGTACCACACCCTTTGGGTGGTATTAGGAATATATCTGTGTAATGTGAAAGCAAAATCTTGAACATTATTTTTTTTGAAATATCACATGCACAAGCCAAGTTCCTGAGATTGTTGTCGTGGCAACATAATTCAGCCAATCACAGCCTTGATGTAATCAAGTTGAGATAATGTCATTAGGAATAGATATCTGCAATATGAAGCTAATTGCTCAACGGATTTTGAAATATCAAGTACACGGACAGATGATTAGTCGAGTGGTTGGTTAGTTGTTCTGTCAGGCGGAGCTCATTTTATTTCCCCCCACCCCCGTCTACAACCTTGTCAGAGGGGTGGGGAACAAAAAATAGTAATCTTACTATAAGGCAGATATCGTGTGTGTGTGTGTGTGTGTGTGTGTGTGTGTGTGTGTGTGTGTGTGTGTGTGTGTGTGTGTGTGTGTGTGTGTGTGTGTGTGTGTGTGTGTGTGTGTGTGTGTGTGTGGCTGAAATAGCCCTCCTAGTGGTGTGTGTATGTGTTCGTCTAGAAGTGGATGGGAAACTGAAACTCAAATGAAATTGTAAAGATGCAGCATATCTACAAACAAAGTAATTTGATTTCAACCTGTCACTGAACATGGTTATATGAGCTGTTTGAGAAGAACAGTTTTTAAGTGCCCATTTTAAACGGGCCCTTCAGCTTGTGTTGTCAATTGAGGCTTAACCCACCTGTGCAAATCCTCCAATCAACATGGATACACGATTATCACTTGAACTCCTACTGAGTTCCCGAGAATCCACCCTCCTCGCATCATTCGATATTTAGAAACCTCCTGACATGAGCAAACTTGTGCTTCATTGACCACGTACCAATGGCATCAATCATGATTGAAAAGTTGGGGGGGGGGGGGCATGTGAGCGCAAAGCCCATACAGCGTTTTCACAGACCCACCTAAAGCCCCAGGAAAATTTAGGGTTCTGAGCAGTTTATGGCTGCTTGTGCTATCTTTTCTGGGTAAAATTAATTTGGGGGAGGGAGGGGGGGAGGGTCAACTTTATTTTGTGTACAGTCCAAAAAAGAAAGGAAGAGGAACAAAATAAATATCGAAGTAAGTAAAAAAGGAATTCGCACAACAGTCAAATGACCTCAAAGTCCAATTTGGTGAGAACAGCAGCTGTACGTCACAAATAACACTCCAAACTGCTGTTTTTCCAAGACAGAAAGAACAATTAAAACATCGCAATTCCTCCAGATCTTTTGTGGTCGAGTAAAACAACATGATAGACTGAAAAGGTAAAATTAAGGCAAAAAACGATCGAAATGATAGGCCTGTTGTAATACGCTCTTCTGCTGGAGTGGCGCGACACAGTACACTTTTGTGGAGAATTTGAATTGACTCTCATTTCAGAACCCCCTGAGGGGGAAGCCAAGTCGCTACAACCTTTGTCTTATGAGTTATGATGGACCCTTAGTCCCCTTGGCAAGTTTGGTTGAAATTGGATAACGAACAACCAAATGCATTGATCAAAGACCTACACCAAATTGCACATTTATTTTGTGATTATTATGACGTAACTAGGCAAAACCTCAAGCATTGTCGACTTGCGTTGTCAAGTGACGGTCCACCCGTGCTGTGGTTCCCAAAGCGGTTGCGGCCAAATATAATCAATAATGTTTGGGCTGTACGGCATTCAGGTAAACAATTTTCCCAAAAAGCATTCAATACCACCTCTTCAAGTCATTCACCACCACCTCTTATCATCCCCCATCCAAATCCTTGATCTTTTTTTCCCCGTAAATCCACCCAAGCCCACCTTCAAATTCCCTGCTTTCCTTCCTGAAAGTCCCTATAATGTCCATCTTGTATTCCCCATGTTCCCCACCCCATCCCTCTCCCTTCCACAGATCTCCTTTAATGTCTCTATTCCCCACTGTTTTGTCCTTACCACTCCCGCCCCTCTTGTCTCATGCCCCCCCCCCCCTTGCTGTGCGTTGTGTGTTATCTCTCATACGAGCCTCGACAAGGTATACAAAAAAAATAAAAAAATGTATAAACATTCCTCTCCCTTAGTAATTAATCACTCATCCAAACTTTATATAAATATATTAAATCGATTCCATGGAAGTGTTTCGTAATCCTTTGAGAGTAAACACATTTTTGTTTTTCAACCCCAAAAAAGTGTGGGAGGGACAATCAATATACTGTTCCCCCTCCTCCAAAAGGACATGTCCCCCATCCCCCATCCTCAACTGATCGACACCCAAGCCTTGTTCAAACGTTCGTTTTTTTTTGCTTTACTGATGAAGAGCTTTGCAATCGTGCTTGTTTTTCTTGGGACCTGCTGGATGGTTTGTGGCATGGCTGTCTTGAATGTGAGGACATGAGGTTGCATCTGTGCTTCAGTCATCTTGTGAGTTTCCCACTTTTCCTCGTACTTAGTTTATCTTTTCTCGAGCATCCACCTCCAAGCACAAAACGGGCCAAACGTCCAAATGTTCCATGTGATTGGTCCAGTGGTTTAGTCTGTAGAATGTTACGTTCTTGAAATCAAATCCTTGAGATGTCATTTTGAGGTAATAGGTGAATGGGATTTGACCCTGTGACCTTCTCAGCTGTTGGGGTGTTTTTTGCATTTTATGATGTTTTAGAAAGCGTCATCTGAAATGTTCAATTGCGATCTCTGCAGCAACTTTTGGCTGTACATCTGTCAGTTTGCCCTGTGTCTGGGTTGGCAGGATGGCCTAGAGGTATGAACAATTGCCTCCAAGCTGTCCTGCCTGAGTTTGAATCCTGAGCCAGCGATAAACTGTTATTCTGGTGTTTCTCAGGCAGGGCAAGTCATCATTGCGTGTGCCGTCCCTCCGATGGACGTTAAACGGGAATCCCGTCTGCCGGCATTAGTTGGTGGACGTTAAAGACCCCATGGTGTCCATCGCGAAGAGTAGGCAAGCTATCGCCGGCACCGTGAACAAATGACGAATTCCTGCCCTTACCAGCAGAGAGTACTGCGTCAGCCTCGGCCAAGATGCTGCCCCGCAGCATTGTGCTGCATTCGAACGAAGAAGTCCTGTGTGTTGTTCGTTTTTCATTGGATCACTCACCAATGATAACAGTGTAGTTGGATTAATCTCAAATGGCCTGGCTGTAAACCCTGAGTTGTCTCACACTGGGATTGTGCATTTTTGTGGAAGGTAGTTGGGTAGTTTGAGTGCAGTTCCTGTCATTATCTCGATTACCTTGAATATTGATATGTATGAAATCCACAGGTTGTTTGTTTGACTTGCTCTGCTCTTTATTTTATTATTTTGTTTTTTTCTACAGTTCATCTGCAGCATATAACCTGTGTCTATAAATTTGTGTGGAGTAAAGAATTGTGCATCTGAAATGTGCTTCTTTGTCATGTACTTTTGTATTTTATTGGGTAAGATATAACCTCGTCTATGATAGCGTCGTATGAGTTTCCTTCCCTTCGAAACATGTGCTCTCCTTTTGATTCTGGGTTTGGGAGATTCGGGTTTGATGCTCTCTGGTATGTTGCCAGTAGGGGGTAGCTTGCTTCCTTTCGGCGAGGTTTGGCTTTGTGTACGATTGTTTTAGTGTTTTTATTTTATTTTAATTATTCTGGACTTTGAAGGACCTTGTGTGGCTGATCTTTTTTGGGGGACCGTACTATGCTCGATACGAGTCAACGTTTGGGTTCATCCTATTAGATGATGCATAAGTGAGTGTATGGTGGGCAATTCTATCAGCTGATAACATTTGAGTCGTGACTTTGAAATTTTAAATGGTTTAAAATCTCTCAGTTATTATCGCAAGTCTCTTGTGCTTTTGTTATTTTCCGAACGTAGAGTTGAAGTCTGGTTTGTAGCATGGTTATATATTAAATGTGAGGACACGAGGTTGTATCTGTGCTTTGGTCATCTTGTGTGTCCCACTTTTCTTTGTCTTTGTTTTATCTTTTCTCGAGCATCCACCTCCAAGCTCAAATTGCTCCACGTGATCGGTTGGTTGATCCAGTGATTTTTTTTTTTAGCCAATTATATGAATCGACTGTGAACTACATTTACCTTTGGCCTTTTTAATTCTTCTTTTTCTCTCTGCTTGCTTTCTTGTGTCTTGGTATTTCCAAGTTTAATTTCTAACTTAAAAGTATCAAGTGAATTTGATGAAAGTCACTTAATCCTTCTATTTCGAAGCTTCTCTTTGATCATTTAAAACCAAAGCAGCAAAAGGTTCTTTTATTTGCCAGAAAGGAAGTGACGTGAATCGGTATATTCCAACCAATTATGACTGGCAGTCTTTGCAACAAGATGTTGAGCATTAGGATGTGGGATTGAGTGGGTTTTTATTTTTTATTTTTAAAACCGGATGGGGTGGAGAGATGAGCGGAAGAAGTGGGGGGGGGGGGCTTCCGCGTGATGCTACGACAGGCGGGGGTCGGTCGGTGCTTCGTATAACAATTTGACAGGCATTGAGACGGACAGGTGCAAGGGAGGGAGGGAGGGATAGTTGCTGCCTATGTCGAGGAGGTATTGTTTGATGAGTGAAGCAGTCGTGTAATGTCAGAGTGGTCGAGATCATTGTGTTACATGTACTTGTGTTAAATGAACAAGGTGGTAACGACAAACCAAGATGATTGGTTTAAGAGTAAACCATGGTCTGGACCTCTGTCGGGGCTTTTCGCATCCTTCCACGTCTCCTGACGCAAGCTCATCTTTGCACTATCCTTCGACTAAAGGCTTTTGAGGATCTTTTCTCTGCCGACGAGTTAACCCTGACATCTCTTCGCTCCTACGGTTGTTGCTTAGTGGTGAAAGGGAAGAGCTGTACATTCATTCATCTGTCTCCTGCCAAACACTGTTTCTGTATATCGAGCACCAGTGTTCAATGCTGTCACTTTGAAGGCTGTGCTTTATGCTGATGGGCTATTGACGCCGCCTTCTTGACTGTACCCGGTCAGTTTCTTGTGTTGTAAACCTGTATCTCGCTGCACAGCATATTCTACCCTCTTTTGTCCTTTAAAAGAAGAAAAACAAAGTGCAGTAGGGCCACTGCTCGGCCTCGAGGGCGGATGCTTTGTGCGGCCGTACCTGCGGCCTGGCAACAGCTATGGACTGCCTTTGCATCGTAACCACCAAGGTGGGCTCCAGCATTGGTTCCAGAGTTTCATTCGCTAATGTTGGCAGTGTCAACAATGCTGTTCCTTGAGCCACAGACGTCTGCAGTTGCCATTCTTGGAGGACGTGTGGGTAGCTTGTTGTATGATTTCAGGAACGTTTGATTTTTCTAGTCACAATATTACAACGGGAGTTTGAAAAGTTATTTGAACGAGATACTCACAATTTAGTGTGAACATGCCAACTTTATTTTCTTTTTATATACATGTGTACTTAAAGTTGATATTATGTTCAGGTTATTTACATATTATTTACTTGTATGTACATGCTTAAGATTTACCATATTTGACATACATGTATGTAAAGTTTATATACCGTATGTATTTTTGGTGTGTCTCACACTCTCACACTCTCACACTCTCACACTCTCACACTCTCACTTTATATTTTTATTTATACATGTGTGTGAAAACCTGTCAAAGGGTGGAGGAGCTCCTTGTGAGCCAACGGCCATCCATATTAAGTGCCCAACTGTGTCTGTGGACATCCTCCTGCAGTTGAGTTACTTCTTATTCGGAGGTTGGTGGCAGGATTTGCACTCCGGCCACTGTAAAACCCTTCATTCCGCAAAATGCAAAGAAATCTGAAAACCCACTCCGTGGGAGTACCTCCTGTGCAGCTTCCCTTCGCAGGGCAGCTCACCGGTGATGGGATTGGGGCAAAGCCTTCGGGACCCCCAATATTTGATGATAGGAGGGAAACCACGGGGTAACATTGCGGGAGAGTGTGTCGGAGTGGTGCTGAGGTGTCGTCCGCCAGACGGCAGTCTCCTTGGGTTAACCTGAGGTGGTCCCTTCGGGTGGGTGCCTGGAATGTCCTATCCCTAAGAGAGGATGATCACCTGTCTCTGTTATCATCTGAGCTCAAGCGTTTGGAAATCGGTATTGCAGCACTCTGAGGTTCGGAGACCGGATTGCGGCGAGATCATGGTGGGTGGTTACACCTACGATTGGACTGGTCGCTCTGATGGTCACCATACTCAAGGAGTTGCTGCAGCTGTGTCCAATAAGCTGATGCCAATGATAATTGAGGTAACACCGGTCAACGTGCGTATTATGAGACTAAGGATTCGTCACTCCTTATGTGTCATTTCCCTGGCCTCGGTTTATGCTCCAACTGAGGCGAGTGATCTCACTGTGAAGGGTGCATTCTCCGCCACACTCGAGTCTGTGGTTGATCAGTGCCCCAGATGAGATACACTTCTAGTCTTGGGGGGGGGGGGGGGGGTCAATGCATCAACTGGAACTGATAGCGATGGTAATGAGAAGTGTGTTGGTCCCCATGGGTCAGAGACTATGAACCAGAATAGCACTAAGTTCCTTGACTTTGGATGGCCGGTTCATCGTTTCAGCACCCACAAGCTCATCGCTGGACTTGGTTTTCCAATGCTGGTGGTGTGGCAGAGGAGATTGACCATGTCCTCGTGGATGGTCGCTGGAGGATTATCCAGAACTGCAGGGTCTACGGGAGTGCTCAGTTCCTCAATACTGACCACCGGCTTGTTGTAGCAACTCTGAAGTTGCAGCTTAAATCCGGGAGAATGGTACCATCCTAGCCTAGGCAAGCTCAAGGATGAGAGGGTAGCTGAGGAGTTTGCGAACAAGCTGAGTTGAGATTTGGGGGGGGGTCTGCGTGCTTTGGGAGGTCCTGAAGAGTTGTGGAGTTCCTTCAAGACCACCGTCCTCGATCTTGCTGGTGGATGTCTTGGAACTCACCGTGGGGCAAATAAGAATTTTGTCTCTCGGGACACGATACCATTGACCAGAGTCGCCGGGCCAGGCTGAATGGCAGAGCTGAGCTGTTCAGGGAGCTGAGGCGTAAAACTGTAAGTGCGCTAAGGGTGGACAACGAGGCCTATGTGCGAGGAATCTGTGAGGGGGTAGAGCATCAGCTGTGGTCAAGTAATTCTCATCCTGCTTACAGGGCAATTCGCGCATTGCGTTCATCCAAGCCCATGCCTCGGTGTACTGCAGTTGGAGCAGTGGATGGTAGGCTCTTGACAGAGGAGTCTGAATTGAAGGCCTGCTGGGCCGGTTACTTTGAGCGGTTGTACCAGGCTGATCGACCAGCTGTCGAGTTGGATGTCAGGGGTGTTACAATTCCTGTTGCTGACCCTCCAATCAACTGTGGTCCACCTTCGCTTGTGGAAACACAAGCTGCAGTGAACCGGTTTAAATGGGGTAAATCTCCAGGGATCTGTGGCATCCATGCTGAAATTCTCAAGGGTGGTGGAAATGCTGCACTCGTGTCGTTGCATGCAGTTTTGTGCTCTGCCTGGAACACAGGCATCATCCCAACTGATTGGAAGAGGGGCCTTGTTGTTCCTCTCTGGAAAGGGAAGGCTGATCGCCAAGACTGCAACAACTACGAAGGGTGACGCTGCTCTCAGTGCCGGGGAAGGTCTTTGCTCGGATAATTCTTGATAGGGTTCGCCACCTTCTGCTTGAGCACCAGCGTCCAGAGCAGTTGGGCTTTACACCAAAGAGGTCAACGATTGACCGTATCCTTGCTCTTTGGGCCCTTACCGAACAAATACGAGACTTTCGGCAGGGGCTGCTTGCTTGCAGCCCATGTTGATCTCTGTAAAGCGTTTGATTCAGTGAATCGGGATGCCCTCTGGAGGATTCTTGGTCTTCGTGGGGTGCCACCAAAACTGATCGATCTGATGTCTGAACTCTACTCTGGTACTGAGAGTGCTGTGAGATGTAGTGGTACCATCTCTGACTTATTTCCAGTCGTTACTGGAGTTCCTCAGGTGTGTATTGGCCCCCACACGTATTGGCCCCCTATTTTCAGCACGTGTATGGACTGGCTTCCAGGGAGGATGTCAGAGAGATCAAGCTGCGGTGCATTGTTTGGGAATGTCAAGATCTCTGACGTTGATTTCGCAGATGATGCAGTCATCTTTGCGGAGACTTTAGATATCCTTTTGGAGGCTGAATGAGGAGTTGCAACCGCTGCGATTATGTGTTTCCTGGGTCAAAACTAAGATCCAGGCTTTCAATGACATCTTGGATGCTGCTGTCCTGTCTGTGCCTGTTTGTGGTGAGCATGTTGAGGTTGTGGAGAGATTCACTTACCTTGGCAGTGATATTCATGTCTCGGCTGGCTGTGAGTCAGAGCTCAATAGACGTCTGCGTCGGGCCTGGAGACTCATGGATTCACTAGATAATGGGGTGTGGTGGTGCCAGTACCTGTGCGGGAGGATGAAAGTCCGAGTCTTCAGTACCTTGGTGCTTCCAGTCTTGCTCTATGGATGCGAGACTTGGACTCTGACCAAGGATCTGAGACGGAGACTTAATTCCTTTGGTACCAGGTCTCCTCGGAGAATCCTTGGCTATCGCTGGTCGGACTTTGTGTCCAACGAGCGGTTGCTGAGAGAGACTCGGATGAGATTTGTTACCTGCATAGTCCGTGAGCATCAGCTGCGGCTGTATGGACATGTGGCTCGTTTTCCTGACACTGATCCTGCTCACCAGATTCTCTCAGCGAGGGAGTCTCCTGAGTGGAGGAGGCCAATGGGCCGACCACGTGCCTCATGTTTGCAGCAGGTTGATTGGCATCTCAAGGAGATGGGGATGGGCCAGGCATCTCCCTGGGTCATTGTTAGACGGAGGCCCCTGGAGTACCGGCGGAAAGTGGACGCAGCGACACGATGCTCTGGCCCATGCTGCCATACCTGACCTGACCTGTATGTAAAGTTTATATTTTTATACTTCACATATAACCGTTCGGAAATGTGAAGCTGAGCTGTGTTTCAAACTCTTACTTTGTGGGATCCAGGTATGTTTTCTTGAAGAAGAAAAAGTATTGCACTTACAGTCATGTCGGAATTTCTTTATATCTTTGCAAACACAGCACAATAACTGTTACCTTGAAACCTGGTGTTGCTTAGTGGTTTGGGTGGTGGCTTGGGATTCTAGGGACCTGATTTCAAGCCCTTAACCGCTGAATTAACACCAGGGGGTTGACTCAGCCTGTCATCCTCTGAGGTCAGTGAAATGAGTAGCAGTGTCGCAGCCAAAAGGCTGCGCACGAAAGGAAGTGGTATTGACGGATTGATTAAATCTGGTTTGGTGTGGCGCAGGATTTCCTTGGATGTCCAGGATTTCCTCCTGCGCATAATTTCCTTGTAATCCTTGTAAAAGACGACATGGCTTCACCGACCTATCTCTTCGCTAACTGGTTTAACCCGAAGACGGTATGTTGCATTTCACAAAAACAGTATTGGATATCTACCTGTGAGTCTCAATAAGAATGTAAAATGGAGTGAAATGTTTGGGGAGTGGGGGGGGGGAGGGTCTTTCATAACACGTTTGATTAATTTGATAACATAACAAAATTTGATTAATCCTGGTCAGTTTTGCTTGAACAGACATGTGGCACAGAGATAGTCGATCAATCTCCCAGGAGCGACGCAGAGGTTCCTCACATCTAATATGTTGTGCTGTTGCTTTTGTGGAGCCAGGGTCATGCAGTCTTCCAAAATGTGTTTTAATGTGTGTGTGGCAGCAGAGTTTGCAGGTGTCAGTAATATCGAGTTGTTGCTTGGGTGCTTCTTCCGTTTACTTTTATATGTATTTTAAAGCAGTATTACTATGTTTACTCTTGTGTGCTCCTGTATCTTTCCACAAGGTTCCTTCTGTCATACATTAATAACTGTTACCTTTGGAATCTGTATTAAGCTCCCATTGCCGCTTCTTCGTCCTCTGCCCTGGAAAGATGGACACTAATTTTTGTTCCAAGTAAATTGATTATTAGCTTTCCAATGAGACCATTTTTTATTATTTTACAACAGTAGGAGCCGCTACATGAAAACTCAAGGTCCTGCTTCTTCTTCGTTTGATGGACAGATGCTTCTTCCTCTCCTTTTAGGAATAGTAGCACCCGTTCCCTACGAAGCGAAGAAAGGTGTCAATAACCCCCTCCTTCCAGTCAGTGGTTAAACCACTTGCACTATTCTCTGTGTACAAGCAAAAACCACAATCTTCTCCCCATTCTTACCCGGAGGGAGAGGAGGATGAAGATGAATTATTGTGTCCATGCCCTGACCCTGGTTAACCTGAGCATGTATGCAAAATTTTATGGAGATTGTTCCAGCTATTTTTGATTTTATAATGATCATACATATAAATGCATACATACACACTCATACTGAGGCCTTATTTTAGTGTAATAAGTATGTACTGTACATGTATTTAAAGTTTGTTTTCATACAAGTTTGTGCATTTATATATTTTTAGATACAAGTACGTACTGTATATGAATGCAAGTTCATTAATTTTAATATGTACAAGTGTATGTAAAGTTATTTCTGTACATAGGAATAAAAAAAAAACATTCCCTTTTGTAAAGTTTATATTTTTGTGCATGTATGAGTTTATGTTTACCTCCACAACTGAAGGTGGATGTACGTTATGTTTCCACCCATGTCTGTGTGTGTCCCTGTGAGCAGGATATCTCAGAGTTATGAATGGATTCGAACGAAATGTGGAATAGCCACAGGTTGGGTGTGTGACAAGGATGCATTTATTAGTTTTCATGAAGATCCTGATCCAGATACCTTAATGTTTTAACCAATTATTCATTATTGAGAAATTGAGCCAAAAGAATGATACGCAGCACAATATTTGGATGAGTTGGGGATGTGACAAGAGCGAGCTGATTGAATTTTGCTTGCAGCAGGATCTGTATCCGAACCTATCAGTGGGATACAAAACCTCCTAACTCTTCATTCTGGCGGAGGTATACGCTCTACATGTGCCGTTCCAGTTTTATACAAGTATGTACAGTTGTACATGTATGTAAAGTTTTTATATTTTTTTACACGTACTGTATGTAAAGTTTAAATTTATGTTCATGCATGAGTTTAGATTTTTCTATGAGTATGTACTTGTATGCAAAGTTTATTTATTTATATATATACACTACTGGTCAATAGTTTTGGAACACTATTGACTGAAATTTTTAGTTCAGTTTTTGCTGAAATTTAAGCAGTTTAATTTTTCAATGTACTCTGAAATTAAAGCAGAGAAAAAATAAACAATTGCAGATAAAAATCAAATCATGGAATTGTTTTGAGAACAAAATTTTATCTAAATTTTTGACTCATCAAAGTCGCCACCTTTTGCAGATACAACAGCCGAACATACTCGTGGCATTCTTTCTACAATGGAAATCAAATATTGTTTCGAAAGTTCTTCCCAACACTGTTGCAGAAGTTCCCACAAATGTGTTGTACTTGTAGGTTGCTTTGCTTTCACCCTTCTGTCCAGTTCATCCCAAACCAGCTCGATAGGGGTTAAGTCTAGAGACTGTGCTGGCCATTCCATGATTTGAAGCCGACCGTCTTGTTCTTTTCTTCTAAGGTAGTTCTGACATAGCCTGGTATGTTTTGGGTCGTTGTCTTGCTGTATGATGAACCCCTGACCAACTCGGCGTAGACCAGAAAATATTGCATGGCGCTGCAAAATGCTGTGGTAGCCCTTTTGGTTCAGGGTGCCAGTCACTGTGTGCAAGTCACTGAATCTGGATTCAGCAAAAGAGCCCCAGATCATCACGCTTCCTCCTCCATGTTTGACAGTTGGTGTCACACACTGAGGAACCATCCTTTCGCCTACTCGATGGTGTACAAAAACTCTCCGTGATGAACCGAAGACTTCAAATTTTGATTCATCGGTCCATAAGACCTTCTTCCAGTTTTCAGTTGTCCATTGGCGGTGCTTCATGGCCCAGGCAAGCCTCTTTTTCTTATTTTGCCATCTTAGCAATGGCTTTTACTGCCACTCGACCTGTCAAACCTGCAGCTCGAAGTCTTCTCTTCACAGTTGAAATTGAGACTTCCTTACTTCGACCAGTGTTAAGCTGTGCTTGAAGCTGCTGTCCTGTGAGACGCCCATCATGCAAGCTGTTGACTCTCAGAAACTTGTCTTCTGATTGTGCTGTGGCTTTGGATCTTCCAGACCTCTTCCTGTCAGAGTTTACTCCAGTTTCCAAGTGCCTTTTGATGGTGTTGGAAACTGTACTCACTGACACCTTGGCTGCTTTGCAATTTCTCCAAAGGAAAGACCTACAATTTTAAGGGTTAATAATGGTCTGTCTGTCTTCCTTTGTTAATTGTCTTTTTCTTGCCATTACGATAGCAATACACTACTTCCTGCAGTGCAATATTGTCCAAATAATGCTTCATAGGGTGTAGCAACACAGTCTGTTCCAACACTGCTTTTACACAGAGAGAGGGTTTGTGACTAATCAACAAAAGTTGGGACACCTGTAGGAATTGTTTGCATCAACTTTCAAGGCTTAATTCACTTCCATTGCTGCAGAACAACTGCAGTTGCTAACCCATTACTTGTTCCTTGAAAAGGGCCTTATTTAACAACTCTGAAATTTACATTATTTTTCAGTTTTTGGTAACCTAAACTTTTTTTTTTAACCTCTGGCAGTTTACCGCTTAGCTTTGTCCCATTTCAGGTTTTCACTGGACTTGAACTGCTTAAATTTCAGTAACAACTGGAATATGGGGGTGTTCTTAAATGTTTGACCGGTCGTATATGTATATGTATATGTATATATATATATATATATATATATATATATATATATATATATATATATATATATATATATATATATATATATATATATATATATATATATACAGTCGACTAGGCGTAAGTCGGCAGCGTCAAAAACTCCCGAATTTATCTCATGTTAAATCCCTTTGAATAAAGGGTCATCCCTCTGTAAGTCTTCACTTCGTCTAAGTCGTCAGATGTTGTCCGTTCCCGCGTAATGGAAAATCAAGTAAATTACCACTCTTAACTTGTCACACGGAACTGCTGCCTCGTGAGAAGCCCGATTTCATGGAATCGTGATGCTCGCTCATTGGTTTACACCGCCAGTGATAGGTTATTTATATCTGCGTATACACGTTGATCGCACTGCATGCAGGACAATGGCGACCAAGCGTAAGCTTACAAATAAAACCTACCAAGAAAAATACGACATTACCAGTTTTGCGAGGCAAACCCACTGATGAAGAAAACAGCCATAGCTGAGAAGTTGGACATCAAACGGCAGACATCGAACGATATCTTGAAGAATAAGGGCAAGATATTTGGACAAGTGGAGAAGATCGCGAGGCCGGTGGTAAGTGTGAAACGCGTGAAATGTGTGTCCTTTGAAGATATCGATGACGCGCTCATCATCTGGTTTCAGCAAATGTCGACTCAGATAAATATTCGGTTGGACGGTGAAATGTTGCTGCTGAAGGCACGTCAATTCGCTGCGGACCTCGGGCATGATGATGCCGAGACCTTGCCGATGCACTGGATAGACAGATTCAAAGTGAGGTGGGGAATCGGCAAGGTCAAGAAGTGCGGCGAATCAGGCAGCGTGGATTCGGCAGTGGTGCACAACTGGAAGGATGGCAAATTGAAAGACATCTTGGAAAGGTATCAGCCTCGGGACGTGTACAATGCCGATGAGACTGGGCTTTTCTGGCAGATGCTGCCAGAAAAGTCTCTTGGGTTCGTTGGTCATTCCCATCATGGTGATTTGCAGGAGAAGATCCGTGTGACGTTGCTGGTTGGAGTGAACATGGATAGCACCGACAAGCTGCCTCTGTACGCCATCGGGAAAAATAAGAATCCCCGATCCTTCAAAAGTGTTAAGCACCTGCCTGTGGCCTACTCATCGAATAAAAATGCGTGGATGACTTCTGCCCTGTTCGAACAATAGTTGGTGAAACTGAACCATCGTATGTCACTTGAAAAACGCAAAATTGCGTTCGTAGTTGACAACTGCCCCGCTCACCCTGCATGTCAACTGGAGAACATAGAACTTGTATTCCTTCCACCCAATACTACCAGTCGCACTCAACCAATGGATGGTGGCTTCATCAGAAACCTGAAACTTCACTACCGCCAGATCCTTGCCACGCGTCGCCTGAATGCGGCAGATGAGGGAATCCCATTCACATGGGATTTGCTGGATGCCCTGATAGCTGCCAAAACAGCATGGGGAAAGGTCTCCAATGCTACCATCGTGAACTGCTTCCGTTCGGTCGGGTTCGTCAATGTGGATCGCAGCGCCCATGAAGTTGATGAGAGCGATGACGACCATGGAATTCAGTTCCGCAACGTCTGGGAAAGACTCGCTGAAATCTTTGGTGCAGACGCGACACCCTCATTGGAAAAATACATCAACGTGGACGCTGAGTTACGCAGCACCCAACAAATGACTGATGCAGAAATTGTGGATTCTGTGAAGAACGTCTCCGACGATGCGGGTGACGTGGACGATGTGGACATTGTTGATTTCGAGGACTCAGGGGGGACATACATTCGAAACGTGCCTCCAACTATTCGGGAGGCATTCAGCGCCCTGGATGTGATGCGCCGATACTGTCTTTCGGTGGAGGATTGCCCAGACAACATCATGGAATACAATGACTGGTTTGAGTCCTTTTTCATGCACCAGATGCCCAAGAGTTTGAGGCAGTCAAACATAACGGATTACTTCGCGAAGGAGTAAAATATCGATCGAGCTTCGTGTTCAAGTCCGATCATGGTTTTATATTGGCTTGTTTTGTACATTACCGCACATTGTACATTTGAGTGGTAATCATCACCATGATGACTGTGTGTCATGTAATTTGTCACCATACCATCACCGATGGTATACGAGTTGTCTTACAGTTGTTCATTATCTTTACTTTTGATAAACTGATTCATGAATTCCATCTTTGCTTGATCACTTTCCAACTCACCAATGAACCCCCACCTATGCCCCGAAGATTGTGTTTTCCTTTTGGTACAATAGCTGGCTCTCACACGTACGTGTACAGGCCATGCGCGGCTTCATCCTTCACCCCACAGTCATCATGAATGTTCGCATACACGTAAGTCGTCGCATTTCAAAGTCTTCACTTTTTTCTCGGTCCCGATGGTGATGACTTATGCCTAGTCTACTATATATATATATATATATATATATATATATATATATATATATATATATATATATATATATATATATACATATATATATATATATATATATATATATATATATATATATATATATATATATATATATATATATATATATATATATATATATATATATATATATATATATATATATATATATATATATACACACACACACACACACACACACACACACACACACACACACACACACACACACACACACATCTTGTTACGGATTTGGAAACCATATGCATTCAAACATACAGTTATTCCGTTAAGTACATGTGAAGACAGGTCCCTTCCTTTTGTCTAGTGGGAGAATCAAAAGTGTGCGTTGCGATGTCTTTTTAGTTAGGTTAAATAAATCTTTACCATCCAACAACCAACCACGGTACCTTCCAGTGCTTGCAACCCTTGCCTCGCTGGCCACAGCATATGGGGCAAAAACGTCCAGTCCGCCGTTCCTTTGCGCTTCGACAAACGTTCTTTTTCAACGTTGTATCTTCCGCTTGAGTCCACACACGTGGAGGGGGGGGGAGGGCCTCCCAGTTTGGCTGAGGCCCCGCCCAGAACGGGCGGACCCGATGCAGACCCTGTCCAATCAGGGCGGACAGTGACGTCTGTCCACAGAACCCCTGCCCCGTTCAGGGAGGTCGAAAACCGACGACAAAAACCTCAGTTCAGTGAGTTCTGCATGGGGAAAGTCAGCTCTGGATTCGTTGGAGCATTCGTTGCAGTTCTGTTGGGGCAGTCGATGGAGCATTTGTTGGAGGATTCGTTGCAGTTCTGCGTGGGGCATTTGTTGGCGTTTTGCTGGGTCTTGTCCACCACCCTGATTCCCGCCCTGGAACTCTGACTACTCGACTCGAATTCCTCCGCGGGCACGAGCCCCATGCGTGTAACTGTGGGCCGAGCTGCATGACTATTGGCTGGTGCCGCACCACGGACCACCCCCTCCCTCCGACGTGCAGGTACCCAAGTGAACTGCGACCCCCAGCTCGTCTCTCTCCCTGGCTACGAGGGTCCAATAAAACACCTGGGTTTTATTTTCGTCTGTGTGTGGTGCTGTCTCCAAGTAGAACTGTTTCAGTGTTTATTCCATCATTGTAAGTCTTGCTGTGTATATCCATGATAAGCTTGCTCTGTGTCCTTGTTGTAAATATACCATTATTAGAAATGTTCCCAGTTCGTTTCCGTCCTTTCTTTCATTGGTTCGGATCTGAGTTTAGCCGGGTCTTTACACCTGATAATCTGTTCATCCTAGCCGGTACGTTCTTGGCAGGCCTGCTCGACTACATCTGAGCCGGAAAGGTAGTTGGCAGCTGGTAGTCGGTAGAGTGATCCGGTTCAGGCAAGACGTGCCGAGGGCGTGGATCCCCGGTAGCCGAGACCGCGTGATTAAGGGGCTGTCACACCTTGACGATTTAGCCAGCGTATGCCGACGTATGAAAAAATTGTCTAAAACGCTGGCACACGTCGAATACGTTTTGGGTAAGTTTTATATACGTTAAGAGCACACTGGCATACGTCGTAGTACGTTGGCATACGTCGTAGTACGCCGAGCTCTTCGACAAGTTTTAACATGCTTGAAATTTTTCGACGTATGCCAGCGTATGATTCACACGTTCTGCATACGCTGGCCATAAGTTGTAGGCACGTTACGCGATCGTTGACACACGTCGACACACGTTACTTGTAAGTTACTCATAAGTCGAAACATGTCGAAGTAATGTTTAGCGTCAGTGGTCCAGACGCCATGGTTTTTTTTTTTTTTTTTTTTTTTTTCTTCGACATGACAGTGATGTTGACACTTCGATTTCTAGTGTGGTTAGAATATAACATAATTAATAGGCTGCCGCTCAACGATTTAAATCATAACCGCACAAGAAATCGAAGTGTCAACATCACTGTCATGCCGAAGAAAAAAAAAACAAAAAAACATGGAGTCTGGAACACTGACGGGTTCCTCCTGTGTGAACCCCATTTTTATATACCAATTTCCCTAAATGCTGCCAATACACCATTATACGGTAGCTAAGTTAGTAACACATTCAGTAAGTTCTGTGGTCGTCCGGAAGACGTCAAATACATCTACATACGTCAATATGCGTTGGAGATACGTTACACATTGTTTCAAAGCACGTTACTCAGGTTGAAAGCACGTTACTCATAGGTTAGAAATAAGTTTCGGGTATGCTGAACATTACCTCGACGTGTTTCGACTTATGAGTAACTTACAAGTAACGTGTGTCAACGATCGCGTAACGTGCCTTCAACTTATGGCCAGCGTATGCGAAATGTGTGCGTCATACGTTGAAAAATTTTCAACATGCTGAAAATTTGTCGACGTACTCGGCGTACTACGACGTATGCCATCGTGCTTCAGCGTGCTCTTAACATATACAAAACTTACCCATAAAGTATTCGACATGTGCCAGCGTATTTGGCAAATGTTTCATACGCTGGCTAAAACGTCAAGGTGTGACAGTGGCTTGACACTTCGATGTCTAGTGCGGTTATAATTTGAATCGTCGAGCCGCAGCCTTTTAATAGGCTACGCCACGTTATCGTCGGCGATACGCTGCCACGCACGATGCATAAGTTAGACTATCATTGGGCATAGGTTGTGAACGCCGACAACACGCTCAGCATTCGTTGATATAAGTTATTTATATGTTATTGAAACGTTCTGTGTACGTTACTAATACGTTATGCATACGTCCAACTCGTTATGAATACGTCCAAAACTGGGAAAAATACATCAATAGTTCAGCGTACGCCAGCGTTTTACATACATTTTGATACCTTGCCATACGCTGGCTAAATCCTCAAGGTGTGACAGCCCCTTTACTTAGGTAAATTGGTTCCAGCCAAAAAGACCTGACGCCACGCGGTCGAGATATTGGTGTTACACGGTTGGTTCAGCGACCCGCCGGCTCACGGAATTATCCGAAGCGAAGGCCTACAATTCCGGGGAGGCTGGTGGGAGACGATGTAACCTCCCCCACCTAGTGATCGTTCTCGCCACCGGACCCTGGCCTGCAACAGTTTGGTAGTCAGGAGTGAGATTTGAACCCCACGCCTCCACAAATAAATTTACGGGACACCAAACTCGCAACACTTTGGTGCCAGGAGTTCGGATTTCCAACCCCTCTGCCTCCATAGAGAAATTTATGGGATTCGGACCAGGGGTGTGCTTTGCAACCCCCCACCTCCCCCCCCTTTCCCTCCAAAATTAAGAGCAGTCAAATTTTATTTAATTCTCGGTACGAACCATGGCGGACCAAGATGAGCTGGTACAGTTGGGTACTGATATAATCGTTGAGGAATCCGTGGCCCAGGACAACACCATGCAGGTAGACCTTTCCCTGCAACCAAATCCGGAGGTAACATTGGGGGCAACGGCGACAATGCCGGAGCCCCCCCCACCCTCTGCATCAAATTTCCTCCTCGGAGGCAATCCCTGTCGGATCTGCGCCCAATTGTGGTGGATCGGCTCTGCCGAGGCCACTTGATATGAGCCAGATGGTGGAGATGAGAAGTCAAGCACTGAGAGGCGATATGCAAACACTGAGAGGTGAAATGCAGAGCATGGGAATAAGCATGGAAAACCGAATGGATGCGAATATGCAAATGCTGAAAGCGGGTCAGGAAGAAATGAAGGCGGAGTTGGTAAAGGTGAAAGGTGAAATGCACTGCATGAATCGGAAAATGGCGAATGGGACCAGTACACTACGTGGGGAAATGACCGATTCGAGGGGAAGTGTGGAGGCTGTTTTGGACCGCAATGGTGATGGGCAAGGTCGAGGTGACTAGTGACGCTGCGATAGTCACTAGTGAAACCTGTAAACTCAGGCACGTAGAGACAAAGAGCCAGGAATTGGGCATCATGAAAGGGGTAAAGGATGAATTGTACAAAATTAATAAGGAGCACACACACACATAGAACTGGTAGGGGACATTGGGGTTGAGCTTATGGAATGTGATGGGACCCAATGCGAAGATCGGATTAACCTCCCACAGGAACAAGGGGAGACGATGTGCTCCCTCGAGGCAGACCGTGACGAGGTGAGTCCGGTAAGGTCATACGAGGTGGAGCCGTTGCATGATGCGAAAGGGTACATGCCGAGCTTGGGGGGTATAGAAACCCTGGGATCTTTTGGGCTAACATGAGCCCCCAGTATGATTGTCCAGGAGTGTGTGCAGACTGCAAATTACATGGTATGTGTGAGTGCCCGTGAAGAAATGGGACACGGACCGACCCAGATGGGAGACGTGGGCGGCGAGCCTAATGGGCCGCACGGAACTATTTCAGGAACCGCGCCGGCTCCGCGAGATGCCGCGTGCGAGGTCTGTTCCGTGTTTTGCGGACGGCCCAAGCATGCACGCTTGCGCAATCGGAAGCCGGCACTGAAACGCTCGGCACTTGGTTCAAGACCATGCGGACGGCTAAAATGGAGACAAATGTTGAGTAAATTTGGAAAGCACATGTCCCCATGTGAGCACGTGTATGGAGGCTGATGTGCTGAGTGCCGCGAGTGCTGTTCGCGGAGCGTGCGGAGCGAGTCCCAGGGATGACACTACCGGGCCCGTATGCGTGATAAGCCACGCAGAGCGATCCGTGTGCGAGTGATGTCATCGTCGGGGATCGTGCAGCACGAAGGCCACTTGAGTAGCGCACGGTGGCTCACATGGCAGATGGCTCGAAAGTGAGCGCTTGGTGCGATCAAAAGGGCGACGTAACACTTTAAATTATCGGCCAACGGAAGGGGACGAGCGAGTTGCAAACCGCCGCCCTTGGCGATGCAAGGCCTACCGAGTTTTTAGACGAGTACCCGATCCCCGGCCAGGATGTAGCGAACATCATCATCATGGGCAAAGGAGCATTAGTTAGGGGAAGGGTTTAGCGTTAGTTAGACCGGTCTCATGGGGGCATGAGCAGTCCTCCATGGGGCCCGGTGGCATCAGTTAGGGGAATTTTCGTTTAGAATTTAGAAATGGATTGGAGATATGGACAGACATGGTACGTGTAGTGGGGACGTAGATTAGCTATGTGGATTTAAATGGAATGTGCATTAGAGTAAGGGATGACGGGGAGCACGAGGTTGTTAGGGGAACGTAGTGGCGCGTCAGTGTCGAAATAAATAAAACCAAGAAAGAAGCATAATGAGTGAAGTCGGTCAGCGGGCCCGAGTGTGAATGGAGTGAATGTGCAATGCATGGTGTGAACGAATGATTGGGGGGAGGAGTGAATCCCACCCAAGGGAACCTGGGGTTAGTGTAATCTTAGTTGGTGGGTTAGTTAAATTAACCAAAACGGATGTCGGTTTGTTGTTGATGTCAAACAAAGGCACGAAACCTTTTTGTAGGGTGCAAGAGTCTATTGACCAGCTGAGAGCGTGGCTGTGGAAATATGTGTACTGAGTAGAAGGCACCCCAGGCACCGAAGTAGTAGGCCATTGGTCCCAGGGACCGAGTTAGTATAATGGGCATGGGTAGCCCATGGAAACGGGACCCGGAGCACCAAAATGCCACGTGGACATCGACGGGAAAGATGCCAGGAAGGGCATCCCCCACGTTCATACAGAGTCGGTAGGCTTGGAGACAGCCTCAGTGACAAAGGGTGCCAAAGATAGAGTTCGGCAGATGGGTATCCCTGCCAATGGAGCCACGCTGCCCAGCCACGAAATTGTGCAAGAGCACGAGTGAAAATTTGCAGGCCATGCCCAAATTAATAACTGACACCAACACAGGCGACAGGGATCATGGTTTGTAGAACCAATAGTTTAAAGTGACAGGTGTTTTGAAAAGTCCCGGGGATAGATTAACGTTAATAAATGCCAGGATAGATAGGAAACGTGTACCCCTTTGCACCATCCATCCTTTCGCTGTTTGTAGGCCGCTGGACTCATCTTGGGAAATTGCTGAAATCTGAGGGAGTTATTCTGAGGCTGCATTGGGCCTCGAGACAGATTCACTAGTCTCTTCCTCAATCCCCTAAAAAGGGATCTTAGGGATTGGGAGTGGACGGTTTTGACAGGTTAGCCGAACAAAGACAATAAGGGGGTTAGGGACACACGTAATTATAAAATTTTCAAAATAAAATAACAAGTCTAAATTTCGTTGTTTTTTTTTTTGTTGCAAGCTAATGGGGGTGGGTATTGGGAAGGACAGGCATAGGCGATAGGTTGGGGGGAGACCGTAGGGTAGGTCCGAGCCCGTTTTCAGACCGGCCGGCACCACCGCCCTCCCTCCACCACCTCACGAGACCAGACCGAGGCCGGCCAGCTTTGTGTGCCGACCTCCTGTTGGACTGCATCTTGCCTGGTCTGCGTTTGCCATGCCATGCTTTGCCTACCTTTGCCTTGCCTCCATACCTGCCCATGCCTTTGTTTGCTTTCCCATGTCACAACCTTCACCATGTGCTCCAGGACCATCTTTGAAAGTATTTGCAAGGACTGCCCTGCAGGCAGCCGCATTACTGGGGACTGCATTTGAGCAGCCCGGATACCTCCTTGTTGCATAAAGGCCAGTTCAAATAGCCTGTGAAACGGTGTATGGCCTGCCGTGTTAGGGTGAGTTGCCTCCAGCAGCCGAAAAAAGAAGAAGAATTCAACGACAAACAAGGGACCTTTGAAGGCCCTAAAGACGTCTGACCATCCACAAATGTTGCCTTTTTGTTGTGTTTTCTCTCCTCAAATCACAGGTCCTGGGCCATGGGTAGTGTAAATATTTGAAATGTACATAGTCCTAACCCACCTGTTGTTTGTTTAGTGCCGGCAATGTAGTTAAGTTGTCTGAATGAGTTTGTTAGTTTAGTTATGCAACGCACTCGGTTATTTATTTTTGGAACATGTATTCAAAATGTCGCACTCAGGGATCCGTAGGTAAAACATACGAGGGGAAAACCGACACCTGCATGCCACACGAAAATTAACGACTCGGGTCGAGTCTATCAAAGGGGGGGGGGGTAGTGTTACGGATCTGGAAACCATATGCATTCAAACATACAGATGTCCCAAAAGTCAGTTATTCCGTTAAGTACATGTGAAGACAGGTCCCTTTCTTTTGTCTAGTGGGAGAATCAAAGGTGTGCGCTGTGATGTTTTTTTAGTTAGGTTAAATAAATCTTTACCATCCAACAACTAACTGGTACCTTCCAGCGCTTGCAACCCTTGCCTCGCTGGCCACAGCATTCGGGGCAAAAACGTCCAGTCCGCCGTTCCTTTGCGCTTCTTCAAACGTTCCTTTTTAACGTTGGAGCTTCCCCTTGAGTCCACACGCGGGGAGGGGGGGGGCGGGGCGGGCCTCCCGGTTTGGCCGAGGCCCCGCCCAGAAAGGGCGGACCCCATGAAGACCCTGTCCAATCAGGGCGGACAGTGATGTCTGTTCCACAGAGCCTCTGCCCCGTTCAGGGAGGTTTATAAGCGACGACAAAAACCTCAGTTCAGTGAGTTCTGCGTGGGGAAAGTCAGCTCTGGATTCGTGGGAGCATCCGTTGCAGTTCTGTTGGGGCATTCGTTGGAGGATTCGTTGCAGTTCTGCGTGGGGCGTTCGTTGGAGTTTTGCTGGGTCTTGTCCGCGACTCTGATTCCCACCCTGGGACTCCGACTACTCGACTCGAGTTCCTCCGCGGGCACGAGCCCCACGCGTGTGACCGTGGACCGAGCTGCACGACTATTGGCAGGTTCCACACCACAGAGCACCCCCTCCCTCCAATGTGCAGGTATTCAAGTGAGCTGTGACCCCAGCTCGTCTTTCTCCCTGGCTGTGAGGGTCCAATAAAACACCTGGGTTTTATTTTCGTCTTTGTGTGTGTGTCTGTGTGTGGCGCCGTCTCCAAGTAGAACTGTTTAAGTGTTTATTGCATCATTGTAAATCTTGCTGTGTATATCCGTGATAAGCTTTCTCTATGTCCTTGTTGTAAATAAACCATTATTAGAAATGTTCCCAGTTCGTTTTTTTTCCTTTCTCTCATTAGTCCAGCATGTTTCGGATCTTAATTTTAGCCGGTTCTTGAAACCCGATAATCGGTTCATCCTAGCCAGTACGTTCTTGGCAGGCCCGCTTGACTGCATCCGAGCCGGAAAGGTAGTTGGCAGCTGATAGTCGGTAGAGTGATCCGGTTCAGGCAAGACGTGCCAACTGCGTGGATCCCCGGTAGCCGAGACCGCTTGGTTACTGAGGTCAATTGGTTCCAGACAAAAAGACCCTACGCCACACGGTCGAGATATTGACGTTCCACGGTCGGCTCAGCGACCCACTGGCTCACGGAATTATCCGGAGCGATGGCCTACAATTCCGGGGAGACTGGTGGGAGACGACGTAACCTCCCCCACCTCGTGGTCGTTCTCTCCACCGGGCCCTGGCCCACAACAATACATATTTTTATATATATATATATATATATATATATATATATATATATATATATATATATATATATATACCTGGTGTTGGCGCAGTGGTTAGGGCAGTGGCTTGGGATCCAAAAGGTCCTGAGTTCAAGTCCCGTTGAGCCACTGAATTAATACACCAGGGGGTTGACTCAGCCTGTCATCCTTCCGAGGTTGGCGAAATGAGTACTAGTATACTGGGCCGGTGTACACCCCGGTTAAAATAGGTGTACCATATCCCTGTGTCGTAAGAGGCGACCAGGGTTGCGTCAGGAAGGGCATCCGGCGTAAAACATGTGCCAAATCACTATGCGGATCGTATGGATGATCCGCTGTGGCGACCCCGAACGGGAGCAGCCGAAAGAAGAAGAAGAAGAAGATATATATATATATATATATATATATATATATATATATATATATATATATATATATATATATATATATATATATATATATATATATATATATATATATATATATATAGATATATATATATATATATATATATATATATATATATATATATATATATATATATTGGGGAGAACAAGGATTTGATACACTGCCGATTTTGCAGGTTTTCCTACTTTCAAAACACGTTGAAGTCTGTAATTTTTATCATTGGTACATTTCAACTGTGAAAGACGGAATCTAAAACAAAAATCCTGAAAATCACATTGTATGATTTTTATATAATTAATTTGCATTTTATTGCATGAAATAAGTATTTGATTAGCTCACCTACCAACCAGTAAGAATTCCGGTTCTCACAGACCTGATAGTTTTGTCTTTAAGCAGCCCTCCCATTCTCCACTAATTACCTGTATTAACTGCACCTGTTTGAACTCGTTATCTGAATAAAAGACAGCTGTCCACACTCAATCAATCAGACTCCAACCTCTCCACAATGGGCAAGACCAGAGAGCTGTCTAAGGACATCAGGGACAAAATTGTAGACTTGCACAAGGCTGGGATGGGCTACAGGACAATAGGCAAGCAGCTTGGTGAGAAGGCAACAACTGTTGGCGCAATTATTAGAAAATGGAAGAAGTTCAAGATAACAGTCAATCTCCCTCGGTCTTGGGCTCCATGCAAGATCTCACCTCGTGGAGCCTCAATGATCATGAGAAAGGTGGGGGATCAGCCCAGAACTATACGGCAGGACCTGGTAAATGACCTGAAGAGAGCTGGGACCACAGTATCAAAGAAAACAAATAAGTAACACACTTCACCGTCATGGATTAAAATCCTGCAGCGCACGCAAGGTCCCTCTGCTCAAGCCAGCGCATTTCCAGGCCCGTCTGAAGTTTGCCAATGACCATCTGGATTATCCAGAGGAGGAATGGGAGAAAGTCATGTGGTCTGATGAGACCAAAATAGAGCTTTTTGGTTTAAACTCCACTCGTCGTGTTTGGAGGAAGAAGAAGGATAAGTACAACCCCAAGAACACCATCCCAACTGTGAAGCATGGAGGTGGAAACACCATTCTTTGGGGATGCTTTTCTGCAAATGGGACAGGACGACTGCACCGTATTGAGGGGAGGATGGATGGGGCCATGTATCGCGAGATCTTGGCCAACAACCTCCTTCCCTCAACAAGAGCATTGAAGATGGGGTGTGGCTGGGTCTTCCAGCATGACAGCGACCCAAAACACACAGCAAGGGCAACTAAGGAGTGGCTCTGTAAGAAGCATCTCAAGGTCCTGGAGTGGCCAAGCCAGTCTCCAGAACTGAACCCAATAGAAAATCTTTGGAGGGAGCTGAAAGTTTGTGTTGCCCAGCGACAGCCCGGAAACCTGAAGGATCTGGAGAAGATCTGAATGGAGGAGTGGGCCAAAATCCCTGTTGCAGTCTGTGCAAACCTGGTGAAGAACTACAGGAAACGTCTGATCTCTGTAATTGCAAACAAAGGTTTCTGTACCAAATATTAAGTTCTGTTTTTCTGATGTATCAAATACTTATTTCATGCAATAAAATGCAAATTAATTATTTAAAAATCATACAATGTGATTTTCAGGATTTTTGTTTTCGATTCAGTCTTTCACAGTTGAAGTGTACCTATGATAAAAATTACAGACCTCTACGTGCTTTGTAAGTGGGAAAACCTGCAAAATCTGCAGTGTATCAAATACTTGTTCTCCCCACTGTGTGTGTGTGTGTGTGTGTGTGTGTGTGTGTGTGTGTGTGTGTGTGTGTGTGTGTGTGTGTGTGTGTGTGTGTGTGTGTATATATATATACACATTTCTTTTTTTTTGTGGTTCCGCCGATGCGTCGCCAAGAGCACGACCCTCGATGAAGCAGTGGGACTGTCTCGGCTCGATTGCCCAGAATTACAGATCGCCGGCCCAGAGAAGTCTGAGGTCGGTGGGTCCTGGTTATTTTGGACCGATATACGCGAATGGGTCGATCACGTGGGGTAGGGTTAATTGCCAACTTCATCTTACCTAAGTACCCACCAGATCCAGCTACCGGAGTACTTCACCCTCGGCGGAACTCGTACGGAAGCGAGCCGCTTAAACGAGCCCATTCCTTGTGTGTAGCCGAGCGGTTGTATCGCCAAATTCCGCCGGCCCGATTATCTTGTGACCCCGGCAATGGCCAACTAATCCCTTACACGCACGACATGCTCAGTCAATGGAAGAAATACAAAACGAGCTGAGTTCATTCAATAATAGGACATTTATTCACATTAATGGGGGGAATGAGGGAAGCACACAAGAGCAGATTTAAACCGAATACAAGGAATGCAAGTATGTTCAGGCAAAAACACTTAGGCAATTCACTACTTACGGACGGGCCCACGGACACACACACACACACACACACACACACACACACACACACACACACACACACACACACACACACACACACACACACACACACACACACACACACACCCAAAGAATCGGACCAATGGTCTTTTCTCAGACCTGTCCACCTCATGTGGTCTTCAAGCTGACGAGCGACCCAGACCAGCGTCGCGAAGCGGTCCACAGAACCAGGCGCCAGCGAGACACCTCAGATCCATGCGATGCAGTCAGCGCCGGACCCGGCCAGAGATGCGCACCCGACAGACTGGTCGCGCACCCGACCGACTGGTCGCGCACCCGACAGACTGGTTGCGCACCCGACAACATATATATATATATATATATATATATATATATATATATATATATATATATATATATATATATATATATATATATATATATATATATATATATATATATATATATTGTTGCGGCTGAGGAGAGTTGCAGGAAGAGGCAAAGGAGCTCGGGTTCGAGGCAAGAAGGGCGGCGGTCGGCGACGAGGTCGCGGTGTGAGATCGCTCGTCGCGGGACCCAAGCCAGCCAGCCATTCTCCTCCCCCAGGGCATCAACAATTCCCCCTTTCCCCCGCGCTGAGATAGTGCAAAAAGGGGGCCCGTTCCCACCCCCACTCCAAACGTCGTGCCAACGAAACCCGCCAAGGACAACGGAGTCGGGGCACAGCCACGCGGCCACATCTGCGGCTCGTCCGCCAATGCGTCACGAGGACGCGGGTAGGACCCCCCGGTCTCGCGGGCCTGGCCGCTCCTTCAGGTCACGTGCGCATATTGGCCTACAGGCCCGTCTGCCCCCTTGTCTATGAGGGTGGCTTCTTTCCTTTGCTTTTGAGTAAATGTGTGTTGGCGCCGTCTGTAAAGTAGAACTGTATAAGTGTTGCCGTGTGGACGCGTATTCGGTAGTAACTGCGTCATTGTTTCTTTTGTTTTCACTGCTATATGTGCATTTTGACTGTTTGGCTGAATATGTGTGCTTTCCGTGTGTCGCGTAATAAATGTGCATTGTGTGAACTGTTTTCCCGTTTTGCTTCGTCTTTTCTTTATTGACCTTCCATTCTGCTTCACGTAAAGGGTTCGTAGTGGGCTTAATACGCCCGGTAATTAATCTGAACTGTCCAGGTTGGCGATAACACCGCTCGGTTATCCCGATAGCATGGAACGGGCCGCCCAAGCGGCTGGTGTCCGGAGTCGACCTGCGGCGAGGTGCGATCGCCTGGTCGACCATTCGCGCAGGTACTTAGGTAGATCGAATTTGGCGAGCGACCCTATCCTGCGCGGATGGGCAATTTGCACGATCGTGGTGAGGTTACCCCCACCCGTGACTGGCTCCCGGCGTTGGTCCGAGAGGGTCACGACTGAATTGTCCGTTCCGGTGGGCGAGGCGGCCGCCATTCGAGTCGAGCGGCCGATCGCACGCCGGCGGGCGCGAATTCGCAACAATATATATATATATTTGTGTGGGTGTCCCTCATTGTAGTCTTTGTAAGTGTCTTGTTCGTAGAACCTTTTTCAATGTCCCAGGTAAAAGTGGTCTGTTGTGTTTGAGTTTCCGCACAACTTCCATTGACCCATCACTGCCTTTGCAAATAATGAATTGAAAACTTCTGGGCCTTGTCATGTAGTGAGCTTCCTTTTTTTTTTTTTCGTCTGCTTTCGGAAACTGTTCTCGCTTTATCTGATGGGTTTGTTGTGTGAAATCTGTCCATTCCTTTGCAAGCAAGCATTTTGAGTTTGACACTTGGTCAACTTGGTTAAATTGAATTGCTTATTTTGTAAAATATCTCATTATCTGGCTGCTGACAACAAACGGAAAACTGGGCCATCTTAAGTTTTGACTCCACAAATACGAATATTGAATTAAAGCAATAATGTGGTCTTTTAGTCAAACTCAAATTAACTTGTGTTGTGGGTAGGCCTCAGCTTTGTGGTGATTTTGTATCTTGGAGGATTTGCAATGAGCAGGAATCTTGGTGTTTCCCCCAAAACCAGTCTTATGGCCATACTTTACCGTGCCGAATGTTCTCCTCTTTTGTTGACATCCAGCCAGAATGCCATCTCTCAGTGGACCATCCAATATATATTGAGCATTACCTTGATTTAAAAAAAAAAAATTTAAACAAAGTCTATGTTCATGGAAGAGCTAGAACACAGAAGGTGGGAGGGGGGGGGAATACACACCAACAGCAGGGTTGAAGGAGAAAATAGAGGGACACTTTGACAAAGAAGAGATTTGGGGAAGAATGAAGGGTATGGGGAGAACACATGGGTGGACAAAATGGATACAGAAGCAAACTCTCAGGAAGGAAAAACTGGCAATTTGGAAGTGGTGGGAGGGCTAATGGGGATAGTAATGATCATGGTTTTAGATAGGGGATGATCTGAGATGGTGGTGAACAGCTTTCTGGAGAGCATATTGCTCTAATACTCAATTGATTAAACTGTTATTGCTCTAATACTCAATTTCAAGAGAGGGACCTTTTGGAGACTTTGAGATTGCTTTGCATGATGCAAGGTGCTGTGATGACTGCGAAAGTCAATGAGGTAGTAATTCAAGGCTGCACAATTTGTGTGAATAATTACGTAGTTTACGCATCAGTTACGGGGTCAGTATGCCTGCCATGAAAACCCATTTGTTGTTGTTGCAGGGGGAAAAAAAGGGGTGATCAAACAAATTAGTCCAAGGTGATCACTCTCCATTGGCCCAGTCCCTATGACGACGAGCACATCGCTTCACCACCCCCCCCCCCACCCCACCCCACCATCCAGGATATATTCACCCAACCCCATCATCCAGCAGCACACAAGCTCACCTATCCGACGTTCCTTTGTGAGGTTGCTACGTAGGAACTGCCATACCTGCTCGTGATGATCAGAAAGCATCCATGGAATGCCGTAAAGCACATTTATGGTGCAATTTGTTCCTTTTGGTTGTCACAATTCTCCACCTGGCCTTACCTGTTACAGGAGGTTTTACACAATACAACCTTACTCTATACTGATTTAAGGCTTGCACTTGGTGCATGTTTAACCATATGACTTACCTCTGACAAATATCCTGCTACAAGAGTAAAATATAACGTACTTTATCATGTGGACCATACTAGTCAACACTCTAGCTATGGACCCCCCCCCACCCCCTTCCACATAGCAATATATGGGTTGCTTTAAAACTTTATGATCTTGCCTGAACGATTGTTGTTGCCAATATTATGTTGCACAGAAGCCTTTTTTTTTTTTTTTTTTTTTTTTTTTTGTATACCTTGGTCGAGGCTCGTATGAGAGCTAACACACAACTCACATGTACTCGAAGCCTTGGTAATTTAGAGATGATAGTTGTCATTGGACAATAGTCTTAAGTATAAAAAAAAAATCGATGAAACTGCCATGAGTCTAATTAATTACCTCTACCACTTAAGTTGGATATCAGTTGTTTTCACCTCTGTTTGTCTGTCTGTCTGTCTGTCTGTCTGTCTGTGAGACAGATATATTCAAAAGTTATGGAATGATTCGGATTAAACTTGGTGGACAGTTTGGGTGTGTGCCAATGTCGAGCTGATTTGATTTTGGTGAAAATCCGGTCCAGATCCAGATCCAGATACGACATACAATAGAACTTTTAAGTGATTCTTCACCATTGAGAGATATTTTCAAAAGGTATCAATACTTTTTGAAAATACCTCTTGTTGATCAAATACTTGCACTTACCACCCACATTGAGACTGGCTACCAATGTGTGCTCAAGACTGGTCTTGCTCCAATTGACCTTTCATTAGCGCATGATACGGAATGGTGACTTATTCTGCTGAAAGCTGCCAGACTTTTCCAGTGCCATGCCACAATGTGTGTCCTTTCTTCTTTGCTTAGCAATCAAAGGTGTAGGGTTTGACTCGGAGAGCAAACAGGCTCCATAAGGATTGAATGTTGGTTTTCCCCAAGGGTAGATCTTAGCTACAATGCTCTTCAACATATATGTGAGCAACATGCCTTGTACCACCTCCAGAAAGTTTGCCTACACAGATGATCTGGCCCTAACTACACATGTAATCAACCTTGAAAATCTCAACAGCACCCTGTCCCAGGTCTTAAACGTAATTAAATGGAGCAATACTTCATCTTCTGACGCCTCTGCCTAAACCCATCTCAGACTACAATTACTACTTTCCATCTCGGCAACAGACTGGCTCACATTAAACTTCAGGTTGCCTTTTGTGGCAAACTACACAAGAACGAAATGTTTCCCAAGTACTGTGGAGTGGTCCTTGATCATAGCCTCGTGTTCCACAAACACCGAAAGCGGGTAACTGAATAGATCAAGACCATGGTAAACGTCATCTGGAAACTTGCGGGAATCAACTGTGGATGAAATGCATGCACTCTTCGCACTGCTGGACTTGCTCTTGTATATTCTACAGCGGAATACTGTTCTCCTGTTTGGGCAGAGAGCAGCCACACAAAACACTTGGACACTGCCCTGAAAACACTGGATAATTAGTGGTACACTGGAATCAACACCTGTGCAGTGGCTTTCAGTCCTGTCTGACATCCCACCTCCTGATGTGTGCCACAAGGCAAAGAATGCTGAGTTTGATTGCATCAAAGCAAACCCAGAGTTTCCAATCCAAGAAGACCTGCAGAATCTACCAGGTATGTGACTCATGTTACGCAAACCTTTCTTGGGCTCTGAAAATGTTTTGAGTGATGCAGGGTTTCACACAAAGGACAAGTGGTGCAATCTCTGGACAGACACCATTGCTAACAAAGAACTGCAGAGTGATCCGATTGAGGCTCCAGGTTTTGACCTCCCGTCAGAAACCTTCCTGGGCGTTTGAGAGACAGATGGGAACCACTGCACGTCAGCCACATGTTGAGTTGGGAGCTGATATGCGTGGCACAGTCTGAGGACAACTAGAGGCAGATCCAGCACAGCAACCTCATGGGGAAGGTGTCGTCATCCCGGAGCTCATTTGGACCAATTCGGACGCCGTGCGCGAAGGAAAGTGGCTGGCATGTGACCCATGTTCCCAGGAACAACTCTCACAAAAGGTGGGGATTAAACCTTGATCCCCCCCACAAACTCCCCCTCCCTCATGCGTGCTTAAGTATCGGCACCGGGCATGGGGGAAGAGAGTTGGGAAGAGAGAAGAGAATAGAGTTGGGAGTTCTTCTGCAAGTGGTTTGGTTGAAGAGACTTGCGTGGAAAGCCTTTGCAGCGAGAGCTGATGGTGGTTGGTACGGGACGGATAGATTGTCGATGTTTGCTGCCGTAAGGAACAGAACGAAATGCTGAGAAAGGGGGCCAAGCAGTATGGGCACAGTATTGAGCGAGAGGTGAAATCAGCTATCATAGATGCTAGGTAGTTCTCACTCTCACACGTTCTTTCTCTCTTTTTCGACTGGATGCACGAGAGTTATCGGTGAGGGCAAAGCCTGGAGAACTGCTCTTTTTAGAGAGCAACCACTGACTCGCACTGTTTTTCTCACTCTATGCACTAGCACCACATCTCGTTCACACCACCTCAACACGCACCCAGTCACCCCCTATTTTCTTCATGATCGCTCCACCCTTACCTTACCTGCACTTTGTACTAACATGTGCCCGCATGTATGTACTGGGCAATCCAGAGCGTGTCAACACCTCAGCTTTTCTCTTGTCTTTCTTGTCTACCCTTCCGCAGAGTGATGCTGATGGTGCCTGTTATGTTGCTTAAGTAAGTGTGTGGAAGCTCGATTATAATCAGTCATAATTCTGCTCTTTGTGTCACTGTATGGCTTTTGCCGCACCACATGAATACAGTATGTCCCATGTGAATAAACCCCTTGCTTTCACTGTGCCACATGCTTTTCCTTGTGCTTCTTTATAAATAAACCGATGTTAGTTGTTCAGTTCAACCTGCTCGAAGTGTCTTTTACTCCATTGGTCCAGCACATTCCGCAGTATTGTTAGACTGGAAGTTTTACCTCATGTGATTTGCTGTTGTTGTTCAGCGTGCACTCACTGTGTCGCTCGGCCATAATCTGAGTGTGCGCCGAGGGCACAAAACTTGGTTAATTTGGTCATCTCCTCAGGTCAACAGTCTTAGATGGATAACCCTGTTGGAGTGGATGAAGTTTATTGATGTTTGTGGTTGCTTTCCTTTTTAGCCTGTTGCTCTAACTCACGCTTTTGAGTTCATCAATCATCCTTGTCGCTCTATGCTGTACATCTATGATTTTGACATCTTACTTGAGCACCAGGCTTGGATGCAGTAGTGTAATTGAGGGTGTACGAGATTCTTGTACAGCTGAATAATGGTGGTCCATTCTTTGAAAGTGACATTTCTGTAGATTAAACCCAACTTCTTGTTGGCTTTTTTTGTTGCCAGTGCACATTGGTGGCTGGCCTTGAGAGTGTTTTTTATCCACACACCAAGATCTTTCTCTCTCTCTCTCTCTAGGTTTCTTTTTGTTCCCTGCCTTTCATGATCTACTTTTCTTTGCTGTTATTTCTGCCAATATGCTTAACGCGCATTTATTCCCATTAAATGTCACCTGCCATTGTTCAACCCACTGTGTAAGCTGGTTCATGTCATCTTTGATGCATTTCTTTGTTTCGCTGGTGTGGGCTGCCCTGTACAGTTTAGTATTGTCAGCGAATATGCTAGTCTTAGATTCCAGTCCTATTTCTAAGTCATTTTTGAAAATAATGAAACTTGTCGGGCCAAGCACTCATCCCTGTATAACTGAGCTAGTTACTGCTGTCAAATCGGATTTCACTCCTTTTGTTACTACTTTTTGGTGTCTATCTTTCAGCCAGTCTCCCAATTAGGCACCATACCATCGATACCATGGGCTCAGATCTTTTCTTGCAGCCTCTTGTGTGGAACTTTATCAAGGCTTTACTCGTATCCATGTGGATAGCATCCACGGGATTCCCCTTGGTCGATTTCTTCAGTCAGGTCTTCCATATACATCAACAGATTAGTGAGGTGTGATCTCCCACTTCTCAAACCATGCTGATTTTCTCCAATGAGTTTTTTTTTTTTTTTTTTTTTTTTTTTTTTTTTTACCTGACCAGTTGCTCCATAATTTTTCCAGGGATGGATGAGAGACTAATTGGTCTGTATTTGTTTGCATCCGACATTTTCCCTTTCTTGAAGACTGGGATGATGAATACCTGCTATCAATCATTGGGAAGTTTCCCTTCATCGAAGGATTTTTGGTATAGTATTGGAAGTGGTTTGGTGAGTTCTGAAGCTAAGTTACAAAGGAGCATGTGAGAAATTTCATCTGGACCTCGGGACCTGCCTCGATCCATGTATTCAAGCTTGGCCCATACAGCGGCTTCTTCAGATTGTATTTCCATGAGTTTATCGTGCTGTGCGCCATCATACATTTACATTGAGATGAGTGCGTCATCTCTTTCTTTCGTGAAGATCCTGGCAAAGTGATTATTAAGTCATTGAAGTGTGTTGATTCCCTGTCATTGTACCGTCTTCTTTCTTTAATGGACCAACAGATTATTTGTGCTTGCTTTTTTTCCTCTGATGCAACGAAAAACTGATGGGGTCAGTCGTCAAATTATTTGCCAGCTTCTTTGCATAACTCGTTTTTGCCTCTTTAATCTCGTATTTGACAGTCTTTTACAACTGGACACACTTCACTTTGTCTCTGATTTGTTGAGTATTAGAGAATACCCTCCATACCTTCCTTTTTCTTCTCACCATCCTCAGTACTTTTCTTGTCGTCCATTTTGCTTTTTGCCTTTTCTATTTTTTTTTCTTCCCTTTTTAGTGGAACATGTTGCATTGTGATTCTACTAATATGGCACTTGATGGTTTGCCAAGTTTCCTCCATTGTGCAGTCTGGCAACACGGAGTCCCAGTCGATCTGTTTCAGTTTATTGGCCATATTTGTACATTCGGCTTTGAAGAAGTTTCGCATCAATACATTGTGCATCGCCAGTGGTCCGAAGTTAAGATCCCACTGCAAAATCACATGGTCGCTGTTTCTCAGAGGGGAAATGATACACGTTTTCAATGTCATTTTCTTCAGCAGTGACGACTATGTCAAGCATAGCTCCTTCTTTGGTTGCTTCATTTATGTGCTGTATCCAGAATTTGTCTTTCAGTATTTCAAGAATTATTCAGCTCTTGCATTATGACCAGTTAAACATTCCCAGTCAATATTTGGCATGTTAAAGTCTCCAATAATCATCACTCTAAGGTCTCTTATGCTGTTTAACATCTCCATAAATTATCATCTTCCACACTGCGAGACGGACTCCAACAATGTAAATGACTCCAACATGAGTGCGTTTGTTTGATTCATCGACTGTCTCACACCATACTGACTCTGCATATAACACTGGCATCATTTTTCAAAAGTTCCTCTGATATTGTCCCTGACATACAAAATGACCCCTCCTCTTCTACGACCTAATCTGTCTCTCCTAAGCATGTTATAACCGTTCAAGTGTATCTCTGCATTACATGCGGTATAATTTAGCCGAGTCTCTGCGATTGCTTGTTTGTCTGGATCATCGTTTGTGACGAAAATTTAAATGTCACTGAATTTATTGACAAGGGTCTTCTCGTTTGTGTGCGTGCACCTGAGTGATTTCAGCTGTTGAGAAACAGGGGATTGTGAGTTCCCATGGGCAGTGTGCTCTTGTTCTGAATAACTGGCATTTGGAGGTCTTCCTTCCTGAACAGAAGTGAAGTCTTTCCGAATTTGGTTAGGTATCCACCACTATTGGGTAGTAACTGAACACTGCTCTTTTGCTAGTTTCCTGCAGAATATATATACGGGTTGAATGCTGTACCTCTTTGTCGGCAGCACTGACTTTCTGCTGAACAAATTCCACGATCTTTCCCGGTCAGTGGTGGCTGTCCGCTTGCCTGAATCATTTGGCGGCTTGTTTTGCAACGGTGTCTTCCTGCTGAACGAAGTTGATTTTACCATTTTCAGAATACACAGTGACTTTCTGCTGATGAAGAGAAGTTAAAATACGTCTGATTTTGTTGAACAGAATCAGGACACTATCTATTGCGTCCAGCTTTGCCTTTTTCCTGAATAAAACTCGGGTTACTTCTTTCACGGCTTGCCGTGGATATTTGCTCAACCAAGCTTATGTTGTGTTTTTTGTAACGGGCAACAATTTTCCGCCAAACAAGATTATAATGCTGCCGTTTTTGGCTGTTGGCGTCTTTTTGCTGTTCAAATATAAATTGCTGTGTTTCCTGGTGAGTATTTGCTTTCTGCTGATCTCGGCTCAAATTTAATGTCTGTGAACCGCGCCGAGGTAATTGCGAAAAATATTGGTTAGCGGCGAAAATTCTGATGTCAAGTTGACCTTTGTCTCTCCCTGTCCTCCTTGTCAGTGACGCCTTGCACTGTGCGAGATTCGGACATCGGATGTGATCGAGGTTTTTGATTGTCAGGGTGTATTTTAACAACTTCACCTTTTCTAATTGCTCGATTCCTCTCTCCACTCTCCCACCTTGATCTGAGCTCATCTCTTGGGATCCTTTTTCTTTATTTTTGTTCTCATGGTATCAAATAAGGTGAGATATACACACTTTTGTAGGCATCTATCTCTTAATTTCTTTGCATTCTTAAGATATCATCTGGTTGGTTTCAAATTAATATTCATTTTGGATATTAAGAAACGAGGGGGAAAAATGTGGAACAGGAAGTAGAGGCAGAGAGAAATTAAAGTACAATGAGATTTCTGTGGAATGAAATTATTATTTTTGTTGTCGTTGAAACGAGGAGTGGAAATAGGATAACGTTGAAGAGGTAGAAGTAAGATATTTGGGAAGAAGGAAGCAAAATGAGGAACGCAGAAACTTAGAATTTTCAGACTCTCTATTTGAGTTTTGGTTGAGTTTGGCCTTGAACAATACAAGACAAATTCAAGATGTAGCACAGCACAGTATACGATCGAACATGAAATATTGGACAGGATATAACAGCACAACACCTGTATGAAGATGTAACGTAAAAACACGACAAATCTCGTTTGGAAAAATTAGCTTTGGTGAGGTGGAAACGGGAGCTGCGGATTCTATTAGCACGTGAAAGAATCCCCGAACCTTATGACCTTACAGTCTTATGACCTTACAGTCTTATGACCTTACAATTTACTGAATAAAACAACATGGGCACAAGACACAAAACTGGACAGATCAAGTGGAACACAGACTATGAATGATGTTAATTAATAAAAGTAGGACCACGGGTCCAGAAGCTCACTTGGATGAGGAGCAACAGTCAATGATGTCACAAAATATCGAAATTTTGTGAATGCGCAGAATCTGGTCTCATGATTGGTTGAATGGAAGCCCTCTTAATGCTGATTACAGCGATACATTTTTACAGGTTACAGGTCATGTTTTTGGCTGAGGGCTTAGCTGTGCTGCTGATGTAACGCCCCCTGTAGGTTAGGGCAGGAATATTTAGTATTTAAGGTGATTTCAAACCGTTAACGAGTGCAGATTTTGGTGAGGTTGGTACTTGCAGACATCCATGCGAGAGCATCATACTCTGTTGTGCTCCGTACATGGGCTTTGTACACTCTGGCTCGGCCAGGTGGATCCAAATATGGAGCAATGCTACGAAGATCACTCTCTTTGTCCAGCTCTAACAGCAACGGAGTTCTCATGAGACTGGAAGCCCAGCCTCCTGGAGAACCTGACTCGAAGTATATCCAGCTCATGTACTTGCTGCATGATCCATAAAGAGCTCCATACAGAGGATGCTCCCTTGATGGTCATCTACTCAGAGACATGACCTTGCGTTTCTCAGTTGCGAATAAGATATTCCATTTCTGCCCTCATTTGTAGATCTTTCAATCCTCTCTCAGAGAAATGATGGCATTCTCTTTATCAAACAAGCAGTAGATGATACTATCATCGACATAGAGGCAGGTGGAAGAGTGCACATTGTCACACACATCATTAATGTAGACTAAAAACAAGGTGAGCCCAAGAGTTGATCCTTGAGGTACTGATGCATTTATTGGTGTAAATTTGATGTTTGGCCATTGATCACTACCTGGATACGTCTGCCTATCAAGTTGCTGGATAACTACGGCAACAGCTGCCCTCATACTCCATAAGCATCTACTGTAGCTTGGCCAGCAATCCCTTGTGCCATACTCTATCAAATGCAGCTTTGATGTCAAGTGCCACAATTGAACCCACCTGAGGTCTGTTGAGCCAAGACATCCACTTATGACTCGGGTATGTGAGTAAGTCTGGGGGCGAATGACCAGGATGGAAGCCAAACTAATTGTGGCTGATGAGGTCATTTCCAATGAGACGTTTCCTCATTGCAGTGTTGATAACTCTTACCATAACCTTGCTAATGCAGCTTAGAAGACTGATGGGCCTATAATTATCAAGGACAGAGTGTAAGTAGTTTTTATGCACTGGCACTACATTGGCCATCTTTCAGGAGGAAAGGAAGTGGCCACAGCTTAAGCAGGAACGGAACGGTTTGGCAAGAGGTGTGGCAAAGACTGATGCACACTCTGAGAACTCTATTTCCAATTCCATCCAGTCCAGATGCCTTATTTATGTCTTGTTTCTGCAAGATCCGTCTAAAGTCACAAGCCGGAACTTCACAGTGTTCAGGTGAGTGTCGGTGCGAGCTGTGAGATCACGAGGGTCATTTTCAGCGTAATCAATTGTACACTTTAATGCAAAATGATTGCAGAAGATATCCACTTTCTCTTGAGTAGCAAACAGTTAATGGTGGTGCCTTTTTATAAGTGCTCAGCACTTTATTTTGCCTTTATGCCCAAGTCTTCCATCTGGCCTCACCTGTACAGAAGATTTTACACAACCTAACCTTACTCTCTTCTGCTCTATTGTTTACAATCGCTGCCTCCTCAGTGCACATATTACATTAGACTTATCCCTCCCATATCCTGAATCCAAGAGTAATTCTAACCTAACCTATTTATCCATGCTATTCTTACCACAATCTATGCACCCCCCCCTGCCCAACCCACATGTCAATATATTCTTCATGAAGCAATGACCAGTACATACTGCTGCCATTGGTTTGTATGTAGTGTTCAATTGGCTTTTATAATGTTCTATATTTCATTGCATACGTCTCATTCTTTTACATTTACTGTACAAAGCAAGGACATTTGTTTATATCATTGCATTTGTACCTTAATGGCAGACATTTGTCAACAGTTGTCAATACATTCCATAATAGATGGGATTTGAACCTCGTGTCATGGCATCACGAGGCAAGTGTTCAAATGGGACGATAAAATGTTTAATTTGCCTGAAATATGAAAACACTTAAGATTGATTGTTAGCTCATACTTTCCTTCCTGTCCTTTTCCTTTTGATAAAATTTAATTGACAATATCTTTGATTTTGCACAAGTCATTCACATGTCCATAAAGCTTGAAGGTGTTGATGACTTTTCTCTGGTAGGAAATTGAGCACATTTTCCACAACACAATGTTGCTTATTTGTGAATGGTATCCCACTCATGCATTCTTCCTCATCTGTTTGCCCAGAAATATCGCTATCAGGACGAGGAGGGCAGCCCTCAGGAACGCAGCCCATCGCATGAACCCAGCGAGGGCAAGGGGCCGGAACTTGTGCACGTCTCGGAAAAGAACCTGTCTCAGCTGGAGATTGTCCATGGGATTGTCTCTCATGAACATATATCTCCTCTCAAGGTACACCGAATTTACAAATTTCTAACTGTCTCTGTTTCACATTTGTATTTGTCTAAGGTTAAGTGAAATATAATGGCGTAAAAAGATTGTATCTCATGAACATATATCTACTCTCAAGGTACACCGAATTTACAAATTTCTAACTGTCTCTGTTTCACATTTGTATTTGTCTGAGGTTAAGTGAAATGTAATGGCGTATAACATGTTTGGTCTCAATCTGACTGTGATTCATAAACATTTGAACTAAGAATGTCAATGTAAACATTTATGAAGAATTGTGTGTGGGAATATAAATTGTCAGTTGTAACTGTGATGGTATGATAGTTTGTTAATTTTTTTGTCAGTCCATCAGTTTCTAGTAGAGCATCCCAACTTCTGAGTGTTGCTTGTTACCATGCTACAGATGGAATTGAACCTTTCAAATGTGTAACACTCAATGGAGGTCTTGACCATTTCTAAAATGGAATCTAACAGTTTGGGAGATAGTCGCACATACTTCATTGAAGTCTTTCTGCTCTTCCACATCCAATTTCCAAAATGTTTTTCTCTAGCTTCCTTTCTCGGTGCATTTCCTCAATCATGTTTTCACCCAAATGTTTATCTTTTGTCGAGAACTTTTCTTCATCCCACTTGCTGCCATTGTGACCAATGATGTGAGTTTTGGGCATGAGGAGCCATTGCATAATAATCTCATGCATTAGTTGCTCTAAGCTGGAGATAAATGAAACTTTGAACACTGTAGCACCAATAAGTTTTATAATTGACATTATCACTTTGTCACCTATAAATGATTGATGGACTGCATGAGGCTTCACTTGCACATCTTGTCCCTTAAATTTCGTTTTTGAATGCAATAGCAGCAGAGGATAACCACACCTGCCCCACCTTGTCTGTTTTTGAGTTGCCTGTCCAAAGTTTGTCTTTGCTTGAAGGTAGGGCCACCCAGATTTATTTTTGTTGTATACAATGTTGAGGTTTATGGAGGAGCTACAACACGGAACAGACCGAAAGTGTGAGGGTGGCGGTGGAGGTGGGGAAGGGGAAGGGACATACCAACAACAGTGTTAGAGACTTTGAGAAAAGAAAAAAAACGGAGTGAATAACATGGATACAGCCACAAAGTCTTCATCACAGAAGTGGAAAGGAAACCAGGAAAGAGGAAAGGAAACCCTTGGGTAGGGTTAAGGGTGCATTTGGGGGTAGGATGGTTGGAGGAGAACTTGTGATTGAAGTGATGCTGGAATGTGGAAATGATATCTGTAAACCATTGTCTTCATTAATTACGCCGCATTAAAAAGTGTAGCACAGCGGAAGATGATTAGCTCGTGAGGTGTCGACGAGCTTGGTCAAAGCTATTGCGTTGTCTGTTGTATGAAGCTGAACTACATAAGGCTTGTCTGGATGTTTTATTGAGGGATGGAAATTTCATTTGGGGTTGATCATGTGTTGGATTAAATGTTCATCTCGTATGCCTTTGTCATCGACCAGAATGGATTGCAAACCGAGATTTTGAGGAATATTAAATTGTAGGTATTTCCTATTGCGATGCTTTATTTGCTATTGGAGTTTTGGAAGCTGTTTTGGTTTCCGGCAAGGGCTGCACATGTAGCAAAGGATGATGTGATTGCAATGATCGGTGCACAACAGAAGTGGGAGTCTTGGTATGATGGTTTCAATGCTCTAAACCTTGCCACCTGGTTGGATACACCAGTTGGTCATTTAAAATTTTATTTATTTGTTTATTTAAGACCAACAGATAACCCAGTCCACCAGGCTGTTGTAAGGGAATTCATTGACGATAGTATGTGTAATATTTAGGGAGTTTGCTGGGAATGTCCTTTGACAGCAAAATAGCAGGGATCCGTGGAAATTCCATGTAATGTAAAATGTGACCAAGTTCCCAGCTCCAAGACCTCAACCCCAAGTCTTCAAACTCCATCCCCACCCCAAGTCCTCAATCCTCCCATCCCCGCCATTCCGATCCAGGTCCGTAACATCCCCTTTCTTATTCAAGTCCTTAAACCAACCCCAAGTTCACATAATAGTCTCTCACTGTTACGACTGCGAAGGTTTCTCACTGAAGTAAATCGATAGGTAATTAATTATACGTTGCCTGAATTGACTGAATCCATGTAGTTTGTGGTTGTATTACCTTTTAGGTTTGTGGTTATATTACCTTTTATTTCTGGTAGGTGTGCGAATCGGTGATTGGGCCGATACACCACCCTTGTGTGCAACCGAGCCTAAAAAATGCACATAACTCGAAATTGTGTGAATATCGATATTTTATAATCTTCGCATGCACTGTCCGGTCCCAAGAGCTCTTAAATGAGATATCATGCAGCATTTTACATGATGTCGTTATGATGTTTACCCGTTCAATCACAATCACACAACTTGCATCTATTATATAGTTGTATAGATGGTCCAAGTCGATTGAAATAAAATAGATTTTTTAAACTGAAAATTTTCAACTTTTTCTCAATGCTCAAGTAAGTTTAATCGGTTTGTTGGTTTGGTAATTCACACCATTCAATGCTAATATTTGACGAGTGATAATTTGGGTATTTAACAAGCAACCCTTGGACTTTAAAACTGATTTCCCCCCCAAAAAGATGTACATTGTTTCATTTGCTAGACTTCCCAGTAGCTCGGTCCGAATCCCGATGAACTGTGTCGAAGCAGTCGTGCCGACCGACTGATTCTGTCGCTCTGAGCAGGTTCCTGGGCCTGTTTGTGCCATGTTACCGTGGTCAGGTGGAACGCCAAAGACAGTCGGGAGACGTGCAAAGTACCGTACGCCCAACCACCCAAATGGTGGCTACTCAAACGCAGGTATGTTTCGTGCTGGGTGCTAATCGCCACAAACCCAATCGTACCTTTAACGGATGTTTTTAGCCAATATAGCTCATGATCAAAGACAACTCAAATCATTCCGAAACCAAGTGGTTTTTATTATGGTGTATTTGGAATCCAACAATGGGTTGGTATACAAGAAGCACGACAATTTATTTATTGTCGACAAACCCCTACATGCCCCCGAGTAATGCATGGACGTTGGCTCCTTATTGATTCATGTCCTCAATGGCTTCAGACATTTTACAGAAGAAAGGGCGAGAAGAGTCGGACAATACAAATACCGCTGCTGTGTCCAGCAGGATACAATGAGAGTGGATATATATATATATATATATATATATATATATATATATATATATATATATATATATATATATATATATATATATATATATATATATATATATATGACACCTCACACAATCCAAGCCGAAGAAGCTGCATAAACCAACCCAAGAAGGCCTACACAAGGTAAGGGTTTTGCTATTTCAAACCCTTCCCAAAGTTCCTCCACAGCTATAAAGACGTTCACACAGAGTTGTTCTTCTTTGGTTGAAGGAGTGTGGGAAGTTTCACTATTTATATAATCCTAGCCACCTGGATTGAGTTGATTCGGTGAGAGCTGATTGGCTATTCTCTCCACTCACAGGTGAGAGATGTGGGTGGGTCTTTCTTTATTATTTATATATGGACTGCTTTTGACAATTGCACATGGTATGGCTTGGGAGCCTCATTTGTATGCATTGTTTGTGCTGTTGCTGATTCGTGAATAAGCAATGGAACCGGTCTGGCAGCTGAGGGTGTGTGGCATTGGGATTCTCATGTGTCTACTTTGGGTGTACGTCTTTATAGCTGTGGAGGAACTCTGGGAAGGGTTTGAAACTACAAAGCGCTTACCTTGTGTGGGCCTTTTTGGGTTGCTTTATGCAGTTTCTTCGACTTGAGGAGTGTGTGGGAGGTACCAATTATTTATATAATCCGAGCCACCTCGGTTTAGTTGATTAGGTGAGAGCTGATTGGCTGTTCCCTCCATTCACAGGTGAGAGATGTGGGTGTTTCTTTCGATATATATATATATATATATATATATATATATATATATATATATATATATATATATATATATATATATATATATATATATATATATATTTGTATTTCATTCGCTCAAGGTCTGCCAAAAACCCCCTTCTGGTAAAACAGATCTCCTGTATGTATATATTTTTGTATACTCTACCGGTCAATATTTTAAGAACACCCCCGTTTTTCCAGTTTCTACTGAAATTTAACCAGTTTAATGTTTCAATGTAATCTGAAATTAAAGCGCAGAACAAATAAACAAGCATTCATAGACTGGTACTTACGAAATTGTCAACTTGACCTCTCACCTTGTCATATAAAAGCTGTCTCAAGAGAAGGTAGCGACGCAAACCAGAAGTTTCTACGATGATTCTGTGCCAAACCATCAAAAATCGTAACATCGACCGAAGCAAAAATCTCCATTTCTCGACGCAATTATTTAATATTATTTTATCAAAGTCACAAAACTGTAATATTTGGCCATCCACCAACAATCTTTTCATAATCCGACGGCTTAGCAAGTCAGGCATACGACGATAACCTTTATTGGGATAAAAAATGACTTTTAAACACCATGTTTATCAAAAACACCGTCAGCGCGCACACAGAAAACCTTTACGTGATCAACGACGCCTCTGCCCGAGCGCGCTGCACCACGTGACGACCCGTGACGCGGCTTGTGAAATATTTTTTATACAATCTTAAAACGTCTCCAAAACATCCGATTTTTACCAGAATTTCGACAACTGAGTTTTAAGCGTCCTAAGCGATCGCAAAAACCGAAGACAAAATGAAAATTGAAGTTAAAACGAACTCGTAACGTCGATCGAAGCAAAAATACTCCATTTCTCCACATGAATTTATGGAATTATGTTTGACCTCACTGTGACCTTGACCTTTGACCGATTTTGACCAAAATCTAATCAGCACTAGCCATCACCCTCCTGAATCAGGTGGTGTAATTTGACATTGGTAGCTTCTTCCGTTCTCGAGTTATCGTGCCTACAAACAAACAAACAAACAAACAGAAACGGAAGTCATCAATATACTTACGAAATCTTTAGATTTCGTAAGTAACAATTGCAGATAAAGAAATCATGGAATCGTTTTGTTGAACAAAATTTAATCGAAATTTTTGACTCTTCAAAGTAGCCACCTTTTGCAGATATAACAGCCGAACATACTCGTGGCATTCTTTCTCCAATGGAAATCAAATATTGTTCAGAAAGTTCTTCCCAACACTGTTGCAGAAGTTCCCACAAATGTGATGCACTTGTAGGTTGCTTTGCTTTCACCCTTCTGTCCAGTTCATCCCAAACCAGCTCGATGGGGTTTGAGTCTGGAGACTGTGCTGGCCATTCCATGATTTGAAGCCTACCGTCTTGTTCTTTTCTTCTCAGGTAGTTCTGACATAGCCTGGAGGTATGTTTTGGGTCATTTTTTTGCTGTAGGATGAACCCCTGACCAAGTAGGCGTAGACCAGAGGGAATTGCATGGTGCTGAAAAATGCTGTGGTAGCCCTTTTGGGTCAGGGTGCCAGTCACTCTCTGCAAGTCGCTGACTCTGGATCCAGCAAAAGATCCCCAGATCATCACACCTCCTCCTCCATGTTTGACAGCTGTTGTCACACTGAGGAACCATCCTTTCGCCTACTCGACGGCATACAAAAACACTGCGTGATGAACCGAAGATTTCAAATTTTGATTCATCGGTCCATAAGACGTTCTTCCAGTTTTCAGTCGTCCACTGTTGGTGCTTCATGGCCCAGGCAAGCCTCTTTTTCTTATTTTGCCATTTTTGCAATGGCTTTCTTATGACCACTCGACCTGTTAAACCTGCAGCTCCAAGTCTTCTCTTCACAGTTGAAACTGAGACTTCCTTACTTCGACCAGTGTTAAGCTGTGCTTGAAGCTGCTGTCCTGTGAGCCGCCTATCACGCAAGCTGTTGACTCTCAGAAACTTGTCTTCTGATTGTGTTGTGGCTTTGGGTCTGCCAGGTCTCTTCTTGGGCTTTGGGTCTCTTCCTGTCAGTTTCCTCCAGTTTCCAAGTGCCTTTTGATGGTGTAGGAAACTGTACTCACTGACACCTTGGCTTTTTTGCAATTTCTCTGAAGGAAAGACCTGCACTTTTCAGGGTTATAATGGTCTGTCTGTCTTCCTTTTTTAATTGTCTTTTTCTTGCCATTATGACAGCAATATACTACTTCCTGCAGTGCAATATTGTCCAAATAATGCTTCCGAGGGTGTAGCAACACAGTCTGTTCCAACACTGCTTATATACAGACAGAGGGTTTGTAACTAATCAACAAAAATTGGGACACCTGTAGGAATTGTTTGCATCAACTTTCAAGGCTTAATTTATTTCCATTGCTGCAGAAGAGCTGCAGTTGCTAACCCATTACTTGTTCCCTGAAAAGGTACTTTATTAACAACTCTGAAATTTACATTATTTTTCAGTTTTTGGTAACCTAAACTTTTTTTTTAACCTCTGGCAGTTTACCACTTCGCTTTGTACCATTTCAGGTTTCTCCGAAGGGACCGTTTGGAGCCCCCCCCCCCCACCATCTACTTTCTCAACAATCCTCTCAAAGAAGTCATTTCATTCAAGCTTCTGGATCTCACTATCTCCCATGATCTTTCCTGGGAAAGCCACATTTACAACCTGGCCTCCAAAGCCAGTCACCGACTGGGTATCCTTCATTGTGCAAAGCTCCTGACCACATACAAAGCTCTCGTCCACAGCCTGATGGCGTACTGTTCTCCCCTCTGGGCTGGTGCTCCTGCGTCTCACCTTTCTCGGCGTCACGCTGTGGAAACCAAGGCATTTAGGTTCATCGGTTCATTTAGGCAGGTCAGTGGTCTTTCTGTCTTCTACCGTCTCCTCTCCGGTCTCGCCCCCCCCCCCCCGCTCTGTCTGTGATTTGTCTCCACCATATTTCTGCAAGGCGCTCAAGGTCCGCCAAAAACCCCCTTCTGGTAAAACTACCAAAATCACGAATCACTACACACCTTCTCGCTTTCATTCCTCTTTTTCTCGCCTTTGGAATAAACTCCCACACTCTGTTCAATCCCATTCTTCCCTCCAGGCCTTCAAAACAGCTGCTCACCACCTTCTCTTATCGTCCCCCATTCATATCCTCAATCTTTTATACCCCCGTTAATCCACCCCAAACCCACCTCCTTCAAAATCCCTGCTTTCCTTCCTGAAAGTCCCTGTAATGTCCATCTTATAAACCCCATGTTCCCCGCCCCATCATTCTCCCTTTCACAGATCTCCTAATGTCTCTGTTCCCCACTGTTTTGTCCTTCCCTCTCCTGCCCCTCTTGTCTCATGCCCCTCTTGCTATGCACTGTGTTGGCTCTTATACGAGCCTCAACAAGGTGTACAAAAAAAACAACTCTGTCTGGGACTGATGTTCAACTGAAGTTGACTTGGGTAGGAATTTGGAATAAATTTAGTTTTCCAGCCATAACTCGCCCACGCTTCGCACCGTGGGATGTTTAACGTCCATCCGAGGGCAGCACACTTTTTAACCTCAGAAGATGCTTCATGAAATCAATTTGGCTGCCGCCTACTGCTGATCAATGTCATCGGACACTGTGGGATCTTTCACATCCGAGATACCTTGTCAATGCCTGGAATGCGAAACACCAGCTTGTAGTCTTGTGAGGAATAAAACTCAGACAAAATCCGAAAAAGAAAAGAAGCAAAATACTGATATGGTACCCTGCCAATCTTGTCTCTGAACTTGATAAATCTTACTGAAAGGTAGATTCTGGTGACCTACGGTAAGGCTGCTAGTACGTTGGATAACAGTGAACCGTGGATCCAGGAAAATACCGCGATCAAATGGTTTGGATGAGACGAGAATATCGAAGTTCCTTTCTGAACAATGTTTATTAATATAATGACACAAATAACGAAAGTCTCGCTCAGCGAGCAAAGACAAAATGGCGACGGTTCACTCACACCATCCAACAAGAAACCGGAAATTCTCTCTATATCCGGTGGGAAAATGCCAAGAAAGTAAGAATTACAGGCTTGCACTACACTAACATGGTATTCCTAGATTGCATGAAACATTCGTGGGCACAACAGTACCAAACGTTCATACATATGGTGAAACAGCAAAGACTTTGTAACACCTACAATTGCTCTATTAATCCATGTGTGTATAATGCTCCACCTTTTATTATCAACGATGACTTGTGTGCTCAATTGAGCAAGTTCGGTATGATCGTATCCAAAATTACGATGGTGCCGATACATTCGGGAAGTAGAGAATTTAATCATGTGATGACTTTTAAAAGGGTAGTTTACATGATATTGCTTGAAAATGAGCAAAAGCTCAACACATTTTTGCATGCAAAAATTAAGTCATGTGTATAAAATGGTATGCCTCCACAGACGTCATGACGTGCTATAATTGTAGTGTATATGGTCACTTGACGAACTCCTCTTCCGGTTTGATGAGACCATCAGAAAATGGAGGGCAGGAGACTGCAGATCACCCCTCCCCCCTTCGTAATGGGGTGCATGAAAGGGGAGAACCCTCTTCACCACCTGTTTGTGAGTGGGAAGCAGAACACCCCTCCCCCCCTCCAATTGGGGGTATGAAATTGTCGAACCTTCTCCACCACCTATTGGTGAGAGGCAAACAGTAGGCTCCTCCTCCATACCTCCTATTGTATCAGATGTGGTTGGTCCCTCTACATCCACTGTACAGGAGTGTACTAATGATGATACGGAGGGGTTTGTAACAGTGTCTCATAAAAAAGGACAAAAACGTTCATGTCCGGTCGTTAATAATGCAAAGACAGCAAAAAGTAAGATACTGGTTGTGTCAAATGTGCTGCGCTTGCAAAATGTATCTCGCATGAAGAATCCTTCGTTGGGACTGCAAATTGAACCGGAACCGATTCTAACACTGTCTACAAAAAATAGTGGTGCAAATGAATTACTCGATGTCAAGGCTCGTATGAGAGCTAACAGAACGTACAACAAGGGGAGCAGGAGATAGGTGTAGGAAAGAGGACAAAACAGTGGGGAACAGAGACATTAGGAGATCTGTGGAAGGGAGAGGGATGGGGTGGGGTACACAAGGTAAACAAGATGGACACTACAGGGGCTTTCAGGTCCTTACATGACGGGGACTTTCAGGAAGGAAAGCAGGCAATTTGAAGGAGGTGGGTTTGGGGTGGATTAACTGAGGTAGAAAAGATCATGGTTTTGGATGGAGGAAGAGAAGAGGCAGTGGAGAACAGCTGTTTTGAATACCTGGAGGGAAGAGGGGATTGAAGAGTGTGTGGAAGTTTGTACCAAAGGTGGGAAATAAAAGAGTGAAGGTGAGCAGTGATTCGTGATTTTGGTAGTTTTACCAGAAGGGGGTTGTTGGTGGACCTTGAGCGCCCTGCATAAATATTGGGGGGACATATCGCAGACAGAGTAGGGGGGTGAGAGGCCAGACTGGAGAGGAGACGGTAGAAGACAAAGATCACCAACTTGCCTGCGGTGACAGAGTGAGAGACCCAAAGACTCAGCCTCATCGCGGGAGATACCAATGATCATGAATGCCTTGGTTTCCACAGTGTGCAACAGAGAAAGATGAGAGGCAGGAGCACCAGCCCAAAAGGGAGAGGAGTACTCCATCAGGCTGTGGACAAAAGCTTTGTTTGTGGTCAGGAGCTCAGGTGTGCCAAGGAAGGACTTTGTACGACGGAGGATGGAGGATTCTCAGTTGGTGACTGGCTTTGGAGGAGGAGATTGGGAGACTGGGACCATACTCTGTGCAGAGCTTTGGTTTTGCTGAAGCAGTCTCCTTGGCTATTGGGCACAATCCTGGATGGGTCGCCACTCTGACACAGGATACCAGCATGCTGGCACTCATTTTGCTGACCTCTGAAGGATGACAGGCCGAGCTAACCCCACCTGGTATTAATTCAACAGCTGACCGGGATCCAAAGCTTCCCACCCTAACCATTAAGCCAACACTAGGCATTAACCATTAAGCTTTGGAGGCCAACTTGGAAATGTTGTTTATCCAGGAAAGATCATGGCAGATAGTGAGACTCAGAAGCTTCAGTGAAAGGACTTCTTCAAGAGCATTGTTGAGAAAGGAGATGGGGGGGGGGTCCAGACGTCCTTTCGGAGAGATGTAGTGAGAGTGTGAGATTTGTCAGGATTGAAAGACATGTTCCACGTGTTGGACCAGTTTGTGTTTTTTATTCAAATCTGTGGAGAGCAAGGAGGCTGCTCCTTGCTGATCTGTGGGATGACAGACGGTATGACAGAGGGTAGAGTCACCAGCAAAGTGATAAGTATGATTTTCTCGAGTTGAAGATTGATGAAAAACAGAAAAAGAACAGGGCCCAGAACACTGCCTTCAACAACTCCAGCCTGGACAGCAAGAGGGAATGAGAGAACTCCATTAAGGGCCACATGTTGGCTGTGACAGGAGAGGAAGTCTGCAAGCCATGAGTGGAGATTTCCTTGGATACCATAGAAAGAGAGTTTGATGAGCAGGGCAGGGTGCCAGACCATATCAAAAGCACACGACATGTTGGAGGAGATGGCTCTGATTTCATGTCTGGCATTGAGAATCTCCATTCATTGTTGGGAGAGCAGAAGCAGCATATCCAGGGTAGAGTGACCTGCTCTGAATCTAAATTGATAATTGGAAATCAAGCCTTTGTTTCTCAGGAGGCTAAAAGTGGTAATATTGATAAACATGGTCTCTCCAATGACCATAATGGAATTGTCACTGAGAGGTGCATAGAGGTGTGTGGTTGCGATGACAAAGCAGATAACTCGGAGAGCCCCTCAGAGGAAACTTCAAATCCTGCCCTCATGAAACAAAATGGAAAGGATGGTAAGAAGGAAGCTGCATGTGACAGTGGGCACCTAAAAGGAAGTGAAAACAATATCGATGGTTCAAATTCTATGGAGATTTGTGCCTCAAAAATGAGTGTTGGTCAGGAAGAGAATGACAGAGATAATGAGGTTGATTTTGATGAAACCTCTTCTACTCTGTCAGTTAGTGGGTTTTGTGCACAAGAGGATGATGATGGAGACACTAGTTGCAGAAGATGAATTATAAAATTCTTGCATGAAAACTTTAGGAAAAGACCTGTTATAATTTTGGATTTTTACCCTGAATCTCCATGCCTTTTTAAAAACTGTGAGAAGCATGATTCATGATCCTCAGCAAGTTAGGATCTCTGAACCTCAATTCTACCAGTTGAGGAACTGTGCCACTGAGGCCGCAAAAGAACTCCAAGAGTAGTAATAGTAATAATTGAGAAAAATAAATGAAGGAAGCATCCCTCAACATAAATGGAGGCCACAGCTGTATGCGTAGCTTCGAGGTGTTACTGGTGTTTGAGAAGGGAAAAATGAATATTTCCTATTGTAAGAGAAACACACCAACCAATCTTGTGAAGAGTGGTGCAGGGTTTTTAAAGGTTGCCACTTTTTATGCAGTACTTTTGAAGATGCTAAGGCAGGTGCAGCAATCATCCTGCACCCCAGAATCCAACCATGGAGATTTCTTGAAGGGTGGTTTGTGAGGGCTTCTTAATTGCTGTGGATTTTATTAGCAGTAATGAAAAGATTTGTATTATTAATGTGTATTGCCCCAGTGACAGTGCTGAAAGTGCTCTATTTCTTCCAAAGTTAGTGGTTTTTAAGCACTGAGTCGCCCAGTTTAATTTTTGTGGGGGGAGATAAGTGCACACGCAACCCTCGATTTGACAGGAATACTCCTGAGTCGCATTCACCGAGTGCAAGGTCTTTGGCAAAACTTATGCAAACAAATTAACTTGGGGATGTATGGCATTTGCAAAATCCAAACACCCTTCAATATCCATGGGTGTGCTGTTTAAAGAACCAGATAACCATGGGCTGACTGGACACATTGAATGCAAACCAAGGAATGGTGAATCTGGTTCAGAGAACATGCATTAGTCTATCTGGCTTTTCTGATCACCAAATGATTGTAATGGAATGTAAGTTACCATTCCTTCATTGTTGTAAGCGTGTATACTGCACTTTCAATGTTAAATTGTTGCAAGATATACATTTTTAAAATGCCTTCAGACTAGTATGGGAAAAGTTAGAAAAGCAAGAGGTTTCCTATCTTAATATTCGACAGTGGTGGGACTGCACAAAATCTCAAATTCTGATTTTCTGCCAACAATATTGCTCATATGCTACCAGTAATACATCTGGTTTGATAAGTGCTCGAAAAGCAGATGCACTTCAATACGAACAAGAAGCTGGAATATCTCGTGGAAGTGATCACCATCAGCAGTTGATGGAAAAATAGACCCCACTGGCTGAACTAATCAAGGAGCGTGTGGCTGGAGCAATGGTTCACCTTCGGATGAGCAGAATTCAACTCAAGACTCCAAATAAGGAATTCTTCAACCTTGAGAAAGCCGTCAAGACCTCTCAGCAGATTCACAGTTTACACTCTTCTGACGGTGTTCTGACTTTCCAGAGTGACATCAAACACTCAATGCAAGATTTCTACTCAAATCTGTTTACACCGAGAACTGTGGATAAAAGAATTGCAAATGGGATGATTGAACTTCTCCCATCTTTCTCAAGAACAGCAACAGCAACTCAAATGTGACATTTCTCTTGAGGAGGTTACTGCAGCATCAAAACAACTTGAGGGCGTCAAAGCCCCCGACTTGACGGACTTCCTGCCGAATTTTACAAAGCTTTTTGGAATATGCTGGGTCCTGCTCCAATGGAGACCCTGCTTGAAAGCATAGATCAGGGTGAATTGCCCCTGAGCTGCAGGAGAGCTGCCTTGTGTCTCCTCCCAAAGAAAGGGGATTTGCAGCAGATTACAAACTGGTGGCCTGTGTCATTGCTAAACACTGATTTTAAGATTGTGTATCAAGTGCTTGAAATGCATCTTGAAAATGTCATCTCTCTGCTGATTGGGAATGACCAAACGTATTGCATACCTGAACGATCCATCTATGACAGTATTTTTTTGGTTAAAGACTTAATTACCTTCGGTCAAACTGTGCCTCATGGTTTTGGGTTATTACTTCTGGATCAGGAAAGAGCTTTTGACAGTGTGGATCATTCCTTCTTATTTGCAGTTCTTCTTCAAGCAGGTTTTGAGGAAAAATTCATACCTTGCATAAATTTTTTGTCCGGAAATGCATCATGCCTGACAAAAGTGAACAATAGTTTGTGTCATATTTTCTGCTTTCAGCGTGGTATCCATCAGGGTTGTCCATTGTCAGGCATGTTGTACAAACTTTCTGTTGAACCCCTACTGGTTCTCCTTCGTACTTCTTATCTGGGTTATCCTTGTCAAACATTCCTAAAATTGTTACTTCAGCTTATGCAGATAACCTGTGGGTTGTGGTCAAAAACCAGAAAGATGTTTTTAAGCTATTCCATAGTCTTGCCAAATTTGAACTTGCATCTTCAGCAAGAGTAAATTGGAAGAAGAGTGTAGCTCTTTGGCTGTACCCAGATATCCTCTCCTCGTCAGTCTTCGTGTGCACTTCTCCCAACTCTTCCAGGAGGCATGTTATGGAAAACCGATGGGTTTAAATACATCGGGATCCATTTGGGAACTACAAGCTCAATGTAAAAGAATTGGGATGGGTACCTAGATAACATTAAGCAGAAACTATCAAGGTGGAAAGAAACGCTCCAGTTCTTGTCACTTAAGGCACAGGTAACAATCATAAATAACTTGATACTTCCAACTGTATGGCACAAGGTCATCTTCCTCCAGCCTCCTTAAGCTGTGATCACCAGCATTCAGAAGGGTCTAATTAAAGAAGGGTTTTCTGGGGATGCCCCACTGGTTTAAGCCAGATGTGCTGTGCAGGCCACGAAATTCTGGTGCACATCCCGAGTCGAATCATGGCTTTTCGATTAATGACAATAAAACGTCTTTTATATC